>NC_046225.1:50033846-50343846 GCF_009819885.2 Catharus ustulatus
AGCAATGTGCAAGGAATGCCAGAATGCAAGAGTTAGGCCTTATTTTCGTTTAGGAGTCCGTGTCATTTCATTTAGTATAGAATTTGTGTCTGGGATTTTAAAGCTAATGTCACATACTATGTGCCAAATACACAGAGGTTTCCTATAATTTGAGTAAATCTTGCAGGTCATAAATACTTAATGTGAGGAGTACGAGTGAGAAAATTAAAGTAACTTCTCTATCAAGGACTTGCACATGGAATTTGCCAGTGAATTTTTTGGTTGACATATTAATCTCATTTACTTCTCCCATTCTTCTTGGGCCAGCGTGTCATACTTTATCACTCAAGAAAGTAATAAAATAAATAAAAAGATAAAACACTGTGGTAAAGTTAGATTGAATTACAGTAATTCTAAATGAGGTTTATGAATAGGCTTCCAGTGTAGTACTGGGGCACATATTTCTGGATGCATGCGTCAGTTAATTTAACAGTAATTTATAAATCAGCATGAAAAATAGAGATCAGCACAGTTTATCAGCAGAGTTGTCTGCTGGAGACTTCATGACAGAAGAGTAGCTTTGAAACTTCTCAATTATGCTGTGGCCAATTAAATTACCTCCACCTGTCATATGTGAGCTAATTCTACTTGTAACTCCTGCATTGTTGAGCAATCTTTGAAAAAATAGTATGGTAGGCATTCTGAGATATGAGATTTAGTTTGGGAGACTACTCATACCACTAAGATTGTTCTAAATCGAAGAACCAATTTGCCCATACAGTCACAGGAAAGAGCATTTAGAGACTGATCAGGAGCCTTACTGAATCACCTTCCCTTCCCAGTGGTTACAGATAACATACAGGGTGGTGAGACTTTTCAAAAGTAACCAAAAACTGCCTGCATGAAATCAACCAGAAGCAGCAGGCAGGAGGTAGGGATGTATGGGGGAGGAAAGGAGAAAAGAGCGCACACAAATGGCTTTGTTACCATGGTAGTGGAATGTGAGATAACTGAGGAAGAAGTCACTGAGGGAGGTAATGCGTATTTTTGTTTCAGCTTCAGGTCTGAGCCTTCACTGCCACATGTGAGTTGTGGACAGTAACTTCTAGAGCACATAAAATGGAAATACTTGCATAATTCTAGTGAACTTGAGGGACACGAGTTGTGCCTTTGAAAGTGAGAGGCCTCTTCTGACTGCTTTGTGAAAACCGACCATGCAATGCTGTGTGTCTCCTGCTGTTTGGAACATCTTGGGTGGAAGGAGAAAAGAAGGTTCAGAAATTAAGTAGAATTTTGCTGATTCTACACTTTGTTTTCTTAAAAAGCATGGCTTTCACTTAAGCACAGAGAGTCAGCACTCATCCTCCATACCGCTCATTCCTATTCTGAAAGCTTAGTAGTGCACGGGTTTTGCCTTGGCCTTCACAAAATAGATGAAGTCTATGCTGCTGAATGTTACCACTCCTAACAAATTTGTATGAAAGATTATTTCAGTGTGGGTATGAAGCTATCATTATCTATGCCCAATTATGTGCAGACACATAATGTTAAAATTTATAAAGCCTTGTAATGAGTTTTAAAGTAGAGGAAAAAAACATTTTAAAATAAACCCAGTAAATGAAATAGCTTCATTTAAAAAACACAGTTTGACAATTATACAAATGTCTAAACATATCTAAATAGACTCTCTGAGTGTGGTATAATTTCATGTCACATATTAAGTTTTTCTCTTACACACATTTAAATGCTAAAATAATTATGTGAATTTATGTAAAAGTCAGATCACCCTTCAGCCTTGAGTAAAGTGAATAGTTCTTTATAAAGCAGTGTTAGGATTCCTTCCATCTCATCCCAGCAATTGTCAGCCTCCTGCTAGAATGCTCTTAGTGTGCAATATAAATTCAAGCTACATCCTTTAAACGTCTCTTCTTTTTTTTCTTCTTTTTAGTCAAGGAAACATCCACCTCAATCCACCTCAATCCACCTCATCCATTTCTGTAGATGACTCAAACTCCCTAACAAAAAGAACTTTAAATTATTTTCTAAATCAAATTTTTAGTTACGGCCATCTGAGAATCAGTGAGAGACTTTAGTAGTAGAAGTTAAAGGCTCAAAACTTTGTTACAATGCATGGCATATGTTAAACACATAAATATTTTTTCCCTCTACTTTAAACCACTTACTTTTCCAGATTTAAGTCCTTCTAGGTGAATCTTTTAACACATATTTTTGGGGTCTGTGACTATATCTTACTGTCCGAGGATAAATTTTGAGGGCTTGACATCTCTGATGGAGATCAGGGCAAAATTTGCACTGAAATTAAAATAAAACTGATTTACATCATCATCATGTTCATCTCTATCAATGAAGTCAGTCAGGACTTTTATAGAAAAGGAATTCACGTAACTACACCTGGGCTCTCCTTTGGATATGGATTGTCAGTTCTTTAATCCATGAAAATAAGCCCTTAAAAGAAGTGTCAACCATACTGAAATACAGGACTTATATCTATTTTTTCTTGATATTTATTAATGCCCTTTAATAATATTGTGAAAGTGCTATAAGTTAGGAGGAGGTGACAACACTAACAAAAAGGAATTTGGAGGATACTTTAAAATATGCAAGATAATGTATACTCTTCCTCTAGTGTTGGAGTCTACATAAATATATATGATTATATTTTTATTGTTGGATAATTCCAAAGTTCTATTTTGCTTTCAAATTCTTTACATAATGTTGTGAATACTTCACTCGATAAGGTGTTCTGGAGTGTGTCCTTATGCATTCAAGGTTTTTAATGATTACAATGAGTGCTTTCATCCATCTGATATTAGAAGAGGTGAGCTTCAACAGCTTGAAGTGCTACATTTGTTTTCCAATACTTTATCCATCAAACTATGCCATTGAGGATGGATGAAAATAGCGAATGGAACAAGATATTAGTTTGATGAACTGCTTTTGATATTCTTTATTAGATGTTCATTTGGGCTGAATTTATCAGTTTATAGGCTACTGTAGCTTAGCAATAGCACGGAATGCAATGTAGTACTTTACATCTATTAAAATACATATGCACCGTATCTATAAACTCTTTAAAAATCACTTCCTAAACTTCCCTTTACCCTCTCCCCTCCAAACAGTCACTTTATTAGGAAACATTGAAGGCACTTTAATTTTAATGGAAGTGATTACACTAAATGCTGTTATACTTGATTAAAAAATAGTAAAAGTAAAGTGGTCTCTGATTCATACATGGTTTGCAATTTCTCAGCTGGGCTGGAGTCAGAAAACATTTATGCATCGTATGACAAATCTACTTTAGTGAGTCACTTAGGTGTGAAAATGTATAGGACTTGGAAAATAGGCACTCCCAGTATATTAAAAAGAAATAAGGGAATGGGAAGAATGAAACCAATAATTTTGAAATTATACACCAATCAAATATGCACAGCAAGAAACTGCATGATAAATGTAAGTATACTTAACCTTGAACATCAATGTCATATAAAATCTTCTGGGTGACAGTTTACTTATTTAGTAGGTTTCATAGTTATAAATAATTAAAGAAGATGATAATATTCTGTAATTTGTGACCTTGTTTTAACTGGGAAAATTGTTACTTTTCTAAAATGTAAAAGAAATAACTGGATTTATGTTTGAATGTGTCACTGCTTGCTGTTGAAGAATATTTATTAACCACATGCAAAATATTGCTTAACATTATCTTTTTGTACTTCTTATTAAAGTTAATTTAAATATAGCACATTTTGTATTTTTGTTTTTAATGCTTTGACAGCACAAATATTTAATTCCCTTCATGTATTTTCTCTTAGGACTTGTGTGTGGGTTTTTCATTTTCTTCTTTTTAAACAACCCATTACAGCCTGTATGTAGGTGCTTTTTTATTAAAGACAGTATTTCCCAAAGGAAACAAACAATATATTGGAAAGAAAATATTCCTCAGCTTGGTGAGATTTTAACAGATTTCCTATTTATACAATGAGAATACCCTCATATATTCATATTAAAAATGGCAATGTTTCATATTTTCTGAAAGTTATAAAACATGTTGCTGCTGGGTACACGCTAACAACCGAATGATGTGGACCATAAGAAACCTCCTACCAGACAGCTTAATTTGTCAGAGGGAGTATATAGGGTAACAGAGCTTACTTAGAAACAAACAAAAGACTATGCTGTTATAAGGTGTGGGTTTGGGTTTGGTTTTTTTGTTTAAAAATGAACGTTCTGATTCCAAGTCTTTCAATGGGAAAGCTATAGATTTTTCTGGGATGACCCTTTATTTTCCTGTAAAGTCACATGTTCTCACAATAAACACATAAATGTTCTTCATGGATGATGAAGAACATGACATTCTTCGTCCAAATTGGAGAGACGTGGATTTGAGATTTGGATTATATGATGGGTATTGGGTATATGATGAGTATGACTTGGCTGGATGGACACAGACAGAAAGTTGTGGTATATGGCTCAATGTCTAGGTGGTGGCCAGTGAAAAGAGGTGTCCCTCAAGGCTCTGTTTTGGGATTGATACTCTTCAATATCTTTATCAAGCACACAGAAAATGAGGTCCAAGTTTCTCAATGACACAGAGCTAAGCAATGCAGGTGACTCAGTGGAAGTAAGGGATGCCATTCAGGGGACCAGGACACACTTGTAAAGTGGGCCCATGGGAACCCCATGAGGTTCAGCAAGTCCAGGTGCAATGTGCTGCACCTGGGTTGGGGCAGTCCCAGACTGAGAGAAGAGGTCATAGAGAGCAGCCCTGCAGAGAAGGGCTTGGGGGTTCTTGTGGATGAAAATGTGGCCATGACCCACCAGTGTGTGCTCACAACCCAGATGGTCAATGCCATCCTGGGTTGCATCAAAAGTAGCTCAAAGGAGGGGATTCTGCCCCTCTGCTCTGCCCTGGTGAGACCCCACCTGAAGTACAGAGTCCAGGTCTGTATCCTCCGCACATGGAAGACATGGACATATTGAGAAGGTCCAGAGGAGGCCATAAAAGTGCTGAGAGGGCTGGGACATCTCCCTTGAAGCAGGCTAAGAGAGCTGGGTTGTTCAGCCTGGAGAAGAGAAGGCTTTGGGAAGATCTCATTGTGGCCTTTCAGTACTTAAAGGGGGCCTGTTAAAAAGAGGAGGAAGGACTTTTTACATGGGCAGATAGTGATAGGAGAAGGAGCAATGGTTTTAAAGTAAAAGGCAAGAGGCTTAAATTAGATATTAGGAAGAAATTTTTTACTCTAAGAGTGGTGAGGAATTGGCATAAGTTGCGCAAAGAAGTTGTGGATGTCCCATCCCTGGAAGTGTTCAAAGCCAGGTTGGACAGGACTTTGAGTAACATGGACTAGTGGAAGGTGTCCCTGCTTATGGCAATTTATGGAGTGCTGAGGGCTTAATAGCAATGCAGAGAATGGTCTAAAATATAGTATATCTTTTCAGGAAACTCTTAATCCAAAAATCAGACTATAATGAATAAGGATTTAGTTTCATCAATGTGCTTTATGTATGGATAAGAAGCAAACAGGGCCCTGAGTAATATTTGCAGAGTTCATATGGGAGAAAAGAACCATTTAAGTAGATCCAGCGTGGAAAACATTTTGAACATTTTGTCCTGTGCATTTGTGGTGGATAGGAGTCAAAGATGAATATTCATAACATTTTAAATATTAAAAGCAACTCAGCTTTCAAGTTCTTTGCAGCTCTTTTGAGACCCTGGTATTACTTATTAAAGAGAAAGGAATTTAATGTCTCTTCAACTTTCCAAAGTTTAGCATCACTTTTTGATAATGCTGGACATGAGTGACAAATACAATGAATGTGACAATTTTATGAAGATTACTGGTTTTTGTACAGCAACATATTTAACTTCTACACTCCTCTCTCTCCCACCACATCAGTTGTTAGTATTGGAGGTAGTAAGAACCAGTAGTAAAAATTGCCCTCAAGTTGTGGCTTGATATAGTGCTCTTAAACCTTTCTGATGGAGCACATTTTCCTTCAAAACACCTTTCTGTTATTCCTTTCTACCACAGCCACCTGACACTAAACAGGTTAGTGTTCTCAGAAATGACAGTGGTGGGAGTTTAGAGTCAACCATGCTACAATATTCATTATAGGCAGAGTTCATCTGTTTTTACTGTAGATTGTATAGGTTGTATAGAAACTCTTTAGGTCAGTATTTCTATTTTTAAAAAAGGAATTCTGACAGCATTAATACATTAGAACAAGTGTTCAGTAATGAGCCAGTGATCAGGTGACACTGGGAACATAAAAGGCTAGATCCATCTGGCAACTCTGCCATTTACCAGTGAGAGTAACTTCACACCTCACACGAAGACACAGTATTAAACCCCACCAAAAAAAGAGTTGAAAAAACCCAGGGATAACAACTTCCTGGCTGAGGTGGTGGAGGAGTCAAGGAGCCCATGCAGCTCTGCTGCAGCTCGTACTTACAAAAGGAATGTACAGGATAGTGATGTGCAAGCCTTGGATGACCGTGAGATGAAGGTCTTCAGGATCCTTAGAGGAGGCAACGAGGCAAAAAACTGGATACCAGCCCTGAACTGCAAGAGAACAGACTGGCCCTGATGTCTGCACAGTGCTAATTCCATTCACAGCCCCAGGCAGCTGAGGGGTGGGCTTGAAAGGGTCCCTTGGTAGATGGTTCTGGGGACAAAAGAGGTCCAGAGCATCTGGTTGATTTTCAAGCACATTTTCCTCCAGCCTCAAGCAAAGTCCAACTTGGTAAGCAACAAGTCAAGCCAAAGTGGCAGGAGGCATCTAAAGATAAGTTTGCCTTGACTAAACTCAAATATAAAAAAGTAGAAGCAAGGCTGGATGACCTGGAAGGAATGTAGAGACACTCCCTGAGTTTTTAGAGACACACATGAGAAAACAAAAGTCTGAGGATGGGAAGAAAAGCAAATATTATTCCTACCTTCAGAGAGGGGTAGAAGGAAGGTCTGATGATCTACAGGTCATCTTTACCTTCGATTGGTTTCCTTGTAATGAAACAAATACTCCTGGAAAACAATTTCAAGCATTTTAAAGACAGCAAACCTATTGAACTCCATGTGTGTGACATTACATGTGAAAGTCTGGCATCAAGACTGTATCTTCTCCTGCAGTACTGGAGTATAACATTACTGTTAGGGTGCTCGGATTTTTTCTGATTCTGCAGATACTTTTTTTCCTACAATAAGAAGTTTAGAAAAAATCAGCTTTATCCCTCTTGCATTCCCACAACAGCCAACACAGTAGGCAACTCTTCACCATTGCCCCCTTTCTTACCTTGTGTGCTGATGTCTCATTTTGCCTTAGAACAACAGTTGCTATTCCTTGCAGCTACAAAGAAAGCCTCTGAAATGTGCAGTCAGCATCAGAAGATACAGCACTCTGAATCTGCAGACAATCTGACTCAATAGATCACTTCTGAGAAGTGTCATTTTGGTGTGTTGTGGAAAAATCAGTTAATAATTTAATTGGTACTCCAGTTAAGACAATTTAAGTAATTTGAGCATGGAAGAGGGTTTGTTTCCTCTGCTAGGCTACAAATACATATTTTTAACTTTAGTGCCTAGGAGATGGGAAAGAGGAAATCATAAAATAAGAGCCAACTGAGATTGATGCAGTGCTACGCTGTAATTAATCCAAAGGAGCTGAGTTTTGAAGGCTGTGAGGCAAGGAAGAACATATTTTAAAGTACCCTTTAAAATTATAAAGCTGTAACTTATATTAGCAGTACAAACACCTGCTCTTTAATAAGGACTTTTTCCCATGATATAACACATGCTACAATTGCAGGCCCATTTTGGTGTTGCTAAGGAGAACTCTTTCGCCATCACTGAAAACCAATGTTGAGAAGGCTTTTCATGTATTTCATGACTTTAGTAATTTCTTCTGTATTGAATGACTGTATCTCTCATTAAAATTTGATATCTTATGTTTATGACTTTAAAAGTGCATGAAATAGTCCTTTTAATGCTAAGATACTGTAACTGAATCAACATTTTGCCTGTTTTCCATTCTCCATTTTCACAATGAATATTTTGAAATTGTCCATTCATTTCTGTAGACAATTCATGGCAATGAGATGATTTCTGTTTATTGTGAGCTAATCACAATATCATAAAGAGATGACTGCTTGAAATATTGCCTTTCTCACTACTCATACATCACACTTGTTGCTAAAGCCTAAGTATTTATGTCTGAAATGTAATTTCTTTGTTGGCAAATTATAATGATGGCAAAAATTTCAAGACCTTTGAGCATGATGCACATATCAATATTATTGTAATTATTTCACTGTTGATGAAATAGTGATCATCAATGATAAATGAATAACCACATTGAATGAGAATCTGCTATGAATAATATTTTGTGAATTTTAGCAGTGTATTTGGGTTATGACAAGAAATATGCCTCAGCTTGACTTACCTCACTAACTCCCATTGCAGATGTTATTCTTTTCAACTCAGAGTTTCAACCTTTTTTTATTGACTGGATTTTTTTGTTTGTAAAGGTGAGTAAACTATTCCCTTTCCACAGAGAAGTATTACTTCTGACATTTTTTTCTTATATATGTCAGCATTTCATTTTTCACCACTGTAAATATTCCTGAATCCCTTACAACTGCTCTAGCACCAGTTGCTATATCCTTGCATCCAATTCAATTTTTCAGTAATAGTTATTTTTTTCCATTGTGCTAAGTGTTGCAATCAAAAATTAATACTACTTTCCAGAACATTTGTAAGTGTCCTTCATCAGAATTTATTTTGATTCATGGTGAAGGAATTTATAAGTTTTAAATCTCTGATTAATAGATGATACATGTGTTATTCACAATGATTAATGGTTTAATTGCAAGTTCATTTATTGATTACAATTTCTAAAATGCAGACCACATGTAAAATCTGAAACAAAAGTCTGTCTGCCTAAAGATTTCTTCAGCGGAGTAGTGGGTCATTGCATATCATAATTATGTATCTGTATTAGAAGGAAATACCACTCAGATGATAAAGTCTGCTTCCTGTCCATTCCTTGAGGAAAACCATACCATTTGAGTACAGAATTAAGGGCAGCATTCTACTGCAAACAAACCAAAAGCCTGGAGGGGCACAGGGAAGTAAGCATATTTGACCTGCTGAGCATCTGACATTATGATATATCTTACGTTCCCATTTTTAGTAGTCCACATGTTGCATTTCATTTAGAGAAAAGACCAAATTAAACATTATTAAGTACTAGACCTTCATCTTTGTGTCTCTTTAGCTCAGACCTCGGCTTGAATTGCAGAGCAAGCCCTCCCAGGTTAAAGGGGCCTGGTGTGGGCAGTGTTCCCACCTTGCTGAACTTCAGAGGCTCCCTATCACGGAGCAGCAGTGACCAGAAGACTGCCCAGGGGCAGGCCTTGTGTAACCCACATGTGTTAATGGGGTAATGCCCTCTTGCCCATATGGTGATGACTCTCCTCAGGTAATCCTGTTTAAATTAATGGACTTCACCTCTTTCCTAGTGGGCTGTGAGGGCAGGTCTGCTCTACATGACTTTGACTTTCCCCTCCAGGGTCTCTGGTTCCCTTCAACACCAACAGGCACCTCGTGGGACCACCTTAGGAGAGCAAAGCTTAACACCTCTTTGTCCTACATCCAGTGACATTTCATTCGGTTTGATACACAGTGAGTGAGCCACCAAAAACTGCCTGAGGAGGTTAAGAGCCCTGATGACCACCCTCTCATGGTGCAGGTGCACCAGTGAAAGGCCCACAGTTGTCTGCTATCTGACTAGCTCATTTATAAGTTTAATTGCAGTCCCAAAGGAAGCACAATGGGATGCAGTAAGGATGAGGCCAGTGCTCTTTCCTCCCATTATGGCACCTTGTTGAAGCAAAGAGAATAATTTCCATAGGTGTTGTACCAAGAATTGTTTTCAAACTACCTAATCCAGGATCAATGCCAGCAGTTAAGCCTGAAGGCATTATCCAACCTTCAAGGACCATTATTTTTTATAGTTTGCCATTTTGCATAAAAGCTTTTAAAATATAAAGAAATGTTGAGGCCATAAAATTACCTGGGTGTCTGTTTAGCAGCCTTTTGACATGGTATCTCGGTGAATTCCCCTACCCCATGCACCATTCTCCCCTCACTAAAAATGGTATAATTTAAAGAGCAAAAAGCTATAATGCATCTGTTTTGTGGTACAGTACCATAGAGGATAAAAGAAAATGAAATTAGCAAAGCATCTAAGAAAATAATTACTTTAATTGAGAAATAATTGGAAGGAAACTGTTCAAGTAGAATACTTCAGGATAATGACTCATACTATTTTCATAGCAAATTACAGAAAAAAAACTTGGCAATTTGGCATATCATTTGTATGTTTGAATATTTTGAATGGATTTTAAAATTAAAATGTTAGAAAATGTTCATGTTTCTAATCCAAACTGCCTCCCAGTCTGACTTACCTTTAAAGAATTGATGCTTATCATTTTCTTTTTCGCTTCAGAAAATCTGATTATGTTAAGGAACATGATTTATTGATGCATCTTTTTAAAAAGCAGTTCAGCAGAAAGCACAACAGACATATTTCTTGCTAAACCAAAATATGGTCATTTCAGTGAAGTCTTAGATTAGGGTTAAAAATGTAGATTGCACAAAGCACATAGTATACACAACCATGAAAACTAAGTTTCTTATTCATAGGAAGCACCTATAATAAAAATAAGTGAGATAAGTCTTCCATGAGAGAGATCACTGGTTCTTTAAGGATTACTTTCGAAGTAATCATCATTGATATGTAGAAAATAATAATAAAACGTGTATAAGTTTTCCATCTCACCTGCTCATGCAACTGTGTAATACTCTAAGGCATAAAAATATTTAACATGCACCTGGATTTCAAGAAATGTTTTTTGGGATAGCAGTATGTATTTTCATTTCATGGACTATTTCCCTCATTGTGAGTCAGAAACACAGTCTAGGTAATCGTCATTAGTTAGATAATTGGGGAGTAACTCAAAGTTATCTGACACAGAAAGCATCAGCATGTGAATAGCAGTACCTGTACTATTTGTGAATAGTTTGAAATTAGTATCTAAGTGTTTAGGAAAAGTTATTGCAATTTTCAACAGACAATATTTTGAGGCAACTCACATCCTAATGCAATCACTGAATAAACAGATCCTTGACTTAATATCTTGCCCCAAGCAGATAATGGTGCAGATGTGCAGCTCCAACATGGGCATAGTTCTTTCTGATAGAGGCATGCATAAGAAAGAAGAAGCGCAGATTCTTTAAAATTAATGAAGAAAAATATTTTTTTGTGAGTTATTCTTTTATACTGTTTTCTTCCCCAAAACATTAGTACTTAGATATGCCTTTTACTTGGAAGCTATCCCAGAGAGATTTTGGAAGAGGGGGCTGCAGCTGATTTGACTTCATACTCAACAGGGAGCTTGTCTTGCAGTTGAGTTTTAGAAAATCTTCCTCTACTTAAAGTGTAGTCCTTTTGTTCTTGGAGTCTTCTATCAGATTACAAGAGGCTATATGACAAAGGAGAGATTATGTAATAATGTACCACTTCAACTAAAATGCGTTTAATATCCATTCTTCAGTACTCTATATGTCTTTCATATAATCATATTTCAATAGTCTTGTTTCATAGTCACCATAAATAAATTCAGGGTTAGATTGTAGCTCTCAAGGTGACTTGTTCAGGATAAAGGCAGTTGTTATTGTGTTTCAGCTCTTTGTAATGCATGTACAAGGCAAAGAGGGTTTTATCAAAAGAAAAATACTTTAGCTTTGCGCTTTTTTTCCCATAATAGAAAGACAAACAGAGAGCTATTGAACTTGTACTTTCTCAAAGAAAACTTGCTAAACAACTGAGGAAGAATACCTTTTTACAAAACCAGTTTGTTTAGATTCCATTCGGTTAAGGGGTTTTTGTTTGCTTTTGTTTTTTCCTAACACATTTCATCCCAATGAATTTCTCCTTAGTTTAGTTGAAAATAATGTCTTTTTGGGGTCAGGATTTTCCTGTGCTTTTCCACTTTTTTACACCTTCAAACTTTTCTGAAAATAATTTGTTTAAATTCCATTCATTTTGAGTTTTGGGGGTTGTTTTCCGTTAGATTTGGTGTTGGTTGTTTTCCTGACCTGTTTCATTCTAGTGAATTCCTTCTTAGCTTAGTGAAATGAATTTTTCCGTGGATTCAATACATAATGTCATATTTCTTTCTATAAAAGTATGAGAGCTTACAAGAGCATTTCTGAGTCCCCTATCTCCCCTCAAGCCCAAGGAAGATTAGATTCAATGCACCTCTTATTTCTGAGGCACAGAACTCTGGGGAAGAAACGTTTTTGTTTACGGAAACTTCTGCATGCGTCGGAGAGAAGCCAGGCAAAATAACAGGCGAACCTCAACCACATAATACCCTCTGCAGATGGTTTGAAGGTATGAAGGTATAAGCATTTATAATATATGTAAAGCCATAATCCTTTCCTTAGCTCCTCTGAATCATCTGAGAAATTCTGCCTGGTTCCTGTAGGCTGGCTCAGCCACTGGCTCGCGGGGGGAGGGATACCCAGAGGTTTTTGGAGCTGCAGATGGGTCCAAAGAGCAGAGTGAGCCTCCTGCTCCTTGCAGGGCAGCAAGGGCAGGGAGGGAACTGCCAGCTGTCAGGGGGTTTGCTGTCTCCTCTTTTACCCTTGCAAACTGACTTAGGACTGCATAGGTTAGTGTGATCCATCCTTTTGCAGCAGAAGAGAGGGCTTGAGTAAGATGAAATAGCAGCCATGAAAGTTATCTCAAAAATCCATGGTGAAGAATTGTGAGGTTAAGAACCTCCAGCGCTCTCAAAACTCCCTTTGTGCTGGGTTATCTCTAAATGATTAAAGCAGCTAGTAGTTGCTAAAAAGGTTATTTATTGTAAAAGCGCATCAGTCTTCTAAGGCACAGTCATAGACATTGAAGTTTTAGCATAAAGTCCCAAAACAGAAGCTGTCCCTGGGGGTTCCAGAGAGGCTGGTGTTGCTGCTGGAGCTCTGGTCTTCTTCTTGGGTGTTGGAGACGCTGGCAGGCACAGCAAAGTGATGGCAAAAAGTGGTGGCAAAAGCAAAAAACAATGGCAAAAAAGCAAAAGGCAAAAAGCAAAAGTACTAACTTTCCCCAATACATAATCTTATATAGGGTTTTTCTAACAAGCTAACACATGAATTCAAACTACTTTTAACCTATGAAAATTCTAATTTTTTAACACTTTAGGATATGTATAAACTACATATACAATTTATCTTGTTGTATCTGAAAAATGTAAGCAATATTCTCACTGAAGTTCTATTTTGTCTAAGTCGTGTTTAAGAAAGAGCTCCTGGAGCCTCTACTGATAACATTAATGTGTTTGATAACCTTCACTAGAACTTGTTCTTCTATTCTGACATCTTAAACCTTTTACTTACTAAAAACACTACAGCTCTCACTGAAACTTACTGATTTACTGACTTATTTATCCTAAAACTCAAACTTACATCTAAACTTATACTCAAACTTGTACTTACTCTTCTACTTAAACTCCCATTCTATGTATGGGTAGCTTAATATGTTTCAATCCATCCAAGGGTTTTAATTCAATTCCTGCACTCTGGCTTCTGCCTGAAAGATTCAGGCAGACCCTTGACTCACTGACTCCAACAAAGAATTACAGTGAATTTGTTGGAGACTGTGGGAGAACTTATCAAGACATCAAGAAAACATGTGGCTAAGTCAAATAGAGGATCCATGCCATTAGATGTTTTTTTTCTACAGAAACCAGAATTTGCTCAGAAACCGCCTAGAGACAATTCAAACCCTTATTAATTCTTGGAAAATCCCATGTTAGTACTCCATAATGAAAATGATGGAGTATATTTGTTGTGTTAGTAAGATAGCCAGGTGCCTTAGAAGCACTTTAGGGAATAAAATTCCCTCTAGATGCATCAGATGTAAGCAATCACTTTACCTGGTGCATTCTGGCGAGGTATCTTGCTGTATTTTTTCCACTGAGAAGCAATTGAGATTTTTAATTACTGAATAATGTCGGAGAAACTTAGAATTGTAAGAAGTTTTAAATAGCCATAAAGGAGCTTCTTGGCTCAGTAAACTCACAATATTTTTATAAGGGATATTGAACTTAAATTTATTTAAGATATTTTCTACCTCTTCCAACTTGCATGGTGTTTCAAATTATTACTGAAATGTTGTGTGGGAGCGTATATTAATTCTTGCATATTGAACTGACCTCCAGAGAATTCTCTTGAAACAGATCACATTTTAGTTCTTGATAAAATACAGCTCAGATTTTACAATTTCCTTTCCTTCAGTATTTCCATTCCCAGTTCAGTTAGTATGAATTGCATGAAAAATAATTTTGTCTTGTTTGCCCTTTACCTTGCCTCACAAGAATTCTTCCCACTTATTTTGCATGCACAAAGAACACATCTGTACTTTCTTGTCTGAGCAGGAAGAGTGAAATGGCCCCATCACTTCCTTCTCTAGAAATAATAGCAAAGAAAGGTCAACCTCAAAGTCTCATTTCCTCAGATACCTTTTTTTAAGTTTGATTTTGAGATTTATGAAGCTTCTGCTAACTCAAGAGGCTCTTCCCTCCAACTGCCTCCTAGGAACCTGCAGTGCCCTGCTGCTTGTACTGCAGCCATGGAAGAGTAATTGCAGGGATATTGTACCAGAAATATAATTCCTCAGTTCTGCTACACATTTGTATTACTAGTTAGTTTACCTACAATACTTGCTTCAATTTTAGTTATGTTTTCATTGACATGAGCATTTTACGTTTATTGGCAAAAGAACATTTCTAGCTCGTTGTCTGCAAACAGTTAATTATTTGTTGGAATGTTAGGGCTGCTGCACAATATCCAGTCACCACAGCATCTTCAAGGTGCTGTGTTTAAAGCCCAGCTGGTAACTTTGCAATTCATTTTAAGTGAGAATGGTTTGTTTCCATTAGAAAGGCCTTTAAGCAGCAACAGGTAGAGTTGGGAGATGACTAAGCGTTACCTAAGCCCAGTGCTGCATATTGTAAGTGATAACAGAGCACAAGCAGCCTTTTTTTAAATCCCAGACACTTTCATTTAGTGCATGAAAAAAGGCTTGAGACGTATATTAATACCAGGTAGTGACTTTGCTCTGCAAGAGCTGTCTTTTGAAAGACTTGTTTGTCTACTATAGTATCCAAGAGTTATTTTTTTCCTAAAAGGACTTTTCACACTTAGATATCATTTCAGTCTTGAAGAACTATTACTTTAATCTGCTGAATGCTGGATCATCCCCAAGGGATTTCAGGACACCACTTAAAGTCAGTTTTTATAGGTCTTTGATGCTTTATGACTAAGTTTCTCAAAGTGGAAAGAATGTCTAATAAGTAGATACAGGGGGGAAAAG
Organism: Catharus ustulatus; assembly: GCF_009819885.2. Lineage (NCBI taxonomy): Eukaryota > Metazoa > Chordata > Aves > Passeriformes > Turdidae > Catharus > Catharus ustulatus. Next base: position 50,049,282 of record NC_046225.1, read on the forward strand.
AAAGATTACGCTTAGGCAATTCAGAATGGGGTAAGTAACAAGCAAACACATTAATAATTTGCAATATTTAATCACAAGCTACTGTGTTGCTCCTTTTAAAAGAAGTTTCCTGAAGATATTCTCCTTTAAAATTATTTATTATGTTAGGATGCAGATTATTTAAGAACTCTGTAAAGGAATCAGACACATCAGGGATGTAAAAAGTCATGGATTTTCTGGAAAGGACTTTTGCAAGGTTATGTATTCCAGGAGGCCTGCTACAGATTACTAATGTGATATACAAAGTAGTTTGTTGTCTTTCAGTAACTGTCTTGGTCCGACTGGCCATGATTTTTATAAGGGATTCCTTCAAGTTCATTCCATGAGCATTTATCACTAATTTATAAATACTTGGTTTATGTAGTATGTCCCTACTTGTAAAAAATTATAATTATACTAAAAAAAATCAAAGATATTAGGAACATTTTTTCAGTGTGATTTCCTCACAGAAAAACCTTGGAAATGTTGTAATTTTAGACAGAATTCTTCTGCAGACAGGAGGAACTAGGATTTTCTGTGCAAAGAGAAGAGTTTGATCTCAGGTGCTTTACAGGAGCATTGGAAGAGGAACTGAGTGGGAAAGAATCCTCTGGCCAGACTTGCACCAAGATGGGATTAGAAATTCTGCATTTGCAGCAACTAGAGCATGTAGGCATTCCAGAGATGAAGTCATACAGTGTCTGTATGAGTGTACTGAGGGTACAGGTTACTTGTGTGTGTGTGACACAGGGCTTCTCACTCCTGTGAGTTAGGAAGTACCACTCAGTGCTGGCAGCATGTGCTCCTCCCTTGCTGCAGCTTGTGCCCTTACCCTGTGCTATCCCTGCTTGTCTCCAGAGCTTCAGGGGTATTAGGACAGCCTGTGGCAGAATTCTCACTATTCTCATTTTGATTATTATGGCATCAAAAGTGGTGAGGCATACTTACTCACTAGGCTTTCACATGTGCACAGCCTTTTGTTAAAAGAAAAGCTGTCCTATTAATTTTTCTATCATTACATTGGATAAATATGTAACGAAGAATAAAATACTTGAGATATTCTGCATAACTTAAAGGAGCAGTGCATTCAAATTACAATTAAGGGTAAGGTATCAGACCAAATGCTTTGCGTAGTGCATCTGGGCTAATGAAACACACACCTCATGCAAACTCAAGAATTTACTGTAAGTTCAATTAAAATATTAGAAATCTAATAAAAAAATTTCTTACTAATCTAACTACAATAATGCTAGAACATACAGTGGATATTTACCAGTTACAAGAATTTCTCATTTAAAATACAATTGTTGAACACAGATTTCCTAGTCTCTTTTGCACACACCTCTGTTATGCTGGGTCAGTAGACAGAAGGAGTTACTGTTAAGCAGAATATAATAGGGGAGTGTAGCTGTACTCTGGGTACAGCAACTGAGGTGCTTCACTGACAAGAAAATGGTGATTATTGTATTGCATTGAGGAAGAATTCCTCATCATTTCTGGTTTCACTTGGCATTATATTTATGTGTTTGCTAACAAACTTACTTGCTTTTTCTTCAATGGTCTGCAACTTTCATGTTATTGTTGGGTTTTAGCATATATAATGTGTTTTCCATGTCTTAGATACTTGACTTTTGCTGCCTTTGTTACCTCTGCATTCAGTACTACCCTCGTCTGCCACCCTGAGAGTTCTGATGCCATCCTGTTTTTTCACTTTCACGGTCCATTCTGCATCTTGTGCTTGAATTTTTGGAGACCACTGTTTTTCTTCAAAAGCTGTTCTTTCCCAGTAATTAGCATTATATTGGCACAATCCAGTCAAGCACACAGCCTCATTCAAGGGTAACCCAAGGGTTAATGCCGCAAGGATAAATGCTCTATGGGCACATCTATTTGTATACTTCTATATTTTGGTAATTGCTTGTTATTAATACCTATTATTTATGGAAGTGTCACGGTTATGGAAACTGCTTTACCAGAGGAGGGATTTCAGTCACTAGAAATGGAGTAGCAATTTTAAAAAGTTTACAGTGTGTTACTTTTGCTATTTATAACTTGTCAGTATGAGTTAGTAGCTTCTAGAGCTAAGGGCAGATTCGTACAGTTGAACTCAAATCCTTAGTGCACTTTGCACATTGTCAAAACTGTGTAGGATTAACTGTGGAGTAATTCTGTTTGAGTGCATTGCATGTGAAAAATTCATTGGTAGGTAGGACTGGGATGCTATTTCTAACTCATTGATTCCAGCTTGCTGTTATTATAACCATGATTAATTCTGGTCACAAACTTAACATTTGTTTCAATCCATTTATGTTTTGCATAGGTATTTACACCACCTCAAGCAGGTTGGCAACAGAATGAGGGCAGACCAATATGCTGATTACCAAGCCTTCTCCCATTCAAGACCAGACATTTTGACAGTTACAGTAATTTCACGACCATGAGGTGCACTGGACTATAAGACGCACCCCCCAGGAGTCGGAAAATTTCACAACTTTGTAGATCATATAAGGCGCACCGGACTATAACACGCACTTTTTTTTTCAGCGAGGAGCCGCGCAGCACACAACAAAGTAACAAATTACTAGCAGGTGCTCAATTTGCAAACATTTTTCAAAGATTGGTGTAGCCTTTAAATGCAGACCCAGGTGCCCTCCCTGGGCAGCGGGCCCTGGCACTCCCGCCCTCCCCCAGCACCGGCTGGCACAGTTCCTGACTCCCACCGCCTGGCCACGCTGCGTCCCGGCTTCTCCCCGGCCGGCAGTGGCGGCGCTTCTCACTGCTTCTATCCCCTTCCCCGCGGTCAGTGGCGGCGCTGCCGTTTCTCGCCCGTTCCCTGTGGCGGCACCACTTCTCACCGCTTCCCCGTGGCTGGCGGCTGCGCTGCTTCCCCCCGCTTCTCCTAGGCCAGCAGCAGTGCCATGTCCCCCCGACCAGCAGCCGCGCCACGTCCCAGTGTCCCCCCACCCGGCAGCCGTGGTTCCCGACTCGGCTCGCAGCTCACACTTCCGGGTTTGCAAATTTCACAACTTTGTACATTATATAAGGTGCACCAGACTATAAGGCGCACTTCCGGGTTCGGGCCGAAATTTTAGTCAAAAGGGTGCGCCTAATAGTCGTGAAATTACTGTACACTATTAAAATATTATTTGGAGCTCCTTAGGGAACTCTGTGGACTAGCTACATTAGAAAAAATAACAATAACAATAAAAAATTCTGGAAAGGACTAAAACTTGTTGCTGAAAAGAAAGAGAACTGGGAAAAAAACCTTCCAAAAGCTGCATTGGTGGAAGATATTCAAGGTAGTGGAGTTTGAGCTGGTTTTTCAAAAGGGTGTTTGAATAGATCTAGCAAGGAGTTAAAAAAGATTTAATGAAAGATTTAAAGGCATTAAAAGGTACTAAAACTTATAGCAATTGGTGGAAAAATATTGTCACCAAGACCTGCTGGTAGAACACTCCCCTGGTATTCTGAGAAATCAGCTCCAAAAAGTCAACCCTTCTTCAGACCTTCAGGCACCAATCATCAATTCTCTTAGTCCAGCAACCAAATATTCAGGGAACTATTCAATCCTAAAATTCAAACTGATCATCAAACCAACATACCTCATCTCCTACCTCCTGTAGTCCTTTGCTGAACAAGTCCTAAGTGCTCCTTGTTTTCAACTGGTCTGTTTGACAAATACAACCATGGTAAATCCAAAGCAACTGCACTTATCTGCTTTGCTTGGAATTTTTCACAATTTTTTTAGACTTGGTGAAGACATGGTTTACTTGCAAGCTTGTATGCTTTCTCCAGCTATTTCAGCTGCTCTAATAGACTATCTTACATTTGTTTCACTCCAAAAAGACATAAATTGATAGAACAGATGTGTTTCTGCTATCCTGTCTGTTACAGCTATATTGGGATGTCCTGATTTAGGGGACAGTATTGCCAGAAAAGAAAAAGGTGAGAGTTTTGGTTTTGTTTTCCCAAAATGGAGAGTAAAAAATTCCCTCCCTCCCTGTTTACTATAATATGGAAATTAAGGAACTCTCAGGCAAAAGGTATGGGTTTAGGAACAACAGTTCTTTACTGATATATCTACAAGACAAACAAGAACAACATCAGCTATGAAAAGATCAGTGACAAAACAAAACGAAACTCAGCCTCAGTCCTTTTGTCCAGTCAGGCTCCCTCCTCCTCCACACAGTCCCGGTGGAACCGGGGGGGCGGAGTGGCATTTTCTTTTCAGCCGTGGGAACTGCAGGAGCAGGCAGGTGAGGCGGCAGCAGCAGGTGAGGGTCCCAGGTGGGAGAAGGGTGAAGGAAAAAACTCCGCTCACCGTTTGCGTCCCGGTTCTCAGCACCGTTCTCAGAAGCAGGAAGCTGTAGCAGTGTCAGAGTGCAGGGCCTGGTCACACCACGGAGAAAAAAGAAGTTCTCTCCTCCGAGTTTGGGCCAGCGAGCCCCAGTGGCTCCTTGAAAGGACAAAGCAACTTACAGCTATTCTTCTCCACCTCCTCTTTTGTCTTGAGCAATCAGAAACAAGGGAGTTGCCTGGGTCAGGCTACTTTGACATGCTAATGGGAAAAATTCTCTCCACTGAGGAAAAGAGTAAAAAACTCCCCCAACCCCCAACAGGAGTTAAGGATGAAGAATCTGCATGCAGCATAAGGTTCCAGGCCTGCAATAGTTTGGGATTCCACACAAATGCAGAAGTGTGAAAATTAAAACAAGACTAGAAGCTATTGGAAAGTCACCATTATTTAGAAATATGAGGGCCATAAATGCTTCTATAGCCAAGGATAAAGGACTGAAATGGAAAAGTCACATGACTGGAGTGCTGCAATGGATGACTACATGCTTTTCACAAAGGGCAAGCAAGGAAGGAGAGCTGTTAGGGTACCTTGTATGTTAGGAAGTGTTTTAATTGTGTACTATTGCAGTGATGTGATGATAGAATTGAATGTTTATGGGAAAGAATCGGGAAAGAAGTCTTTTATAAACCACCAGGGTGAAGAGGTAAGTGAAGTATTCTGTGAGCAGCTGGCTGATGCTTCATGATTGCTAGCCCTTGTTCTTGTGGGAGACTTTAACATGCTGGATGTCTTTTGGAAACTCAACACAGAGGAGAGGAGGCAGCCTAGGAGGTTCCTGGAGTGTGTGGAAGAAAATTTCCTTTCCAGCTGGTGAGTGGGACCCCATTAGACCTGCTCTTTACAAACAGAGAAGGGCTGGTGGGAGATGTGGTGGTTGGAGGCTATATTGGACACAAGGACCATGAAATGAGAGAGCTCTCGATTCTTGGCGATATAATAAAAGTGGTCAGCAAAATCTCTACATTGAACTTCCAACGGGTGGTCATTTGCCTGTTCAGGACTCTGGTTCAGAGAGTCCCTTGGGAAAGAGACCTTAACAACAAAGAAATCCAAGAAGGTGGATCAAAAAGGAATCTACTACTTACTTTCAAAAAAGTAAGTACTACCTACTTTCAAAAGGGAATCTTAAAGGTGCCGGAGCAGGCTGTCCCTATGTGCTGAAATATAAACTATCATGGAAGAAGACTGACCTGGTTGAACAGAGGGCTTTTTCTGGAACTCAAAGAATAAAAAGAGAATTTATGACCTTTGGAAGAAGGGGTGGTCAACCCAGGAAGAGTTGTTGTATCTTGTTGCAAGGATTTTGCTAGGTCATGAAGAGAGAAAATTAGAAAAGCAAAAGCTCAACTAGAAGTCAATCTGGCTACTGCTGTGAAAGATAATAAAAAATGTTTTATAAATATATTAACAACAAAAGAAAAGGAATATCTACATCTTTTATTGGATGTGGAGGGCGACATTGACACCAAGGATAAGGAAAAGGCATGAGGTACTTAGGTACTACACACCTGTCGCCAGGGATGAGGTTCTTAATGCCTTCTTTACCTCAGTCTTTAACAGAAAGGCCAGCTATCCTCAGGACGACCAGCCTTCTCAGTTGGTAGACTGGGACAAGGATCCCCTGCAACCCAAGAGGAGGTTTTTAGTGACCTGTTCTACTCAGACACATATCTATGGAGCTGCAGGGTATTCACCTGTGGGTACTGAGGGTGCTGAAAATATGATTTTCTCTTACTCTGTGGGAAAATTACTGTTAAAAACCACCACCACAATTTACAATGTGAGAGTAGTGCCTGTGTGTATAGTAGTTACTTTACTTTTTCTGACCCATTCATTCCAGAAGCGCTCCAGCAATGCAGTCATGACTCTGTACTTACAGCTGAGAGAACAGGACAGTGCAACAGAGTGCTAAGGCATATGTGTTAACAAAGAAATGTGGTAGCTCCAATAATTTAGTATAATATATCAGTTTAATTTTAGATTAGCACTTGGTTACTGAAAAAATTTAACCTGTTCTCAGGAGCATCATTCAGTCTGCAGACATTGATGTTACTCAGGTCAAGTTGTGACAGCCTGAAGATAATCTATGACTTGGACTTAAGCACTTTGCTTTCCAAACACACATGCCAGTAAACCATACAGATGACTTTTAAAAACTATTTTTGGTTTTTTTTTCCTAGGTATAGATTAAAAAAGCAAGATTGTTTCAATATAGTGATTTCTTTTTGTACCAGACTGTTTCTCCAAGGAAAATTTGACATTATTTCAGGGAGCATTCTTACAGGATTAAAGGTTATTGTGCCTTGATGATGGGCAGGGTGGAGTTAATTTTTTGCAGTAGCTGGGAGAGGGTATCCATACCACATCACCTTGTTGTCCCAGGAGAAAGGGACTCTTCCCAGGAGAAGGGGATCCTCCAATTTGAGTAAACAGTTTGGAGGATGGAGTGATCTGGCGTTTGTTTATTGTTGGGAGCTTTGCATGCAAATTGTTTATTTGTCTTATACCTTTTGTTATTGTTATTGTTGCTGTTACTGTTTGCTTTCTCATCACATTGCTGTTTCCAGTAAATTGTTCTTATCTCAGCTCATGAAGGGGGTGGGAAGGGAAGCAGTATGTGGATTTAGTGAGAATGTTGAATTGACAAATACCATTCCTAAGCAACAATCATTTATTACAAGGGACAAATCCTACTTTGTTATAAACCCAGCATGTGGAGCTATAACAAAGATGAGAAAAAGAAAAACCTCCCATTCTTGCCATGATTTCCCAAGAGAGCACAGCGGGACTTCAGGCAGTGTCACAACCAGGCTACAAATGTCAAAACCTGGAGGTAGGACTTTATCAGATGATAATGCAGCATTCTACTGGAATCAATCTGTAATATGAGAAAAACCAAGCAAGGTTCATGATGGACACAGGTTCTGCAGAATGACAACACCAAAGAATGACTTCATATCTTCTTTCTTTTTTTGTCTTTTCATAAGATTTTCCTTCCAAACCCTACGCTTTTGACTAAGTGGACTTTGTGCAACTAGCTCAGAAATTTAATGAGGTAGTTTAAGAAACCATACAAAGTGTCTGACACTACAGTGGCTACTTTGAAAAATGGCTGGGGTGAAAAAGATTCAAGTTGGAGAAATGGAAGTAAGGGTATAGGCCTCTGCAAAGAATCTTTTCATAGCAGAAGCAGTGTGATGCAGGAAGAGCTGCAAATTCTGCTGGAAATAGGCATCCACATTCCAGTATTGACCTGGAAGGAAGTAGGAGCTGTCATAGAATATTATGAGTTGGAAGGCACCCACAGAGGGCATCCCCAAGAGTCACACCATGTGTCTGAGAGCATTGCCCAAACACTTCTTGAACTCTGTCAGGCTTGATGCTGTGACCGCTTCCCTGGGGAGCCTGTTCTAGTGCCCAATTACCCTCTGGGTGAAGAACCCTTTCTTGTTATGTAAGGTAGTTCTCCCCTGCTTCAGGCCATTCCCTCCTGTTCTGTAACTGGGCACCAGAGAGGAGATCAGTGCCTGCCCCTCCTCTTCCCCTTGTGAGGAAGCTGTGACTGCAATGAGGTCTCCCCTCAGTCTCCTCTCCTCCACACTGAACAGAGCAAGTGACCTCAGCCCCTCCTCACAGAGCTTCCCCTCCAGACCCTTCATCATTCTCATGGCCATGTTTTATACTCTCTAATGCCTTTATGTCTTTTTTACATTGTGGTGCCCAAAACTATATGCCGTGATAAAGATATATGGAAGAGAGATCATGGAAATTACTGAGCTCTGGGACACTGCAAAACTGCACAAATGTAGGTTTTCTTCTCAACACCTGTCATAAGCCTGTGGCACACTGAGACTGGCAGCCATTAACATACTGCAGCCTTTGCAATGCTTCCTAAAAAGTAAAGGTAATTCTCTGGTGATCAACGTTTTTCCAGGAGCTAATGAGAATTTAACAGAAAAGAAAAAGATTAGTAGTTTAGAAGAAATATTTTAATGTAAAGGAGATATGAAACTAAATAGATGAGAAAATTAAATTAAATTTTATTTTATTAAATCAGACTAAATTATAATGATTTTTATCAGACTAAGTAAAGCTGCTTTACATGGCTAATACAGTGTGATCACTGAGGTGAAGCTTCACAAAAGCATTCAATGCTTTTAACAGCTACTAGGGAAATCAAAGGCTCTGACATACAGAGTATCATTTGCAACACAGCTGAAGCAGAAGAAAATATAAGTATCACCAATCTTGTCAGTGATATTATTTTAGAAGTTACTTTCAGAAGAATAGTTGATTTAATCCAGAGAAGGATCATTCTTAAGAATAGTCATCAATGATGCAAACCAAAGCAGCTGTTTCATCAGTCTCCAATCAAGAGAGTGAATTGATATTGATAATCATAAATGATAATGGCCTTGTTGAGAGCATATGATAAACCATTGGAGAATTTTTCCACTTTCAAGAATAGTTGATTTCTCTGTTATTCACTAGAATTATCTCTGCACAACAACATTTTTTTGTCATGCTAGAGTGATGAATTTTCATCATATGGAAATGCTAGAATATGCAAGTCGGTAATTAAAGACAACCACAGAAAAAAGAGCTTGTCTAGGAGCAACAGACCTAAGACTAAGGGTCTTCTAGTCCTATTTTCTGGTATTGTTTGAGAGAAAAAATTATTCTTCTCTGGGATATGTTTAAAAAATATAAAAATCAAAGCACTTTCATACTGATAATGCAATGAAGTAGTTTTGAAAACACACCAAGAAATATGTATTTTAAATATTGGCAGACTTGTATTATGACCCAGTGGAATATACACATATTCTTTAACTCCATGCTATCCCAATGCTGTTAAATGTTCATGTTTGAAAATATTCACAAATTTTTTTTATGATCAGTGGTATTTACCTTACACTATCTAGTGAGAACCTGTCAGACTACTTTTCTCTCAATAGTTAAACTAGGGAGCAATGCTGTTTTTACATGATGTTTTCTAACCCACTGCAAAAAATGCAAACAAATCTATTGATATGACAGCTGAGTTTACACCAAGGTATATTGTAGGACAGTTCTATCTGATTTTGTATTGAATATTCAATAACGATTAAAATAATGTGAAGCTCAGCCAGATCTCTGCTTATTTATCTAGTAAACACAGGATATAATTGGGTTATTAAACATTTGTTCCATATGTAGTATAGTAACCAATAATTGGAAGATGGAAAAGGAATCTTACGAAAAGTAGAGATGCAAAAGGATAAATTTCGTGCAACTTTAGAAAATGTAAAAGGAAGCAAAATACAATCTAATATACCAAAAAGCAATCTCTAAATATCTGAGACTTTTGTCACAATTGAGAGACCTAGAGGTCAATTAATAGCAATTTTGGAAGTTCAGCAAGTGCCATAATATATTGCAGACAGAGTTAATGTTCTGGATAGAATTATTTCACCCTTCCTTTAGATTTGCTCTGGGATACCGTTACCAAGAGTTTAAATTGTCATTCTGGAGAAAATGTTTTTCAATTATCAGACAGACCAGTTTTCTGAAGAGACTTTTTTTATCTCTTGCGCTTTGCAGATTAAAAACTTATACTCTAAGGAGGATTGCCCAGGATAGGGTATACTGAAAAGCCACTTTCAACTTTCAACAAAGGCTGAGCCAAGTATCAACTGAATCCTTTTGAAACTGGAAGAAGTACAGACCACAGTCTTTGCCTGCCCCATTATTTTTCATTTTCACATGTCTTTGTCCTCCTGATCTGACTGGAACAGTAAGTGCTCATGGTAGTCAGGTAGAACAGCTGCCCTGGTTAGCCTCTAACAAAATAAGATCAGACAGATAATCAAATAGTATTCTCCCAAGAGCATCCTATAAGCTGTGAAATTATTCTTATTCTTAACCACTTGAAAGGAATTTTCATCCTAGCTGGAGACAAGAGGAATCAGCAAAAAAGAAAATATTTCTTTACTATGGGATTTCAAAGTGTGGGTGAACATGCATTGGCACGCTGTTTTGCCATGATTCATACCAGGGTTCTTGTCCTCTAATAATTCACAGTGGCTTTGGCTACATTGGCAAATACTGGAGTGAAATAGAAACAGATTTTCAGAGACAATCCTTTGGTAATGAGAACCCAGCACCCATAGTAAGAGTGGTTTGGAGGGGATTTGCTTTAGGGTAGCACCAACCTAATTCCATAGATGGAAGACCCATTAGTACTAAAGCATAGTGTATTCCAGCAATCCTGATAAGCACATCCAGGAATATGCTGCAATCATGTTCATGTACCTCATGGCTCACTCATTTGCATTGAAGTGCCAATGTAAATCAAGTACTCCATTACATTTGTGCCACTGGGGTCCACTGGGTTGAACTATGTCACTTCCTTGGCAGGGAAAACACAGCACAGACTGGAGAAGAGTTTGAATAGTCCTCACCTCCTGCACATGACTTGGGGTTATCCAATCTGGATTTAACTTCCTTAATGAACTAGAGTGCACTTTGGTGTCCCCTGTAAGACTCCTTGCCTCACACTTGGAAGTACCCCTCTTCCCCCTGTCACCATATTCCCTATCTAAGGGAACCTCTGCCTTCGAGGATGTGTTGTGACAGATGGTAAATCCTGAGAAATCCAGGTTCCTAGTCTCTGTTTACTGGGAAATTGATAGATGAGGGAGACGCAAAGGTAAAATTGTGCTCTAAGGGTGAAGAATACTTCCGGATTGTGGACTTATGCCTTGTGAAACAGGAAAGATCAAAATGTATGTATTTGCTGTTCGCTGGCTCATGTTGAAAATACTTGAAGGTCTAGTGAAAGGTAATGACAATAGTAATAGGCCAAGGGAATGTTTGTGGTTTGAAGTTATCTTTCTGTACTGAAGCACTTCAACCTACTCACCATAGATCTGTCTATACTTCAATTTGTTTTTCATGTCATCCTAACTTAAATGGAGAGGGAGTGTACCATGCTAAATGTAAAGGAATATTGTCTTATATGCTGTAACACATTCCCTTCCCCTGGATGCAAAGATAGGTGCAGTCTTCATTCTTCATCAGTTTTTTCTCTACTTGAGATTACTTCCCTTGCTTAATTTTTAAGTGCAGCTGAAGATGTGTGTGTGTGTGTGTGTGTGTGTGTGTGTGTGTGTGTGTGTGTTGGTAATCATTTTAATGAGTAATGTGAGTGAGCAGTTAAATCAATGTATCGCAGATGAAATCCTAATTAAAGTAGTATTTAGTTATGAAAAGTGAGAATTTTATAATTTATTTTCTATTAAGATGTTGACGGTTTCACTGAAAGCAATTATTTTGTGGTTCGATTCACAATATAAAAGCTGTACTGAAGTTACATTTCTGCATCTTTCTGTTCTCCTCCAGTGAATATTCACCACCTTCAAGTTTAAAGGCTCCTTTTAAAAAGGCCAGTACCAAAATGTTTACATTAGTTTTATTTATTTTTGAGATATATTTTAAATTTATTGTAGCACTAGGCTACTATGCTGTTCAAGATAGCTTTTAAAATTTATATTAGAGTAAACATTCAGGAAGGACTAACCATGATGATGCATATTTAATCCACATTTTCTAAATGTTCTTAAGAAGAATGGAACTGTTTTCATTTGGGTTGCAGGTTTTTAATATAATACGTGTGACTCTGTTATTATGTTTGTGCTTACTCAAATAGAAGCACACAAATGACATGTGTGTACTCTTTGAAATTGTCCCTGCCCATGACAGGGAGATTGGACTAGATTACCTTCAAAGGTCTCTTCCAACTTAAGTATTCTCTGATTCTATAAATCTGAGGTTTGAAGGGCACACAGGGATTTGTTTTGTGAATACACAGTTAAGGTCTACATATGCAATTTTGTCAAATATTGTTATGTAAACCTACCCTTTTGAGCTCTTGGTGTTCTACATGCTTTTTTTTTGGTGGAGGAGAGGACACCATAATAATTTGTTCTTCCATCTCCACACACTGGATAACTTTGCTCTCAGTAGGGTAAGTGCTCCTTACATAACCACATGAGAGTAATTGACTTCCCTCAAGCACACTGAATGAAGATGGGCCATCCACTAACTCTAGGTTTTCAAAGCCCTTATGCACTCAAGATAGTATGCAGGCATACAAATCTGGCATAAATTCTCATGTGTTCCTGTCAGAGAAGTAGCTATATCCAAGAGAAATACAGCAGATGTGGGATGTCAGCTATGTAAAATTACATATGAGTGTTTTTAAGTTCCTTTGTGGTCCTGAGCAATTTAATTATGAAGAATCAAAATGCTCTTCAATACTAAGTGTGAAGACTCCCAGGTGAAAAATACAGTGACATTTGCTGTTTATATATCGATGTGGTAGGTTTTTTCCTCTTCCTTCTATTAGACTTCAGCTTTACATATGAAAATTCTTTCTCATTTCCTTTTCGATAAATCACAGATTTTAGGCACCTTATGGTGGAATAGGTGGCTTCCGGACTGGAAATCAAGAGCTTGTGCTAAATGCTTTTGCTCCTTGTAGAGTGCATGAGACTAGGTGTATTACTAATGAAACAAAATCAACAATTAATACTTTTAAGAAATTAGGGAACTGGTAATCTAGTGCGGCTGTGTTTTGGATGTCTTTTACATTGGATTATCCTATTTTGCACTCCTTAAATCTGAAGACTAGAGAAAGTTTCCCAGTGAGCTTGGGCAGGGTGCTGAGCTGCTCAAATTAGTGCTCTTCTTGTTTGTATGGGTATTCCTCTACAGTCCTGGAGAAATTTCAGTTACAGTAATTTCACGACCATAAGGCGCACCGGACTATAAGGCCCACCTCTGGGAGTTGGCAAATTTCGCAACTTTGTACATTATATAAGGTGCCCCGGACTATGAGGTGGACATTTTTTTTGCCGCGAAGATCCGTACCGTGAGCAACAAAGTAACGAATTAGTAACAGAATCCCGCGATCGTGGAGTTTACTGGCAGGTGCTCAATTTGCAAACATTTTTCACAGATTGGTGTAACCTTTAAACGCAGTCCCAAGTGCCCTCCCTGTGTGCAGGGCCCGGCACTCCTGCCGGCTCCCGGTGCTGGCAGCTGAGGCGGGGCTCAGAGCGGCGGCAGTTTGGGGCGGCTTGGAGTGGCCGGGGCTGGCGGCAGCACGGAATGGGTGTGGCTCGTGGCGGCATGGAGCGGAGATGGCTTGGAGCGGCTCGGAGCGGGTGCAGCTCGGAGCGACTGGGGCTCGCGGCTTCTGCGGTAGCCCGCTCCCTCCCACCCCACACTGCCCCAGCATTCCGGCAGCCCTGTGCAGCTCCGGGAGCCCCGCGCACCCCCGGGCTTTTCCCCCGCACCGGCACAGCCCCAATGCCGGCAGGTTCACACTGTGCCACTGCTGCCTGGGCTGCGCCGCCACCGCCAGCTTTCCCCCTGTGCTGGCGCTGCTGTGATGCTGCTGCCAGGCGGGCTCTGCTCAGCTCAGGACTGTTGTGGGCTCGCACTTCTGGGTTGGCGAATTTCGCAACTTTGTACATTATATAAGGCGCACCGGACTATAAGGTGCACTTCTGGGTTCGGGGGAGAATTTTAGTCAAAAGGGTGCGCCTTATAGTCGTGAAATTACTGTAAGTCTGAATGCATATCTTCTCTGGATTTTCCACTACTAGGAAGCAGCAGAGCTTACAACTGAGATGTGATTTTACATCAAGGTGCTTACAATCCTTAATAAATTCAACCCGTTAATTATTTTTCTTTTTCCATTTGTCAGCATGTTATTCACTTCTGATTCTATAACTGATATTTTACACTGTGATGATTTAACAATATATTCACTTTTTTTTCTATAGACTTCACCAATCTGAAACTTTCATCTGCAAATTTTTGTATTTCTTCTCTTTGAAACCATTACTACTGTGAGTAATCTGTTAAATGCCATAATCTCAAGAGCAGATTTGTAAGAACTCAACTTTTTAACATAGAAAGCTAATTGCTGACAGCAGTTTCTGAAAGATGGCCTTACTTTCCTACTGACTCCAGAACTGTGCAGCTTCTTTAACAAATTCCTGATAGACTTGAAATGGTTTTGGAAGACAGTGAGTTATGAATCTCTGTTCTTCTATTGATAGACTCATTAAATATGACTGAAGAAGACAGACATGGTTTTCCTTTGCAGAAGCCATTCTGGTTTGCTGCTCCTTAGTAATAGTAGTGATGTGAATCCTACAGTTTTGCTTAACTTTGGTCAATTTGATGTTTCTGAAATGATGCCTAGCAGGTAGGAAGTGACAGGATTAGATAAGAAATATCTTCAGGCCTTAGTAACTAACTCACTATCTTTTAGTGTATTGTTCTGTGTCAATATCTCCTTTTGACACCCAACTAGGTGATTTCTCCAGCTTTTCTTTTTTTTTCTCAGTTTTCATTTTTCATTTCATGTTTTCTTCTAATGATGAAAGATTTTTCTGTTGTTTTCTGTTCCCTGTTTGATTTTTTTAATAGTACTTCTATGTGCCTTAGTGTTCTCAACCCTGAAATCAAATGAAAAATTCCATTTTCTCACCATTCATGCTACATGTTATTTTAGCTGTAATTTTCCACCTCTTTCACTCCTAGCAAGTTTCTGGATCTACACAGGGATGAAATTAAGTTTTTAAATAGATGCTCCAAACTGCTCATGTAGAGTGAAGATGTCTTGGAATCATGTACGTATGTTTAAGCTTCTTATGTCAAATTTTTGCAGTAGTCACTTTAATTGCATATCTTTTAGTTCAGGGTGGAATTTTATAGTCTGGTAAAGAGCATTAATGAATCTGTAAACATCAGATTGCAAAGACATAAGCATTCATTGTTTATTTGTTAAAATGCAGTCAATTTGACAGATCAATTTATAATAAACCTGAGGACCATGGCCATTTTCAGGGCAGAAGGACTTCCCAGAGAGAAAGGGACTTGGGGGTAGGCTGTGGTCATCGTCTTGCTGAGGGGGACAGCAATCCTGCTTCTTGGAGCTAGTGCCACCAGCTGCAACAGAGGAGCTGCTTCTGCACTCACTCTGTAATAAATGCATATGCTCTCCTCTGAGCTCATGCCTTTACCATCATGCTAGGATGCTGCCTGCTGTGTTAATCCACCAGTAAAGAGACCTCAGGTCATGCAATAATATGTGCCTTTACCGTCTGCCAGTACCCCCAGGACTGGCTATTAATTTTCAAGTCGTTGAATTTTCATTTAATGTACTGCAGCTCTCTGAAGCATGGTGAGTTTCTTTAACCATTAAAGCAGTAAGCTGTATATATAAAATAATAACCAGATGATGATGTGTAAAGAAGACAAAACGCTGCCTTTCATCGGAATAACCGCTGGATGGGGGATTATTTGCATTTCTGTACAGTGACAACTTGACTCGAAGGATGATGATGATGATGACTGTAAAACGGTTTGCTACTTCCACCGAGAACTCGGTGTACAGGTTACTCCGTAAGTGCCCTATAGAGAGCTGCGAACAAGGGTATCGCCGGGGCCAGGGATGTGGGTTGGTGACAGCCTGAAGCCGAGAGAAGACTTACACTGGTCCCTCCGGGACGTGCCCACCCGCCCCCACGGCCGCTCGCAGGCTGCGAGCGCGGAACCTCTGGTGTTCGCCGCGGCCGCGGTGCTTTTCCTGCCTCGGGTGCGGGGTGTGCATGTGCGGGGCTGCTGGGGGCATGTCTGGCTACTTTCCCGCCTCCTTCTCCTGAGAGCGACCAGGAGGAGGGGGCAGCCGAGAGGAGACAAGAAGGAAAAAAGAAATAAAACCCCCATACCCTTTTTTTGCATGCCCTGGCGCATTCCCAGCGCAGCACGGCGCCTCTGCCGCCCGTCCCCCCCGGCGCTCCGCAGAGCCACCCGCAGCCGCCGAGCCTGCGCCGCCCGGGGCTACCCCTGCGCCTCCAGCACGGCTCTGGGGACTGCGGCTGGGGGGCTGTGCTCCGGCTCCTGGGGACGAACTTGCGGATGGCGGATCCCCTTCCCCGCGGCCAGGGCCGCCCCCCTCAAAATCTCAATCGTGGAGACGCGCGGTGCCCGCGGGTGTTCGTGCGCATCCACGGGTGCTTTGCTCCTGACTGCGGCTCTCCGCTTGACAGGGTGGACCGGCTGCCTTTCGGAGAGTCGCCCTCTGAACAGCTCCAAAAATACAAATATTTAAATGTATATGTATAGCTTTAAACGTGTATTTAACATTTCTTTTAACATTTATCCTATCTATATTTAAATGTATATATGTATACATACATACATACATACATACATATATATATATATATATATATATGGTCCATTTCATTTCCCTCTTTGGAGGAAAATACCAAATCAATGCCATTCTTTCTCCCAGGCATGTTTCCCTTCTAGTAAAGGAGGCTCCACCTCTGCTAGGGATTGATTCGTCGAGCAGTTTTTAGGATAATTTATGAAGCAACCTGATGAGCCTATTGGGCGAGTTGCTCGGTCCTTGCAGAGTGGTTTTCTACCTGTTTGGGTGTTTTATTTTATTTTTTTCCCCCTTTCCCCTCCCCTCCCTCTCCCTGCCTTGTGCCGGCGGGTGGTGGGATTGGTAGGGTCGCTATTTCCCAGCCTCTCCGGAGAAAACTCGGGCAAGGGAGAGCGCCTGCACGCTCATGGATGCGTGGGGGGGCCCCGCGCCCCGCTGGATCCGCCGCCGCGGGGCCCGGCTGCTGCTGCTGCTGCTGACCGTGCGGCTGGGGAGCGGGTGAGTACGGCGGGCACCGCACCTGCCCCGCCGGCATCGCACCTGCGGAGCGCCCCACGCTGGGGCAGGGCTGGGGCAGGGCTGGGGCAGGAGCAGAGGCAGAGGCAGAGGCAGAGGCAGAGGCAGAGGCAGAGGCAGAGGCAGAGGCAGAGGCAGAGGCGGGAGAAGCGGCGTGTTGCGCCGCCAAACTTCAACCAAAAAAGGTGCCGGTGCTGCTGCTGTGGCTCCCGCGGGCGACTGCGGGGGGAGCCGGCACCGGCAAAGTTAAACTTCAGCCGCATCCCACTTGTTCGCTGGGCTGGCGCGTCCGGGCTCGGCTCGGTGTTGGAACAGCCCCCCCTGAGAGAGCGGCCCGGGGCACCGAGCTCCCCGCGCGGTGCCGCCCGTTCCCGCCGGCGATGTGCGGCTGGCGCGGCCGCTCCCGCAGCTACTGGTGCGGGCACCCATCCATCCATCCATCCATCCATCCATCCATCCATCCATCCATCCATCCATCCATCCATCCATCCATCCATCCATCCATCCATCCATCCATGCATCCCTGCAGCGGGACCTGCGCGGGGTCCTGCCCTGCAGCGCGCCGCAGGGTATCGAGCTCACGCGTGTAATGGAGCAGGGTAGCGGCTCAAGTCCCAGAAGTTGGAAAAAACGTGCGTTTTAAGGGAGAGTTCGAAAATTGAGCTGGAGACCTCTGAAGAAACAACAGTTTGGTACAGATGTGTACGTGTGTTATTAGTACCCGTAACAACGAAAAGCAATGTAACAATTCAACTCCATTAATAATGCGGAGCTAATGTGAGCCATTCCACAGGTTATACTCATAAAAATCACAAAGCAGCACTTTAGGTATAAATAAAGGGTATTTGACTGTTGCTCAGTGTGTATTTCTTTTAAATGAAAGACAAAGTTATCATTCTGGAGGATATAAAAATGTGTAGTGTACCGCTGGCAAAGAAAAAAAAAAAGAAAATAAATACAAAAAATCTCTTTTTAAAGTCTGTCATACTCTAGACCCCTTCCCCACACTGAATGACGATTTATCAGTCTGTGTGAGGTATGTTGATCTCATCACATCTCTCATGTTCAGAAGGCTGCTGTGTTATCCTAGTAGAAACACCACTGATTATTCTTTTCTTAACCTGTGTCTTTTAAAACCTTGATAAATTATGGAAATATTTTTCAAAGGCATTGATGAAAACAATACCAGTGCAGCTGTGCATCTTCTGAATGTTTCTTAATGATCATAGTGTACCTCAGGTGTGTAAGAAATTATCAAGTGGTTTGAGAGAAAAGAATATGCATGCTAATTTATCAGTTCAAAGACTTAGTTACAAAGCAGGAGGACTAGCCAAAAAAAATAATTTATTTTACTTTGCTTGTCAGACTGTGGTTGGGATTATAAAACTAGGTGTATGTTATTATGTATGCATCTCATTAATATTTCGATTTATAAGTTGATAAGAAGTGAGAAAAAGAGGTAACTTACATGCATTGTTTTGTTCTGTGTTCCAGGACATCTCAGATAAAAGGGAACCTTTGGTATGAATATCCATGTATCTGAATCAACTATTTTCAGCCTTGAGTTTTTTAAAAGGCTACATGAAAAAATGGTATTTGAAAGATTCCCCCCTCCCCTTCCTTTTTTTTTTTTAAGTGACCTCAAATGGACATATGTTGCAGATCATGATTCTTTGGTATGTAGTGCATTGCAATTCACGGGTGTTTGTGGGGAGCTCAGGACCTCTGGTACTCTTTAACAGTCTGCCACAAAGTAGGATGGAAATACTATTTTTCCGCTTCTTTGGATGCCTCTCTATAGTTTCAGCCCAAGATTTTCCTTGAAGATCAAACTAAAACTCAGGAGTAATGCTTTTTCTCAAGAATAGACCAACTCTGTAAATTTTTCTAAAACTATCTTGCACGAGCCAAGATATGACTTTTCAACACATACTTTTAAAAGGATACAAATTGCATCGTTTTTAGTATGCATGTATACACAAAGTACTTTGTCCTGAGTATGAGGAAAGTTGCTTCAGCTGGAATAAATGGAGCTGAAGCCTAAGCAAGGGCACTGAAAGTTGAGCTGAACCAAATTTTATTCTTTGAAGATACTGCCCCTAAAGCTGTTCCGAAACATTACACCAAACTTCCCACACCAAAGTGTGGGAACTCTTTGCCATAAAACAGTTGTTTACTCTCAGTTTTTCACCTTCAGCACTAACAGATCACAATGGCCAATGCGCTTGATTTAATTTCATGGGTCAGTGTTTTGAAGGACTACTTTTGTCAATAGCAGATATCTCTTCTGTAGCAGAAATTGGGCTGTGAGCCTTTCTACAGGATGTGTGCAGGGAAAGAGCACTTACCCAGCAGTCACTGCAGCCCTAAATGTTCGGCAAACCCGTTATTCTTGTCAAATTCAAATAAACAGATAATTGATAGGCAGAGCATAAGAACTGACAATATAATTAATGTTGTTTTCTTAGTTCCAACCATACAGGTGCACCATAACTGTAACATTTCTTCTAATTATACTTCTTTAAATGGTATGTGCTGCTCAGCATGCCTGAAAGTATATTGTAAGCTTAACTTAATTTTGGCCGTATCTTCCCTTACATTTTGTAATCCGATGATTTAAAAGCAATTATAAATGCTCTATTGAAATGCAACTCTCAGCAGGTACAAATGCCAACTAATATTTTCTTTTCAAAGTATCTGTTAGGAAAATATATAATACAGCCTACATTTTCTTCTCATATGAATTCCTGGATCAGAGTTAAGCCTGTCATAACAATGTTGGTTTCCCAGTGCTTGATAATAATGACTTACTGTTTCATTTGAACATCTGTGATGTTTATTCATTATCATCCTCACTCTTATGTGCTTTGTTCATGATGTGACAACAAAGAACTTGTTGTTCAGCAGTCCCAGTGCTTTAAAATGCAGTTTATTTTAATGAAAGTTTGTTAATATTTTCCCTTGTTAGTATAAAGTTTAAAGAGTCATAAATATTGAGCAATACTTATATTCTTTGCACATAATCTTCTTGCAGTGGTTTCAAGGAAACCTTCAAATTGTTGATCTGTTAAAGAAAAAAAAGGCTCTCAGCAAATTGGAACAGTTTTTCATTTACTTTTAACTTTCTTTCTATTAAATATACCCGATGTTTTAAAAAAAGCATCTTTGCTACAAATTCAAACCTTTTTGAGCTGGATCAAAAAGGTTAGATGTGGGCACTTGTTGACCTTGTTCAACTTCTTTTTCTGAGCACATAATTCTGTCTACGGGGTAGATTACAAGAGGATCAGGGGAATAGTGTTTTTTCTTTGAAGCTCTAGAAGAATTGTATTAATCTTTGTCAAACAGGACCCCGTGTAGGTAGGACCACTTAAATGGACTGGGTATATGCATTGTTTGAAAGTGAGTTGCTTTGGTTTGGGCTATCATATATATAAACTAAAAGAGTAGTGTGTTGAATTCACAGAAAACCAAAAGTGATCATCTCAAACCCCATTTTTGTAGTACCACTTATGATAGAACAGAGTAGCACTTTTAAAATTACTTTCGTAACTCTTTCTTGCCCTGCATCCTAAATTGATCACGTGTACGAGTAAAATAACGATATCATAACTTACTTGGTAAAGAGCAGCAGAGACAAGTACTAATTATAAATGACTGTAACACACTGACAGGAACTTTTAAAATGCTGGTAGATGACAATGACACTAACTTTTATTTCTTAACAATTTCTCTGAATAGTAATATTTTGTACAGAGTAATTCAGATGCAATTGAATTAATTGAAAGATGACAGAGAAGTCTGATTTTGCATTGTTACATGTGCAAACATTTTTAAAGACTGAAAATAGTGTGGTGAGTTTGGTGGCCTACAGGTCTATGTAAAAATTGATTTTATATATATATATATATATATATATATATATATATATATATAAACCTAATTTGGTGAATCATGGAGCAACACTGAACTAATAGAAGTAACTAGAGAGACTAGGAAGATCATCAGAAGTTCATCAGAACAAAGAAGAGGGCAATTTAAGTGATATGGATATGAAAGAAATAAATATTTTCTAAAATATTCTTTAATTGGGGATTTTCCAGTCAGTAGAGTCTGTTTGATAATCTGATCATATATAAGAATATGTAACAGGCTAAACAAAACTGGAGAATTTGCCCTGGCTTCTCTATCAGGTTCCTCCTTCAGTTTAACTAAGTCCCTGCATAAAGATTTGATGAGGAGGAATCTGATGCAATCTTATACAGTATTTCTAGTCTGAGGTTTCTCTGGCTTACAGCCAGTGGATCTTCCGTTCCCAGTATAACCTGTTGCACCTGACTCAGCCACTGGATTCCCATGTCCATCTCTTTGTGGGGAAATCCAGGTCTGTTTTAATACTTCTGGTTCTGCAGGGCAGCCTCAAGGTATAGAGCAATGGCTGCAGCTACTCTTCAGGAGCAGTGTGGTCTGCATCCATCTGCTCTTCAACAAGAAAACCAAAACCAGCCAGTCATCAAAGCTCTTCCTTGTTCTAATTGTCTCTGCCAAGCTTTGCCCTGACAAGAACTCAGAGCATCTCAAGTGAATCCTGAAAATTCTTAAAGGAATTAACATTTTGGTCAGAAAACATCCTGGCGCCATTCTCTTTCCAGCTGTCTTTCATAACATGTTGTAGAAACCTCCTCACCTCTGGGTGACAGGAAGCTCTGGTGTGGTTAAATTCCAAGCAGTTGTTGCAGGATGAATGATCTAGTCCAAAATGAAAGTTCTGTACAAATGTGTCACAATTGGAGACACTCCATGTGGTGTGAAAATTTCCCCTGAATTGGATTTACCCATTCTACAGTCATGTGAACTAATCTTCAAAGCACATCCCTGGTATATGTAGTTTTGAGAGACAACTTGACAGCCACTTACATTTTCCTCTCACATAAGTAAACTGAGATACCTACATTTCTTCAGAAAATATTTAATTATATGCTTAACCACTTTATAGTCCTTTCAATTTTTTGTCTGAAGAAGAGATACACATAGAATATTGCTTCACTACTACTTCATACCTCTCAGATACTCTCTCACAGGATTAGCTCTGATAAGGTGTAACTCATGTTCTTTTTGCTTTCTGCCTTGGTTGCCAAATCCTTTTATGTGTCACTATATTAGTGTCTGGTAAGGAGTGAATGGATAATTCTGTGTTTCTAAATTTATATGCTGCATCTTTTCTTTGTTTTCAGGAAGACAAACATAGTGGATAGGAGAAATAAGAGGTAGAAGGAGATACATCTCCTTTGGATTAAATTATTTGATGTCTCAAATAGATTGTTAGTCCTTTCCTTTTAATATGGTTTTCTTCTTGTCTAAGGCAGTGTACCATGAGGTGTTAAGTATTATTATTATTATTAATATGGTATTATTGCCCAATTTTTCTTTCTGAATAAAGTTCGACTGGATAGAATTTCTACTGGTAAAAAATTGTAGCATCAACTGTCCATTTAGGTGGTACACCATCAATGTAAGTCATGCAAATTTTTTGTTTCATTGTCCAATGTTAAATTTGCATGAAAGAATAAATTATGTAAATATTTTCTAAAATAAAGTGCCCTCAATGTTTTCTCTGGAGGACAGCTCTTTATATTATCACCATATAGCTATTGGATGTATAGTGGGTTATGCCAGACCTGCTGAGGGTGACCTATGGACCTGTAACCTGTACCTTAGGTTCTTGCTTTGCCAGTGAGGGCCATCCAGCTGATAGCCTGTGGGTTGTGACCAGCAGGGGACAACTCTGACTACCATATATTTTATTCACCATCTAACAAAAGGTGTAATTCTCCTGTTTTAAAGATATGTGTTTCATGTAATACACAATAAGTTACATCAAAAAGACATAAATTTGTGAATAGAGACAGACAGCAAGCTTTTGATTACATGGTTTAGGTATTTCCATTAGTTCTTACAGAGTATATTCACCTTTCTATGTAATTCAGAGTATATTCACCTTTCTATGTAATTCATTAACTTAATTGACCTTTGGATTAGTCCATAATTGCCTAATTTTACACTAAAATTTCTGTAGAACCTATTCATTGTATTTCTATTGGGAACATGCTGTCGTTGCCTAGTTATTGTAGTTGTATGTTTCTTTTTCTGTGATTTCAAGGCAGATTTACTTATATGCAGCTATTACAGTGAGCAATTCAATGCAAATCTCTGGTTCTGCTGCTGTTTCAGTCCATGCATATTTCTTTGGCTCTTGTGGGAGGAGGATGATACCTGCTCACATGTGTACCAGAATCTGGAACTGTTTCAAAGAAGTTTGGTTTTGTGGGTTGTGGTAGATTTCTTGTCACCTGAAGATTTTGCAGGAAATAGATGATGAATTGTGTTAGAATAAATGTTCAAATGGATATATTGAAATATGTACATTCAACTTAAATGACTGAAAATGCCTTATAAAGGATTGCTAATTTGATATATCCTTTGGGATGCTGATGATATTTTAAGGTAGAAAAATTGACTTTGCAATTTGGTGAATTTTGTAGTTAGTGTGGGATAGCATTTAATTAGGTTAACTGCTTTTTATTGAGGTTATCTCAGCATTCATTTATCAAAGGTTTAGTTTAAGTCTAATTCCACTATGGAAAGTGTATCATTGATCAAAACTCTTAGCCCATCAACAGTGTATCTGTTAATTTTTAACTTGATGGCGATTAGCCTTTCATCAGTTAAGTGTAGATAGTGTGTGAATAGTGTGCTGATGTGTGGCACATGGATTTATGTGTGTCTGTCTCTGTGTCTTTGTGTGATGATCAGTCTGAAACTCCCAGGAGATCTGGTGCTGCCATGATTAGTACATGTTTCACATACCCAGAGGAGTTACCAACACTATGTCCTTCCTTAGCAGTTTGGGAATACTTTGACCTTTATTTACTACCTGTTGTCCCTCTTCAGTTATATCTTCTTAAGTTCTATAATTTGCTTTGGTTATCCTCTTACCTTCTGTTCAAGTCTTCATTTGTTCCCTGGTGCTTTGTCTATGTGAACAGTGGACTACGGCTGTTTAAATTTTAATTATTTCATTGCATGGTATGGTCAAAACCCACAAAGAAGATAAAACTTAGCAACTGAGAAAATAAGATTGCACCTCAAGTCCTGTGTTCAGTTCTGGGCCCCTCATTTCAAACAAAACATTTAGGTGTTGGAGTGTGTCCAAAGAAGGGCAATGGAACTGGTGAAAGGTCTAGAGGTTAAGTCCTATGAGGAGCAGCTGAAGGAGCTGGGGCATTTATCCTGGAGAAAAGGAGGCTTAGGGGGACCCTTATCACTCTCTATAACTGCCTGAAAGGAGATTCTAAAGGTGGGGCTCAGCCTCTTCTCTCAGGCAACTAGAGACAGGCCAAGAGGAAGTGGCCTCACATTGTGCCAGGGGAGGTTCAGGTTGGACATCAGGATGAATTTGTTCCCAGAAAGGGTTGTTAAGCATTGGAAGGGGCTGAGCTGGGAGGTGGTGGAGTCACCATCCCTGGAGGTGTTCAAGAAACAACTCTGTGGCACTTGGTGCTATGGTCTAGTTGACAAGGTGGTGATCTGTCAAAGGTCAGACTTGATGATCTCAGGGGTCTTTTCCAAACTAAATGGTTCCACGATTCTGTGAAAACACATCATAGAACATGTTCTGCAAGTTTGTAATCAGAAGATGAAACAATTGCTGCAAGGAGAGAGAAGTGAAAAGTGTATCCTTTGTCTGGGGTAGAGCAAGAACTGATCAGAGCATCAGGAATAAAGATTTTAGCATACAGTAATTTCACGAATACAAGCCGCACCAATTTGACCAAAATTTTGGTGGAAACCCGGAAGTGCGGCTAATATTCCGGGGCGGCTAATCTATTAACAAAATTCTAAAAGCTGCCAACACGGAAGTGAGAGCCCGCGGCAGCCCCAAGCCAAGCTGGAGCCCGGCCGGCCCCGGCAGAGGTGGGAAAGCCTGGCAGAGGCAGGGCCAGCAGTGTGGGGGGCGGGCGGCAGAGCCTGAACCAGCAGGGCGGGGGAGCCCGGGAGAACTGGGGCTAGCAGTGCAGGGGAGCATGGCAGAAGCAGGAAGGCCGGCGGGTGGGGCTGCCTGGCAGCGGGGGAAGCCCAGCAGAATCGGGGCCAGCAGCGTGGGGGAGCCCGGCGGTGCGGGGGCCTGCAGTGCCGGCCAGGGCGAGGAAACGCGGCGGTGGTGCAGACGGGAGGGGGCGGCCGGCGAGCCTGGTGGCGGCGGCGGCAGCCCTGCCGGCGGGGCGAGCGAAAGCGGCGCTCGCGAAAGCGCCGCTCGCGAAAGCGGGGCGGGCGCGGCGCGGGGCGGGCGCGGCGCTCGCGAGGCGCTGCGCAGGGCGAGCGAACGCGGCAGCGGGGCGGTGCTGACGGGAGAGGGGGGCCAGCGAGCCCGGCGGCGGCGGCAGCACCACCCGGCCAGCCCCGCCGAGCCGTGGCGCTGAGCTGGGCCACCCGGCCCCGTCGGCAACCATGAGCGGGCCGAGCCTGCCTGGCCCCGCCCCAAGCCAGTAAAGCCCGCTATGCCGCGATCCTGTTACTAATTGGCCAATTTGTGAAAGCTGCGCACGGATTCTCGCGACGAATGAAAGTGCGGCTAATATTCGGGGTGCGGCTTATCTATTGACAAAGACAGCAACATTGTCGAGGCACCGGGGGTGCGGCTTATAATCCGTGCGGCTTGTATTCGTGAAACTACTGTAATGTTTCTTGAAGACAATTTTTTCCATCTTGAAATATTACTTTTTTATCAAGTTCATATGTTTTCAGACAGGACTGCTGTTCTGAGAGAGCAGGAGAGCCTGGGGTAATGGGTTGGCAGGAGCCTTATAAAAGTCATCAAGAGAGTGCTAAAGTCCTGCACCAGAATGGAAAATCCCCCTCAGCAGCTCTGGAGCTAGCTGGCTGGGGAGCAGCTCTTCCAAAAGGACCTGGAATTGCTGCTGGAGAGCATGGCAGCCTCCTGAGCTGTGGGATCAGGTACACATTCAGGAAAGTGACTCTCTCCCTCTGCTCAGCACCTGTGAAATTGCACATAGGTGCTGCATCCAGTTTGGGGTTTAAACTGGAGGGAGCCCAGGAGAAGGCTACCAAGCTGGTCAAGCAGCAGCGCCTGTCCTAAGAGGCAAAGCTGATCTGACTGGAGAAAAGATGACTTTGTGTGGATTCAGCATCAGTCCCCAACATTTACAGGGAGATGATCCAGAAAATAAAGGTAGGCACTTCCTAGTGGTGCGTGGTAAGAGAATGAGAAATAATGGTGATGAATGCATCTCAACCAGATATAAAGAAAAAAAAATGCTAGGAGGATAATTAAACAGCAGAACAAGATGTCCAGAGAAGTTTTGGGATGTCTTTCCATGGAATTGTATGCACCAGCTGGATTAGGCAGGCACCCTGGGCTAAATTCAGTATCAACCCTTCTTTGAACTAGAAGTAAACTTCTCAAGATGCCTTCTAAATTTTATGTGAAAAGTAATAATTTCTCTGGAAAATTGAAGTAGTCAGCTTGTATTTTTTGTTTTGTTTTGTTACTTGTGCAAAGTGCTTGCTCTCTATTGTGTAGCACAGAAAAGGGGGTTGTAGAAACAGGTAGTTTTCTGCCTCAGGACTAAAAAAACTGAATATTTTTGTTATCACGTATGGAGGTAAAGACATGGTCAAAGTAGG
Organism: Catharus ustulatus; assembly: GCF_009819885.2. Classification (NCBI taxonomy): domain Eukaryota; kingdom Metazoa; phylum Chordata; class Aves; order Passeriformes; family Turdidae; genus Catharus; species Catharus ustulatus. The sequence goes on from NC_046225.1 coordinate 50,076,113, forward strand.
ATTGCTATACTAATCAAGCTGAATATGTTTGAGAATCCAGCAACTCTGAAGTGGTGCAGAGAATTACCTGTACTTGGCTAGAAAAATTGTCAATTGATTTCTAGATTGCAGCTTGATAGGAGTAGAGGCAGCAGTTATCTGGTCTGACCATATCAGTTTTTGGATGAACTTTCAAGGAGAGAAGATAAACTTTGTATTATTTTGTGAGAAGACTGATGGATAAAGTATATCTGAGATGCTTTGAGTCTTTATGATAATTTTGTGAGATCTGTAAAATCCATTTGAATTAATAGCATTTGACCAGTGTAATTTCTAACAGTATGCAGCATTATGTGAAAATTGAGTTGGAGAAGAACAATTTGTGTGGATCTCAGAACAAAATTGTTCTCCTGGATGATGGCTTTAATAGTATCTGTTCTTCTTGTTAAAAATCCACATTTCTGTAAATATTCTTTGCAGTCAGATTGTACCTTTACTAAGTACTCAGAGTTAAGTCTGGTTTTATTGTTCAGTATTTTTGGATTAGCTTTTAGTATATAAGTTTCACAAAGATGTTGAAGATTTTAGGAGAAATGTGATAATATTTTAAGTGAAGGTATTGCTGGGATTAAAGTTAGTTGGACTGAAGTTATTGTGTATTGGAGAAAACGCTTCATATTTTTCAGAGATGTGCTTTAAAGATGTAATGATTCAAAAGATCTTAATCCCTTGATGCTTGTGATATATATTAAGTTATCACAAGGTTAATTGTCTGAACACTCAGACACATAGGCAACACTTTTTTTTACAGGGAGTGAACACCACAGGTACATGTTTTAATTATGTTATTGCTATGATTGCTTATTTTTTTAAAACAAAGCCTATTGAATACCAAGTGATCTGCACTAGGTAGCTGATACTTCTAATCTAGTGTTCAAATGTTTCTGTGTAGGAATTCCTAATATTTTTTCCACATTTTTCCTGATAATTAATGTCCAAATTAATCCTTTCATTAAACACTAAGGAAAAAGAATGGAAAGAAGAAGCAAGGTAGGAAATTATAAACAACCAAATATGAAATAAGACAAAGAGCACGAGGCACTATGTATGCTCAGAAGAAAAGTCAACCTAACAGTATGTGGTAGGTGTACTGTAAAAAAGATATAGGGAATAGGTAAAACATACTTCAGTGGGGGAGAGAAATACATTTTGACACACAAAAGAATATGCCCGGTCTGGCAAGGCAGAAAGGATGGGAAATTGATGAAAACATTGGAGATGGAACGGATGGGGGAAAATGAGATTTTTTTCAAGAGAATGTCTAAACCAGTTTAGGAAGGATAAAGAGAAAGGACTTCAACATCAGTGGCTCTATATCCCACAGAATTAAGAGGAGTAAGTAATGCTTTTTGGAGACATTTTCAGTAGCTGTACTTTTTTGCTTGCAGTTACATTTATTTTCCCCAAAATTTTCTGCGGCACATAAAGCATATCAGTGAAGACACTGATGATGAAATGCAAAAGAGTTCTCGTCCATAGAATTGTAGCAGAACTGGTGACTATGAAGTCAGTCTTGAGAGAAGAAGATAAGTCTTGAGAGATGTTTAAACCATTCACTTCTGACAGCTTGCAATGATAGTGAGCTTTCAAGGAAGTCTTTTGTAAAAAAAAAAAAAAAATGGAATTGAGTTCTAGTCAGCAGTCATAACTATGTGGTCCTACTTATTTTTGCCATTTGAGAGTAGTATTTGCACACATGAAGGAGTCCCAGTAATTTCTCAGCTTCTGAGGATACTACAAGTCTATCTGATATCCATGTTTTATCTTACGAAGATTCAAGAACATATGCAAATATGTAATTTAAATTGCTGACATGAGAGTATTACTCATTCCTTCCACGTTTTTCTCTGTATTTAAGGAATTTTTGTCTGTCTCAGGCATTTCTTAAGCTTATCATCCTGCTTCAGATTTTCATCTGCACCTGGTCCTATGCCTTGGTCATTCACATGACACATGACTAAGCACTTGCATTTTTATCTTCTGAGCTAGAATCATCACCAGCCTCTGTACAAATGTCTGACTCTGGACTTAGGTGTGTTTGTGACCATGTTTAGCATGTCAATAGAGCTTTAGGTCTTTTTTTCATGTGTGGAATTTGGCTAGTTCAGGTGAGCTCTGATAGCTCATTAATGGGGCCATGAAATATACAGTAATTTCACGATTATAAGCCACACCATTTTGACTAAAATTTTGGTCCTAACCCGGAAGTGTGGCTTATAATCAGTTGCGGCTTATATATGGACAAAGAACGAAAAGTTGCTGTTTTAGTTTGGAGGAAAGGTGTCTACTGAGAAAGGCAGGAACTTCTCTTTGAAATGGAGAATGTAAACCCCCTCCCTCCAAATTATTATAATTTTGAAATCAAGGGGCTTTCAGGCTAAGATATGGGAATTAGGAATAACAGTTCTTTACTAGGGAGATTAAAATAGAAATACAGTACTACAAAGAAACAAACTCCGAACCCTGACAGAGTCAGAGTACAACCTGACACCCCGTCAGGCAGGGTGTTGGTAGCAGTCCCATTAAATGGTGGCTGCATCCTCCTGCAGTGACAGATGTGATTCAGTTGAAGCAGTTGAAGCAGTGCTCCTGTAGAAGGTGCAGTTTCCCTCTGGACGTCCGGTGGTTATGTGGAGAAATCCGGTTTTCCTCTGGAGTCCAGTGGAGAAAGGGGCTACCTTAGTGTCCCAAAACCTCTGTTTTTATTTTGGTAAGAAATGTTGGGCTCTTCCCCCTGACTGGTCACACGGTGGGACCCAGTGGGCCATCAGCAGAAAATGACTCGCTTGAGGAAGATGAGTTGTGAAAAGATAAAGAACAATGCCCCACCTAGTTTCAATGGATGGCCCATTAGCAGAATATCTCACACGGAGATAAGGATCACTGCCCCCACCCTCAACAGATGGTGATAGAATAGATGCCTGTATTGTAACCCAAGACAGCTGCTGACACCCAGAAGTGTGGCTTATAATCATGAAATTACTGTACTTCTTTACCACATACAAGCATATAGTGCTTGGTGTCCTGGAGCAAGCTAGTGTCTGCTTAGATGATCTGCTGGAAAACTTCCCTGGGAACTTTGCCTGTCTTGATTGACTTGTTATGAAGGCCAGTTTGGTTAAATGCAGTATTTTTGTCAAACCTGTGAAACAGTACTGTTGCTAACAAAGTAATCTGTTATGTTTACACTTCAAGAAACATTAAAATTTTTCTGAAAGTTGAGAGAAATAGTTTGGTTTGGTATTTTTTTCTTTTCTCTCATTCTTTTTAAAGTAATAAAAAATAAAGGTTAAATTGCATTATATTTAGGCAGAGGACATATCCTGGGAAGCACAGCCAGTGAATAACAGTTGTTTTATGGCATGTTTCATCATTTAGGTAAGTGTCACTGTGCCCTACCCCTGTGTTGGTAAAACTCCTGAAGCAACTGAAGATCCTCAGGTAAATGAAGTAACACAACCAGCCTTACTGTTTTCATTCACACATGTAAGGTAACAAGGAAAAGAGTGTATTTGTTTTAGCTCATTCAGCATAGAAATTATCTCAAACACTTACTTTCCTCCTTATTTATTTATTAAATAGTCATCAGAGTATTCCTTGTACAGAAGGATCCCTACCTCCAAATACACAAGGCTGCTTTGAAGGTTGTCTAAACCGAGAGCTTGATTGAGTTGCTTGTGCACAGACTTCAAGCTTCAGCAGGGATAACTCAGGTTCTCTGACAAGTCTCTACTTTTCCAGAAGCCTACAGGTTCCCTATATACCAACCCATCTTGGAAGACTGGATATCCATTTTTGTGTTAGGACAGGAATAGGAGCCTGGGAGTGGACAACTAAATTGATGTTTAGCTATGTTTAAATACTCTCACTCATGCTATACATGTACTTCTGTGTGCAATACTTTGACATGGATGATACAAACAGCAGTCAGAACATTTTCACTATATTAATTTTTCTTCCAGTTCATTGCATAACTTGACAGATGTTAATTGCAACACAAAGCTCACCTGACTGATTTTTCTCATATTTTAAGGAGAACAAAAACCTATGATATTAATGACAGAAGAGGAACATGTTGCCTGGTGTTGAAATGACTTCTTTAGTCCTTAGTCACTTCTGCTCAGATATTTATTACTCATGGTAATGTCTCCAATTAGTTGAAGGACAGAGAGCATAACGGGGGCACTTTTTGCCTAATTGCTGGTATCTGTGTACATGCAGTTTATTGTTGAGTTTATGAGGGTAACTGTTACAACAGCAAGCATCTTAAGAAGTGAGGTCTCTTTCTTATCTATAAAATCATTAAAATGAGAATTAACACCTGCATTAATACATGCAAAGTAACACTGTGCCATGGAACAGAAATGTTTCAATGTTTGATGATGTATTTTTGTTCTAAATCATAATCTCTCCAGACCTTCTGAAAAAGACAGTGAGTGAATCTAGCTGGAACAAATATATTTTACAGTAAATGGAGAGATGATCAAGTGTTATGTTCTTTGTATAGTGAAATAACCTTTAGATGAACTTGGAAAGGAGAAGAATTCCTCTTTAATTAGGTTTGCCTTTTTTCTTGGGGTTGTGAAAGAGATGGGAAAGTGCTACCACTAAAGGGTGAGTGGAGTTAATTGACATTAATCTTCATAGGTTTCTTAGATTTATTTTAATGGCAAAAAAGTAAAAAGTTCCTCAGTCAAAGTTAACTGTCACTAAATAATTGAATGGCATACCTGAATTTTACATTTTATTTTCTGATTTGGAATGAAGTTTGCAGCCTTCTGTCTTTCCTTCTATTCCATTCCAAACCCTGGAGAAAATGCTGGAGATACACAGAAACCCGGTAAAAGATTAACGGTTTTGACACATTTTGTTTTCTAAAGTCAATGTTTCTTCATAGAATATGGTCTAGCAAGATCGATTAGATCATGATAACACCATCTCAACTGATCGTGCCTTTGTACATCTGAAGAGATTTCAATCTTTAAAAGAAACTAATTCAAACCTCCTTAGCATGGCAAATATTGGTAATTCAGATTCCTAGAAGTGAACATGTACACAGTGCCTGTACTGTTGCCTTCACATGACTAGATGCTCTTTTGAGGGAGCTTTGTGCAACTCCCCCCAAACCAACTGGATTGATAAGTAGGAACCTGGTGTGCTCTGCTTCATTGGAGGGTGTACAAAAGACATTCTATGCATTCTGGTCACTTCCTTCTTCCATCCAGCATCATTCCTTCTTACCACAGTTTTGTTGCTGCATATCAGTGGCTGTGGTTTAGGAATCAAAACTGTAGAACTGGATGCCATCAGCATTTCAGAGATATGTAATCTTTATTACATGCTTGGTGATCTTGAGCACATTTTAAAGAAGAGTTAAAAAAATGATATTCAGGCAGTGAGATGGATTAATCTCAGTTGATCACGTCTGAAAAGGAATAGAGTAAGTATAATTGTTTTCACCCTGTAGAACAGCAATAATTCAGGTCTTACACATTTGATTACATTATTGTCTGATTCATGTTGGTTTCTTTGCCAGTTAAGTGAATGGGTTAATGAGTCACAAGCTCTTGTTGGCCTTGTGTACTAGTAGAGAAGTCAGTTGTGGTTTTTTTGTAGTGGTTGGCACTTTTTTCAGTGTACAATAGATAAAATCAAATAGTTTCATGTAAATGGTTAGAAATGCACATTTTAAAACAAGACTTGTCAGACACTAAGTAAAGAAATGTTGCCTCTAACAAAACTATCTTCTTATATGGATTTATTTTACTAGTGTCAGGAAAATGGTTCAGATTCTCAGATGGAATTTTTCCTTCTCCCCCAGGAATTGCATTCATAACCTTCTATTGTATATGTCATTGTATAACTATTTGTAGTTCATAGTTTTAAAATTGGAGGAGGACCAGAGGTCCTCCAATTAAATAAGACAGAAAGTGAAAAAAATGAAAAATGAAAATTTGAAATGTGTTTTTATTTTCATTTTTTTTCTTGTTAATTTCAAGTCGATTTAAATGTAGTAAATAGTAAAAAGAGCCAAGTGGAGATCAGATTGCTCAGAGAAGTTTTGAAGCTTCCATTTTTGGATGTCTGCAATAACCAACCTGATCAAGCCAGGTGCCCTCAGAGCAAGCCCTGTTTTGAGCAGGAGGCTGGACTAGAGTGACCTCTCATGATCTCTGATGTGACTTGTCATGTGAATCTATAAATGAAATTAAAGACTCTTAGAAATGTCAGGATATTCAAGTGACTGTGAGTTGAGGTGCTGTGGTTGTAAATTCTATTTGGTTTAGGTGTCCATGGTATGACCTCTTGTGCTTTCCATTTTAATTAAATCTCTGCTGTTTTCAGTAGCATTGTGGCAAAAAAAATTAATGCAGAACATAAAAGTGTCATAATCACTTCAAATTCTCTGCAAATAACTGGGCTGATCTAGAGAATCAGGTGCCCTGTATCTGTAAGGAAGTCTGTTAATTTCACTATTCTTTCTACTTTTTATGGGATGGAAGACAAAAAGAAGTCAGTTTTGCAGTGGTTATGTCTCTTTGCTTAGAGAGCTACTTATAAATTTACTTTTTCCTCCTCATCATCTTAATGCCTCCGGGAAAAGACTGAGATTGCGTGTGCACTCTGAGCCACTGTCAACTAATTTATAAAGTAATTAGATGCCAAAAGGTGCAAGCAGACCATGAATGGATATATTAAAAAACAAAACAAAACAAAACAAAACAAACAAAAACAACAAACAACCCCCCCCAAAAAAACCTGCGTGGCAACAAAACATGAAAGAAATGGCAATAGGTAGCTCTGAGGGAAAAAGAGTGTACATTTACAAAACTTAGCTTCGTAGTTTTAGTGCTCCCATTAGTGGGATCCTGCTAATGGGAAATGTTAAATATTTAGTATCTGACATTTCTCTAATGTCTGTGTAGTGCAGTAAAGATTAGGTATTTTATGGTGCATTTCAATTTTAAAGAATGAAAGCACTATTCAGGCTGTTACAGGGAAGCTGTCAGTGAGCCTCATGTTTAGACCGCGTATTACTTTCCACTATAATAGACTCTTTCAACTTGTTTGCAGCAAGCTAGGTATGAGAACTCTGATATCCAAACAGTGCCTTTTGTTCATCATCTGGGATCCTACTGAGCTGTGGCAAGGTTTCTGTCATACTTCCCAAATTAAGCAGGCATGCCAAAACCACTGATAGTTTCCACAGCCATGACAGTTTTGATTTTCAGCAAGACTTGCTGGTGTTATCCAAGAGGTGATGCAAGGCCTTTCTATAACAGGCTGGTTTGAGGCATTCCCACAAAGGACTACAATAAAAGACAGGGATGCCTTCTCTTTCTTTGCCCTTTCCTGACTTTTTCTGTCCTTTCTTCACATGAACATACCACATGGAAGGTGTTCTTCTTTCCTGTAGTAAATTTGCTGAAAATTTCCACTCTTAGTTTTGAGGGCAGCATATGTCTAATTTAGAAGCCCTTAATAAAGCAGTAACATTTTTAATTTTGGTGTACGTTGTGAACTGGTACAAGGGTAGCGATTTAATTATTTTGTTTTACTGGAATATTGTACTTGTGTTAACATTGGATCTGATTTACAGGGGCTGCATATTTTCTGTAATTGCTAACCAGTGCCCATTTGTGAAAGTGGGTTGTGGGGCTGTTTGTTACTGCTATCAGTCTCATGCACTTAGCTTGACCTCAAGCCTCTAGCACCGCCTTGAAATAAACTGGATGAGTAATATAGATTGCAGTTTCTAGCACTGGAGGAATACTGAAGTCCATACTCATTTGATTGAAGTGAAAAGAAAACTACTTTCAGGCATTCTTTGACCTTTGGGTGATATCTGAGTGAATTTGCAGATGCAATGAAGGCATTACAATTGTTTTTAATGATCTAGGGATTAACTACTATTGCTACTTATTTAATTAAAAGATAGGTAATAAATGAATGTGTAATTATTTTCCTTGTACAATTGTTTAATCTTGATAAGATAGGGAGCTAACAAATGGTCTGAAAATGGTGTACCATTCCTTTCAGTGAGCTATACCATGCATATATACATAATTGACATAGGTCTGCAGCTTCTGCTGCTGCTAATGTGTAGCTGTAGCACATGGATGTAATGTTTGCTTGCTTAAAATGTGAATGCAAGTCGTATTTTTTCACATCATATAACAAAGGCTACTAGGAAGGAGATTCTGATGATGCTCTCTTAAGTAGCATACAATAGTTATGCTGTTATGAAGATTAAGCATCTTTTAGAAATATTAGCAGCATCACTTGAAAAAGAGATGCATGTAGAGAAAAACTTTAGAATTAACATTTGTTTTAAAACAGGAAAAGGCTGACGGTAAGATGACCCCTGCTGCTGCTGCTTTTATGGGTTTGACTCATGGCTTGAGTTTTCTGTATGGGTGATGTGGGAATGCCTCTATTAACACTTACACTCCCCACCACGATAAAACAAAATGTTGGTAAATATATATGTATTGTAAATAAGGGCCTACTTCTTTCTTTTGGCACCAGAATGCGTTTGTGTTTTCACAAACTATTCTAAATAATGTTCCATATCTTATCTCTTTCTTCTCCAACTCTTGTGTATTCAGTTTCACTGTGTCTTGTGTTTTTCCCAGTCTTTTTGTTTATTTATTTTTTTTTTAAATCACACAACATAGAGCTGATAAAGCAGATGATGAGGACGATGAAGATCTAATGGTGAATAAAACATGGGTCCTTGCACCAAAGATTCATGGCGGTGATGTAACTCACATACTGGATTCCTTACTTCAAGGATATGACAATAAACTTCGGCCAGATATTGGGGGTAAGCTCATAAAATGATTCAATGTAATAGAAAATGTGAACTAGAGATGGTGTGCATTTTTTCAAAGATGGAAAAACTATGCTTATTGCAATATGCAAAACTCAATATAGCAAGATAAATATAAGAGTAACAAAATGAAGTCATTTTCTGGAACTAGTAACAAAAAATTCTATGTAATATTAGACTTCATATTCTATTTATAATCTTTTTTTTTTTTCTTATGTAAAATACTGGTTTTGGAGGGCAGTGAGCAATGTGTAATAAATCACTAAAAGGTGATTATAATTTGCTTTGTTTAACAAAGGTCTTCTGTCAGAAAGAATTGTAGATATAAACCAGCCCTGGTCATTTGAAAAATTGATCTTAAGTCTGTAGGACTTTATTAAATAATTATCCCTAGACATTTTATTCTTACTGTAGGAAATGCATTGTGTCTATTTTGAGCAAATATAACTCAACTCAAGCGTCTTCTTCCCTTAAGTAAGACTGTGAAAAAAATTTCAAGAGTCTAAAAATATAACTTGGGACCCATTTTTTTCTAGTGGAATATAGGAAGAAAAAACTGCATTGCTACAGATCAAATTTTGCAGCTAGTAGGAAGGCAATTTTGTATTTCAATAACCAAAGCATTGATTTGCATATAGTTATTATGGGTAAATATTTGGAAGAATCTTGTTATGAAGACATGTAGAAACCTTGCCAGCTCCTGTCTACCCCTTGCATGCAGGATCAAATAAGAAAAACAATATATTTTCTCTGAGTTTTTTCCTGAAATGTAAAGGAAGAGGTGGAGGACATAAGTATTAGTGATGTACCTGGCACTCCCTACCAAAGGAATGCCACGTGAGTCTGTAAACTGCTTATGTCTTAAACAGCACAGCAATCTCGACCTGTCTCATTTATGTAGGGGAAGAAAATGATGCAATCTCAAACTGTACATTTTCCTTTGAAGGTTTCTGACAAATTGTTTTCTTTCCCAAACTTCTGTGTTCTGTTTTATTGGTGACTGTTATCTTAGAGATGCTGAAAGGCAATAATTCTCTCCCTGTCATAATATAATCACATGTGAATCTCATAAAGTTTGGTTTAAGTCTTTTTCTTCATGCTCATTTAATTGAATTACTACAAACATTTGGACAGCACAAAAAGTTCTCCAGCATGTTTTTCCTTAAATTCTCAATGTATGACAAATGTATAGCTTACTGTTGGCATTTTCCTGTTTGATGCAAAAGACAGAAAAATGGTTATGAGGAAATAAACTGTCTCTTCTAGGATTCCTTCTAATGATTAGCTTGTAGGTGGGGATGAAAGAAAAGACAATTATTTTTCTCTTCTCTCCCCATAAAACTTAGAAGTAAATGGAGCAAATACAGAGGAGGAATTTCTGACACGTTCAATGCATTTAGATAGGCATGGAAAAAATCTGATGTAATTCTTGCCTTTATTTTTCGGGTTATATTCTGAGGCGTGACAGGACAAAAACTCAGTCTTTTTGTGAGTATCTCAATATACAGCTTTTTGGATTCAAAATATCAGTCCCCAAAAGAAGACACTTAGTTCTAACTTCTGTCATATAAATGTACCCTTTCTCTTCTCAAAAGTTCTGTACCAATCCGACCTTTGCTATCTGGGCCCTGCCTCCATCCATTATACTAGAACACAAAGTTCATGAATAATCAACCAGAGTAATGAAAAAAGGGAAACATTTGAGAGTATTCACTTCCTTTTGAGGAGAACAAATGTTAAGTATGATTCTGCCACAAGGAAGAAATTTTGGACAACATAAGATGAAATTTCTAACTTCAGGTGAAGACACTGCATTCTGTCCAGTTTGGGAACTGCAAAAGATATTTGATAGAGAGAAAAACAAAATCAGGCTATAGTTTATTCATCTTAATCTGCTTCAATTATGTGGATAAAATCTGGTGTTAGATTCCTTTCTTCATTGTATGCCAGTTCTTGTACAACAAGGTTATTGAACTGGAATTTTCATTATCATTCAAACCATTAATATCCCACAGAACATTCTTATGATAGAATTACAAATCTCATTTACAATAGAAATATTTTTTTGTTTGGAACTTGGACTTTTTGGGTTTGAATCACAGAGCTGAATTTTGTTTTCTTCCTGGCGTTGACACAGAATTTCAGCATCTCAGAGTGAGATAGGAGTTTTATTGTTAAACATGTAGTGAGTTGAGGGAGATCCTAAAGGAGAGCCAAATGAAAATTGAAGTTTTGGAGGCAATACTGAAATTTAATAGGGAAAAATCACTCTGTCGTTTTCTGTTTGCTTCATTCAAATATACATGAGTTTTAGTAATGACTTAACTTCTACCCTTTGCTATTTTTAATAATCTTACTAGTCTTTAACTCAGTTTATGTAGTACGCTTGAGTAGGTTTGGAGCATAAATGTTCTAGCATTCTTCTATTCACTATGAAATAATAGTAGTTATCAGATAGTCTCCTATCTGTGGTATAAATACCTTTAATTACAGATACAATCCTGGAGTGTTGATATACTAATACAACAGTAATATTCTCACTGTAACATTACCTTTTGGCTGCATGATTTTATAACAACACTGTTCTAGCTCTAGTCTTGCATCAAAGTAGCTATTATTTTTGAACTTTCCTTTTTAAAGGAAAGAATTCTGACTGCTCATTTTTCACCTCTCTCATCTTAGGGACACTGATATATTAATATTATCCTATCAATGTACAGATCATTTTTTCCATCACTGACGTATGTATGGGTGAAACAAAACTGTGTTATTTGAAAATTTAATTAAAAATGGGAAACAATCATCAGATATCTACAACTCTAGTGAGTGTTGCCAATTAACAGAGTAAGACAAGTCATCATTGATGGAAATTTTAAAAATGGTGGGAATTTTAGGATAATTGCTCATAGATATTTTGGATAGTTGTTATTGCCATATAAGTAAGTCATGGGTAAATAATTAAATCTCTCAAGTGCACTAATGTGAATATTCATGTTCTAAGAGATATAAAGAACACATGGAAAGTACAGGACCTTCAAACTGAAGTGCTAATTCTCAAAAAATAAAGGTGTTAGAAGGTATTCTGTTGAACAGGTGATCTTAGTGTAGCAGCAATGAAAGTATGATATAGTCAGAAAAGTAATAAGCTCAAACTGATGCCTAAAGATTTTTAGATTTTTGTATATTTTGCATATATTTGTAATTTTGCCGACTGTTAATACATAGTTATGACTTCTAGTACTTTTCCTGACCTCTCCCATAGTTTAACAAATTCTTAGTAATGCATTCTTGAAATTCTGTTTATTAGTCTAGCAAGGGCACTTTGTTTTGCACTGTACACTGTAAACACAATAAGGTGGAGGGCTAAAAGATTTGGGGGGGGCAGAGGGGGCCAATGGGGCAGAACCCAGGGGAAATTACCTTACCAAAAATTCTTCTAATTGGACAATATTTGTTATGTATACTAGTTAAATGGATATATAAAAGTTGTAGAAATACTACATCACATGTGCATATTGCCATGTTGTGCCACTGTGAAAGCTTTTCATTAAAGACTTTTACATTATCATTTTCACACTATTTGGGAAGGTTTTGAGTTTTATTCCAGGCAGCAAAACAAGCAGGAGAATACCAATGAAAGGTAGAGAGAGAGAGACATATTTTGAGTTTAAGAATATCTACTAAGTATTGAAAAAAAAAAAAAGAAAATACAAGAGCACAATGCAGAAGTGCATATTCAGGGAATGTTGAAGGTGTTGGATGTGTGCACTGCATAGAAAATCATGGAAATAATAAAGATGTTGGGATAGGAGTATCTGCCAAAGTTGGATTTCTTTAAAATAGAAGGCTAAAGAGTTTGGAGAACAGGGCTCTGCTTTCATCAAAATCACTTTGAAAAAATTCTTCAGAGGTTGACCTGGAAGCCTGTTACAGACACTAGGCTGAATTTTCAATGTAAGTAGCCATACAAGTAATAATCTTAGGTGAGAATTGTATTATTCTATTAAAAGCTATTACAACCTGAATGACTCTGTTATTTCAGAATATGGTAGTCACCTAATTTATTTGCTGAATAACTGCTTTATCACTATAGGGGATGCTTCTTTAGGCAAGTAATGAGTAGTTATAGAAAATATGTTCGAAGAAAATAAGCCTGGATGAAGTTACAAAAGTGGTCTTAGTTAAAGAGCATAATTAGTACTAATTAAAAACAAAGGTGACTTAGACCTTCATTAGAAAATGAAGGAAATGTGGTAAACTATGGGGACTGGTTTGTGAATTTAGATGGACTACCACGCTCTTGGTTAATGGACTGAAGTAATGGATTGGAGGAATGAAAACAGGAGTATTAAGCAATAAAAAAGTGCAATGTTCTGGACTTTCACAAGAATGATAATTATTTCTGTCAGGAGCTAGGTGAATGAGAATAGCTGATAAGAAGAGCTCTTAAGTGTAGCAAGAAGAGCTATATCAAATATCAAAAGCTGAAAACTGAGCCTGCAAAAAATAGAGGCTAAAAACCAAGTACTTTAAATGTCAGAGGAAATTAGTAAAATAATTTGTCAGTGACTGAGGTAGATTTTTATCACTATGACTTGTCTTATCAGGAATAAACATTTTTTCAAAATTTTTAAAACCAGAAGTTTAGTCTAGTGAAAAACAGTCAAAGTAGGAAATCAGAAAGTGAGTATATCTCTCTCTATGTTGGGCTTACCAAACAGTTCCCTGTGACCTTGTGGTCAGCTGCTCCTTTTTGCTTTTCCTTCTCTGTCTCTTTCCTTCTTGAATATGCACTCTGTTGCCCTCTCACCTTCTTGCTTTACTCTAGCCTGCGTCATACTGTCTTTCAGTGTAAATATTTAAAGTGTTCAAGCCCTTTCTCCCCTTGTTTAGAACACTGATGGTCTGCACTTCATGCAGGATGTGTTAAATAGCCTTCTTCCTACTTGTGCTGTTTTCAGGGCTGATGCCAGATTTTAAAGTAAAGTAAGAAGCAGTCAGGGTAGAAACATCTTCACAATTGTTCTTCTCAAAGCATCAGGAAGGTATTTTCCTTTGTCATTTGTCATTTTCATGAACTCTTATCACTTCTACTTCAAGAACACTAGGAGTATCAATTAATCCTTCTAATTCAGATGTACATTTCTATGCACCAGCCAGAAGAACTAAGGTAACAAAATAGCTTCTTCCAGTCCTATTCAATTCAGTTTCTTTCTCTGGACAATTAAAATAATTTCAACAGCGGCAGATTTTCAAACTGTTCACTGTTTCCTAATACCCCTAGTAATCTTAGAGCAGTATGGAAAAGGGAAAATGAACCAAGTGGCTCACTGCAGGAAGGTCCGTCTCTGTGGCAGATGAAGTACTGCATGATGGAAGTTGGAATTTCTTAAAATTGACACAGCCCTCATCAAAAACAGTGTCACTGACAGCTCAAAATTTAGTTGCTAATAAAGGATGTCAGTGGCTGGGATATCTATAGAGTGGTCTCATAAGAAAGTTTTGAACAAGAATAATGATATTTTGAATGACTTCAGCAATTCATTTTTGTAGTAATGCTGGTAGATGACACAAAGACTGTTGGAAAGGGACTGGCTGCATCTGCAGAGTATTTAGCTCCTTCAGTATAACTGGAATTGAGAAGGGAAAAATGGTGAGAGATTCTTCTTAATGAAGCATTCAACATTACTTGAGGAATAAGGCAAGATATACTTTCATCCATCTACTTGTATTCTGGTCTAGCAGTGGGGCTGATGTTATAAAAATAAATAGGATTGCAAATTAAATTAAGAGGATATCTGTTTGCAGAATGTGATATATGTTAAAAGGATTTCATTATATGTATGGCTATTTACACACATTATAAACTTTTTTCTTACTCTGATATTTCAGTCTATGAGCTCTTGTGATGTCTCCCTTCCCTTGTGAGATCTGTAGAAATTGGAAACATTTACAACTCAGAATCAAACAATAACAGAATTAGAGAATATTTTGGGTTTGAAGGGATCCATAAGGATCATTGTAGGAAGTACACTTATTTTTTCCCTTGAGAAATAAATTGGTTTCCAGAATCTGTTTAAACTTTCTGTGAAGCATGCTGAGGACAGGATGGTGATCAAGCGACTCTGATCCTTTGTGTAGCCTCACTAGTGTGTCTTCCTGTCAGGCTTAGGTTCACACCTTTACCAGATTTGGAATCACAAAGAATTTCCTCCCAGGTGAGCTTGGCAGAGAAAAGGTATCTTGGGTTATTTAGGAAATACATCTTGCCTATCATTGTGTCTGGTAAGGATGTCAGTGTACAGTCTTTATGTATATCTGCTCAAGTTTTCAGAAATTTGAGAAATCTCCATACTTTAGGTTTGCTGTTAAACACTTGGGTAATTTCTGAACTTTTGCTGAAAATAAAATTGAATCTGATGACCTAGGGTCCCTCTCCTGTGGAATCAAAATGCCTTTTTGTTTGTACCTTCCCATTTTTTATCTGCAGATTGAAAGAGATGCTTATTTTATTGTGTCATATCATAAAAGTACCAGCAGAGCTCTATTATTATTATTATTATCCCTCTTCATTCCATTGGGTACAAGGACATATATCCTCTTCTGTCCATGTTCTGGTTTTCCAGCTCAAACTAGAAGAAAATGCTTGGTAATATGATGAAATTAAAACTCTTCCTCTCCTCTTTCATTTGTGCCTTTTTTTTTTCTGTATAAACCAGTTAGGAGAAAAAAAAGAACTGTCAGAGCCTCCTGTACTTCAGGTGTGCCTGTCATGGACTCTCCTGGACTTCGCATCCTTCAGTAAATGCACAAAGTAGAGAGTATGTTCTGTAATTGAATATATTTTTTAAAGTTTTTGATCTTTTGTCTACCCAGTAGCAGTGTTTTCCCTGTTCTTAAAAGTAAGTTTGGTAATGTTTAACTTTTAAATTACTTTCATTGAGGAGCTTTCAATTTGGTGTTTTAACCAGTGTATTAGTCAAGTTGATGAAAGAACATTAGTAATCCCTAGGTGTGCTATAGCTTCATGAATTGAAGAAACCTCTGGTGAAAAGTTATTTTGTATCTGTTACACATTCTCAGTAGAAATTGATGGAC
The DNA here is from genome assembly GCF_009819885.2 of Catharus ustulatus. Classification (NCBI taxonomy): domain Eukaryota; kingdom Metazoa; phylum Chordata; class Aves; order Passeriformes; family Turdidae; genus Catharus; species Catharus ustulatus. Next base: position 50,092,083 of record NC_046225.1, read on the forward strand.
GGCACTTCATGTTGATTCCTTGCAGCTGATAAACACCTTTGACCCAGACCTCATGGTTTGTTGTATGAAAAAAATGTTCTAAACTTGTTTCCTGCTTAGGATTGTATTTTTATGTTGGAAGACAGTTTTAGGTTTCTTTGTTTCTTTTTTTCTCCCCTTACTTTACCTTTTAAATCTATCTTATATTTGATCAAAAAGCACAGGTGGAGATTGCATTATGAACTAAAGAGTTCAAGTTGATAATTCTAAAAAATAACATGAAATAAGAGAGCCAAGTAATAGATGATCCTTCACAAAATGGATAAACCAGAAATTTAATTATTCTGAATCTAATAAAAGAATACCAGATACGCTGTTTTTTAGTTAAATTAAATTGCTCTAACAATGCACAGAGTTAATTAAATATGTAATTATTACTGTTACTCTTTTGTTTAGTGAGAACTACGGTAATTGAAACAGATGTCTATGTTAACAGCATCGGTCCAGTTGACCCTATCAATATGGTAAGTTCTGATTATTGACAGAAAACATCATCTGCATGTTGCTATGGGTTAATTTTGTGAAATAATTCTAATCTCATTCAAATAAGTTTATTTCTTACCACATGTGTTTGTATGCTGTTGGTTATGAGTGTAGTTATTTCAGAGCTACATTTAGTCTCTCTGAAATTGCTGTAATTTTAAAAATACAATGTTTCTTTTAAAAATGTGAGGTCACATTGAGTACATTGTATTGGGTCCTTGTTCTAGTTTGCATTGAACATTTCCACAGTCTTTACCTGGTTTATCTCTGGCGCAGTTTGATTTCATGGAGCTACTCTGCAGAGCCAAAAAAAAAATAACAATTGACACAGCAGTTGTGAACAAAACTATTTTCAGTGAAGTGATCTATTTATTTGGTTGGTGTTTCTTCAAATTATTAGAAAGCAAGCAAAATTTGAAATTAACTCTTTTGTCCTTCTTTTTTTCCATTTAGTCTTTTGTGTCCTTTTCAGTGTGTGTGTGTGTACATGACTGGTTTCTTAGAAGTTAAGAAATGCATCTCACCTAGTTTGTGGTTACACCTGTTGAGATCTGACCTATCTGTTTAGTACCAACACTGAAGTAAAAGCATTTATGAGGAAGTTGAGGATGTGATATTTTCTTAGTTCTCTTAGACTATGAGTTGTATGAAATGGTGGAAGGTTTAGAAAGGCATTTGGCATGACTTCTGACAAGGACTAAGATGGGGACTTGCCCTTGGATAATTTTGAGTTTACCTCCTTTACTTCCTCCTACAAAATTGCTGACAATATTTAATTTGCATGGCAGAGAAGAGTTTAGTTCAGAGGCTGGAGCATGCCATGCAGGGGACTTCTGAGAATTTTCCTGAGAGTGCAGTAACTCTCAATTATCATTAAGGAGCTTGTGGTTTAGATGTATGTCATCGTGTGGGGGTGGAGAACAGTGACTCTCAGTGAGAGGAAGCCAAGCAAGAAAAACCAGTGGTACTCAGATACTGTGAAAAAGATGCAGATCTGTGGCAAAGGATATTCATTCTAGCATAATGGTCTAACCAGCTTAGGGCTGTGGTTACCTGGGGCTGTGGCAGGGAAGTCCATGACTCAGGCCAAGACTGTATATAATGAAATGTGTGATAGAGCATAAGAGTGACTGAGTGGGAAGCATTTTCCAGCTTCCATGTCTGGTGTAAGTGGTCTCCTTGCTTCTGTCCTCCTTCTGCAGTCTTTTCTCTTTTGCTTCTCTCTGTCCAATCCTCTTCCGAAGGAACTTACTCTGGAAGCAAACTGTGAGGATGTGTAAGGAGGATCTAGCAAGTGGTAGAGACTTCTTTTTCCAGTTACCTATGTAAGCTTTTCAGCCTATGGCCAGCAGGTATTGCACACACTGGAACTGAACATGAGAAATGCTTACAGCTTTGGTTTTTCTAGTTTTAAAGAGCCAGCACATGGCTGGGTCTGCAGAATAAGCCTGCCCCATCTCCCATGCCCTCCTCTTGTCCCTGCAGCCACTGGGCAGACATCCAGCTATGGTTCAGCCAAGAACCATGACCTCTCGTGTGCCCACAGTTTCCTTCTGTTTTCTCAGACCAGGGCCTAGGAGTACCAACAATGGAACTGCTGCATTCCAGTTGTTTAGAGGTCTCTCCACATGTGCTAGAGCTGTACTAGAGCTGTGGTGGTGATACCTTGCCATGCTGCTAGTAAAAGCCAGTCATACTGGCTTATAGCCCCAGATAAGGATTGACATCTTACTATAAAGGCAAATCACTTCACTAGAGAGTGGGATCTTAATAGTTAATAATGGATGTTTCTCTCCAACCTTCTGATTTCTCTTTAAAGAAAAAAAAAATCACACCCCCAAAGGGTAATAAGGTAAATGTTACTAAGATGTAGAAGTTTAAAAACTATTCTATGCTTTTCAAATATGGACAGAAAACTACTTAGCAATTTAAATTACAATCTAAAACTACTGTGGCCTTCATAAAAGGGCAATTGCTTTCACTGGGCTTGCACTTCAAGAACACGGCTTGTATGAGCATCTAACCTCAGTATAGAGATCAAAAATTTGTAAAAATAAGTAAAACCTTATACTTGAAAAGAATTTGATTAAGGTTTCAAAAAAAAATTATTCTGAGGAGCAACATTCTTGGCAAAATAAATAATAACAAATTTTACCCTGTAAGATCCTTTTATGTGAGCTGTTTATTTCATTAGGAAGGCACTTTCCCTGAAATCAATATTGTTTGCAATTTTTAATGAATAATCCAAAATTTGCTTCTATATCAAGGACTGTCCTTAGCCCCTGATTTGATCACTTAATAAGAGAACATGTTTTCTGTGATTTCCAATCCCTACTGGATTACTCATTTGCCAGATATATTAATTCACTCTGGTAAATTATTTCCTTTGACTATCAAGTTTGGATACAATATGACATGATGTAGAGGGTATTTTTTCTGACAATGATGCTGAAGCAGCATATCAAAGGAGTATGTTTGTCTGAAAGCTTTAGAGAACACATAATACGAGAGGAAACAGATTTGGTTTTTTAATTGTCTATTTTCCTCTTGATATTTGATAAACTTCCACTTTCATAATTGAGGTCTATGCATTACATTAATTAGAGCTTGTTTTTGAGGACTGTTGTATTTTGGCTTTTACTATTTAGCAAGATCTACACAACAATTTAGATTCTATAGTCACCTCATGATCAAGATACATTTTCCTGAAGCTTGTGATCTCTTGAGGCATCTGCATCCTGAGTAAACACTTTAAACAAGTGTTTGGATCAGTAGAGTGTTCAGGCTTACAATACTAGGTCCAAAGATTTTTGAATCTGTCTTTTAGGGCTAACCTGTGCTATGCATTTTGCAACAACCATGTAAAATGCAGCTAAGTGCCATAACATGGCACATTCAGGACTACCAGGATATCAAGCCCAACCAGCATGGACTTGTGAAAATAAGGTCCAGCTTGACCAACCTGATGTCCTTCCATGACAAACTGACCAACTTAGTAGACAAGGGAAAGGCTGTGTTCTATCTAGACTTCAATAAAATATTTTACTCCATCTCCCACAGCATCCTCCTGGAAAAATTGGCAGCTCATAGCTTGGATGGGTGGACTCTAGAATGGCTGACTGGCTGGTCCCAGAGAGCTGTGGTGCAGGGAGCTCAGTTCCGTTGGTGGCCAGTTGGTAGCAGTGTTCCCCAGGACTCAATACTGGGACAAGTTCTGTCTGTATTTATGATCTGGATGAGAGGATCAAAGGCACCCTCAGTAAATTTTCAGATGACACTAAGATGAGTGGGAGTGTTGATCTGCTTGAGGGTAGGAAGGGTCTGCAGGGAGACTTGGACAAACTTGATCAGTTGGCCAAGGACAACTGCAGAAAGTTCAGTAAGGCAAAGTGCTGGGTCCTGCCCTTGGGTCAAAACAACCCCAGTGCTACAGGCTGGGGGAAGAGTGGCTTGAGAGCTGTTCAGCAGAAAGGGACTTGGGGGTGCTGGTCAGCAGCAGCTGAACAGGAGCCAGTGTGTGCCTGCTGGCCTGCATCAGCAATATCACAATATCCTGTGGCCAGCAGGACCAGGGCAGTGATTACCCCCTGTACTCAGCACTGGTGGGGCTGCAGCTTGAGTGCTTCAGTTCTGACTCCCTCACTTTAAAAAGAACATTGAAGGGCTGGAACATGCCCAGCAAAGGGTAGTGAGGCCTATGAAAGATCTAGAAAACATGTCTTAGGAAATACAGCTGAGGGAACTGGGTTTGTTTACTCCGGAGAGGCTCAGGAGGGATCTCATCACTCTGTAAAACTCCCCGAAAGGAGGTTGTAGTGAGGTGGAGTTCAGTCTCTTCTACTGTGCCTACAGTGAGAGGACAAGAGGAACTGGCCTCAAGCTGAGACTAGTGATGGTTAGATTGGATATTGAAAAATTTTTTGACTGTTTGGATGGTCAGGCATTGGAATAGGTTTCCTGGAGAGGTTGTGGAGTCACCATCAGCAGTCACCTGGCACTGTTTAGGAGGTGTCTGGATGATGTAGTGCACTGGTTTAGGAGCTACAGTTCTGGGTTAATGGTCAGATTTTATGGTCTTACAGCTCTCTTCCAGCTTTGATGACTTAATGACTCTAAGTGCATTTTTATGAGCAAAATCTTGATCCTCAGTGTCTCTACAGTGGCCTAGGGATTTCTTTACAGAGTTTAAATATGCAGTGGATATCTAGAGTCTGTTTTTACTGTATGTTGAACACTATAAATAGAATAGGCTTTTACTTTCCAAACTTCCAAACTAGGACCAAGATGGAAAGAAACCATTGTTGGGTGGTGATACAAGCAGTATAGTCTGATATATTGTACCAGTGCAAAAATGCATGTTGATCCATGCTGCCTGTTACCCTCATTAGTTTTGTCTGCCCTGTATTCATCCCCCAAACCTTATGTATTCATAAATAGGCAAAGATTTTTGCTACTGATGCCCCAAACTGTCCAGGAGAGAACCATGTCAGCACCACAGCTCTTGTGGCTTGACAAGGCTGTTCAGGTGCACAGTTCAGAGGCATGGCACCCCTCCAAGACATTTCTGCCTTCCTTTAACTAAGAGATTATCTTTTCTTGTCATTTCTGTTTGATCAAAACTCTTACGACACGAAAGACTGAAATCACAAATGAGAAGAATTTTTTAAGAAGGAATGCAGGTGCAGCTCCTTAAGTAAGAAACAGAGTTGGATCATTCCGTCAAAAATGAAGAGCAAAGAGATAAGTTTATACTTGCACTGTGTTTGATGTATATTTACTCAAGTTTCATATAGCAAACAGATAGAAACAAGCAGATTGTTTCTATAGAGATTCACAGACATCATGACTGATTGACTAAAAACTAAAAGAAAGGGCTCTACCAGACTGTTTATATCTGTCTGTATAAAACTGAAATATATATAAATATATAGGTTTACAGAAACAAAATGATGTTTTTGAATTTCTTTGCTTTTAAAAGAGTTTCTAAATCATGATTTAACACTTTGAAGCATTCTGATATTATTTCCATTTTAGTATGTTTGACAGCTACTGTTTTTCATTTCCCTTCCTGTGGATGAGATGATGCTCTGTATTCCCTTTTTGTATTTATTATTGGAACCTGCTGTTAGAAGGCCAAATCTGAAAATTCCAGGATAAATTTTTAGGACTGCACTTCACTAGAGCAGCTCAGTTTCCTTGTTGTTTTCCAACATTTCTTTTCTGTGGATAATTTATCTTTTGTCACATGATCTTTCCTTATTAACCATTGAAAGCTACTCTGATCACAGATTGAAGCCATAATTTGACTCCTACCACTTTTATTTTTAACAAGAGAGCTAAACACTTAGCAAATCAGAGACTTACAATGTGCTACTTTGGTAGGCAGACTGCATGGCCTGGACATTGGTGTGATACAATTTTTCTTGTCATATTGTACCATTCCATTTATGACTTTATGTAGAATGTGCTGGGGCTGAGTTTTAAGTATCATTTGATCTCTAAATTCCAATTCACTCTCTAGTTACAGTCACTAGCTGCAGATTTTTACTTTTATTTTTTCTGGGTATCTGGGAATTAATGGGATCAGCATCCTAATACAGATTGCTCAACATTATATCAATATTATGCAAATGCTGCAATAATATTAATATTTCAGGACTAGGTGACCACTGCTTGAAAGGATTTTCATGGTTTGTGAAATGCACCTAAAGCTTATCCTGGAGGTTAGAATTGCTTTGTTTTTTGAAGAAGACTGTTTTGAGGACAACCACTGTCTTTATGAGCTTTATATAGACTGACTGAAAGGAAGATAATGAGGGATGCACTTTGGCCCGTATTTGAGAATTTATGAGGTTTCCTAAAGGTTGTGTGGATTCAGCATGCAAGCAATGGAAATTTTTGGAAACACAAATATATGTACTTTATGCAAATTAATTTAATTACCTTTCAAATGACAGGAATTCTGTGATCAATTTGTTCGTAAAACAGGGCAAAAGTACCAACAGGTCTTTGAATATTACCTCTTTCTTATTGTAGAGTATCTTCTTTGGAAGAAGTTAGAATTATATTTTTTTCCCAATGTACTCTTTTATTTCAATTAGGGAAGATAGATTCCAATCATTGAGGTGCCTGTCAGCACTGCAAGTGATCATGGTTAATTGGCTTACTCAAATGACTGAGATTGATGGACACTGTTCATGCACAGCAGCTGAATAAATATTTTTTTTCAGTAGCCTTGAGCATTGTGGAGTTTTTTATGGAATAGGCTTAAAAGTCAAACCCCAAAGTTCGGCTAGCATTTTTTATGTTGCCATCTCTAGAAACTGAGTAATACTTCACAAGTACAATTTCATGGTTGTTCTCTCTTTTTTTATTCCCCAAAAAGATTAACTTTAATTGATTAATCTGGTTCTTGCAGTTTTTTTGCTACTATTGGAAAATAGTTCTAAACTTGTCTTGTTCAGGGAGAATTGGCCAAATACATGCAGTATTCTGCTCATATTAGGGCTGCATAGCAGTTCCTTTGTTGGTCCCAATTCCTATGATCAATTTGAAGGGAATGGTGAGGGGTGAGCGAAAATGCAGTTACTGTACAACTGGTAAATGTTTCTGTAGCTTTCTGAAACCAAAGCAGAGAACAGACATCTTTTCAGTACCGACTTTAAACAGCATTCAATATTTTTCCTGTTTTCAGCTGCAGTTTACCAATTGTCACTTAATAGGTATGAAGCCAGGAGAGGTACTGCAGGTTCCATACAAGTCACCAGGAAATTCTATGCTCTTTGCTGTAAAACATGGCTTAATTTCTATGTACCATATAATAGCAATACTATATATAAGGATGCAGTCTTTTTGTGCTGTGACTGGTTCTTAAATCTTAGATTAGTTCATGCGTTGGGAAAGACTGGTTTTGTATTGTACCATTGCATCATTTAAGCCACAGCTTGCAGGGTTACTGTTATGATAATAATCAATATAGTAATAGTAGTACTACTGCTACAGCTACTGTTTATTTTTACTTCACTCCCCTGATTTCAGTAGAGTGTGCCAGCACACTGATTGGAAATCCAGTTTGTTTCGTCTCAGATTCACAGCATTCGCAGCCAGAGCAATAACCAAACTGCCTCTGAAGTACGTGAGATTTCAGATGTGAGTGCTCTGTAGCTGCACAAGGCTCATCTGTGATTCTGTAATTTGTTAAAGAAATGGCTGGAGTGCTGAGCTGTGGACGTGACTAGGTCGAGGCAACAATTCTGAAAACACTTTCTTTTTATCTGTGGTCAGTCTGTCAGTGTGCTGTGATAAAGTCTCTTAGTTTCTTGTGTTCCTAACATTTGATCTATTTAAGTGTTGATGGGAATGTATTTCTTAAAACTTTTCTTTTGTTGCTTTTGCACAGTATGTCTTCCATGGTCACCTTCTCTTCTCCTGTGCTCAGTGCCTTCTTGGAAAGTTTCATGCACAAATTTAGCCACCTTTTTATGTCAGTTGCCTACTACTCTGTCTCCTTTTGTCCAGTCTAAATTCTGTCTTGTGTCACTCATATGTGTTCACAGTTGTTTTGTTAGCTCAATATGGCTGAATCACAACCTTAAAGCTTACAACTTTTCACCTCTTACACACTCTCAGTTACTGTGAATAATCATTATTCTATGCCATTGAGCACTAAAATATAAAAATTTTCTGTGATGTGATGGATCTTAGAACCAGGAGTAGGGTCTCAGTTCTCAGTTTTAGTCTTGCAAATTCTGAATGCAAAGGGATTTTATATTCCTTTATTTTTTAAGCTGTCACATGACAACTCCTGTCCAAATTCCTGTTGTCATGCTAATGTATTTCTGTAACCTTTCCAGTTGCAGCTTGGATCCATTTGCGTCATCTAGAGATGTCCTATAGATAGAATTTTCCACTTTTTCTACTGACTTATCTCTTGTTCAAGTTCTTCTTTTGTCTTCTCTTTCATTGGATCTCACACATAAACCATTCCCTTTCAATTTCAAGGTACTTCAAAACCTGTCCTCAGCGATTTTTATTTGGTTGGGGTTTTTTTTGTGCGGTTTTTTTTTCCCCCTCAAGAGGCCATTTCCTGCCTCAGATCTTGCTAGCTTCTGCTCCCATACTTTCAACTTTTTATATCAATTTCTCCCAAGCTGCCCTTTATACTTGAAAGAAACTTTCTATAAATGTCTGCAAAGCCAGTTCATTGTTTCTCATTTTGTTTCTGTTTAAACTTACTTTTCCTTTTGCACTTTTCCCGTTTTTTCCTTTCTGTGAAGGTTACAAAATATCACAAAGAATTAAGCTGGTGTTGTACTAAAGTTGCTATCTGTAATTATGCCCCCATTGGCTTTCCAAATCTTGAATTTTATGTTGAATTCAAGTCATAAGCTCCTTGCAGAGTTTATGTATCCTGTATAAGCAACACTGAGTGCCTGCATAGTTCAGTTGTGATGAACTAAACCAAGAGTAATGTTATTGTAAGTATTACAAAGCACTTCATTAAAAATGTAAAGGTATTGACCAATGCTAAAGCTAACCCAAGCAGCACTTTACTCTTTCTTTTCACCCCAAAGTTGCACAGACTACTTGTCTGCTCTGATTTATATTTTATCTTTATTTCCTGTGCCCTAATATCGTCTCCAAATACTTTCTGTCTTCTCCAGCTGTGCTGGCCCCCTTGTGTCGGCAGCTAAGACAAGATACATTCAATTTTTGTCTGTACCTCTTATGTCTGTGCCAGCTATAAGAGAAATATTTTGAAGAACATTACACACCTGTTCTTAGTTATTAATTCCTTATCAGTCTGCCTGTATGGACATACATTGTGCTGCGTTCCAGTTGTGTGGATAATTCTACTGGCCTAGAATGGAGCTGGGTTTTGGAGAAGAGAGGCTGAGGGTGTGCTCTGCTTGTTGCAATAGCTCATAACAGGTTGTTGCAATAGAGGCTAGCCTCAGCAATGGCTCTTGTCACAGAGGTTTTCACAGCCACCTCGCTGCTGTGCACCAGCAAAAGCCGCAGTAATTCACTGGCCCCTACAAGGGCTGCTCTCAGGATCTGTGCTGACACTACAACACCTCATTCTCTCTTAAAAGCCAGGCAACTACAGCTGGGTTTTCCTCCTCACAGGGTTCCTCACTACAGGAAGTTTGCTTTGCTGAGAGGACACTGGTCTTGGAGCCTTGTCCTGCAGCAGCACCTCCAAGCTGTTTGCCGAGAAAGTAACCCTGACCCTGGGAAGAGTGTTGGCTTGCTGCCTTGGCAGGAGGGGTCACTGCGCTGACCACGTAGCTATTAAGGAATGGAATATGCTTCTGCTAATAAGTGAATGCAACTTCACTGCCTGTTGATCTTGGCTTCCATCTTACTCTGGTTTTGTGTGATTTTTAAATTTCATTGAGTCTTTCATGTCTAGGTGCATTTTTAGATCACCATGGAAAATGTATGTTCAAAATTTTCTCTAGGGCTATTTTGAAGTATGTCATTCACCAGCAGACAGTAAATGCTGATTGAGATGTTGCCTTTTTGAATAGCAGTAGTGTCTCTATTGTAGAGGTTTATCTCCACAACAAGTTATGCTCTTGAGAGCAGTAAATAAGTAGAGGCTCCTTTTAGGAAGTTCTTGATGGCTCTACATATTCTTACATATCTTCTATAGTGTAGCAGATGATTGATGTTTGGAGCTGCTTTCTACCTCAACCAGAAAACCAAATAGGTATGCTGTAGGATGTATGATGTAGGATTATGTATTTTACAGGAATTGCAGAGTAGAAATCAAGCCACAGATAAGTCTGTTTGCCAGCAATATTGGGATTTGGAGCCATGGCAGGAAAACCATGTGCATTAAAGACCAAACAGTAACTGTGCAATTAGTCTTGCTTTGAAAACAGTTGCACCACACTGAACTGTGAAGTATTCCCTTTAATTATACAGGGAAACTACAAAACCTTGTATGCTTGAGTACTGTATGGCTTTGTTGTTAAAGTTGCCTGTGATTCCAATTTTAGCTAGAGTGTCTCTAATCGCAGGGAGGTAAATGTAGCAGCTTACTTTAGAAAATACAGTCAATGGAGCTGATAAATCACTATTGACAATCTCTAAGACAAATCCTGAATCCATTTATTCCTGGGTTTTTGACATATATATATTTAAATATGTTTGGTGGTTGGTTTGTTTTTATTTTTGTGTGGTTTTTTTGTTGGGTTGGGCTTGTTTTGTTTCAGTTTTTTGTGTTTTTTTCCCCCCTGGTCATTGTTGTGGATTTTTGTTTTGTTTTGTTCTGAGTTCTCTTCTCCAGCTTTTTCTAGAATTTAATGTTTGTTCATTAGAGCTACTGATTGAAATATTCAATTTTCTATTGAAAAGTAAATTAAAACTTTTTACATACTTTTAACCATGAGAATGTATATAGATTATGTGTATAACTTACCTTCTTCTTCTCTTTATGCTCTCTTCAAATGACCAAAATTTAAGCTGATGACATAAAAGCATAGATTTTGCTGAAGTGCTTTAGTTACTTTTCTAGCTCATCTTTTCACTCTAGGCAAGATTTTAATGATAGTTCGTAATCTACAAAACATTGAAATAAGTCTTGCCTTTTATTCATACAACTGTTTGCATCTGTCAATTTGCATGTTCAAAATAAGGACTAGATTAGCACAGATGCAAAATTATGATGTGAAGAGTGAGATTTTTCAGAATTCTAACTATGTAGGTCTTGCTGGACTGCCTTACCTTCTGTAGATATGATTTGCCATATTTCCATTTACCCTGTTCATATGTTCTCATAGCATCCTCCAGTGTGATTATCTGTACAATTTCTCATAGCATCCTCCAGTGTGATTATCTGTACAATTATAGCAATCTGACTCGTTAAAAGACTCTGGAAGCAGAGGTTATGCACTTCTGTTCACTGCATTTTCTGCAGCCCTCACCTTTTCCACGGCTGTAGTGTCATCAATGTAATATTATGGGTATGTGTCAGAAGCACTGTGGTCTGTTGGATCTATTAGGTTTCACCTGAGGTCAATAACTGCAGATTGCTTTAGAGAACAAATTAAAATGGTTTACTAAACCAAGAAACTTTGCTTTTCGCTTTGGTCTCAGCCATAGGGACTAGGTTCTGAAACCAACATTGGCCCTGAAGCAGCTCAAAAAATCTCTTTAAAGGGCTTTAAAAGTAACCAACAAGGAGGGTAGCCACATTTTCAACATTTTGTTAAGAGAGGTTATACATCAAGGAGAGGTTACACATTTTAATAAATTACTTTATAGTCCCTTATTGATGTCAAAACAAATTTGGGTGAGGCAAAAGGTAAAGGTTACAAGTGTTTATTGGCAGCAACCTGGGAAGATGAAGATAAATTGGCTAATGCCTGGTGCTTTATTTTGTGCTTACCTCTTAGGAAAGCATGTGGTTACTAGTTTTGACTATGATATTTTTTGTTTTTAAAACTTTTCATCAGAATATTTAATTGATATTTGGTATCACTTCTCTTATCGTGGAAATATATAGACTGCTAGAATGCCTTCTTTAGTTTCTCGTTCTTAATTTTTTTTCTGAAAAATTCCCTGCCTCACTGATGCGGAATTCCAGTTTAAGGAGTTAGAATGCTGAATAGAATGATAAAATAACTGACTGAAGTGAAGTCATGTTAACCCATTAGTTGAACTGCTGTGAGAGGTTCCATATGAAAGAGATTTCAGAATGTGACATAACAGAAACATTTAGATGCCTTTCACACAAAATTTTGGATCTGGAAGAAAAGCTGGGATGGGTTTCTGAGCAAAGGTAAAATGATAGGAATACGTTTTATTCATTTTTCTATGAAATTCCCTGGTCATTAGCTGCATTGTAGGTCTATAGGTATATAGGTCTCTTTTTTTAGTTCTGAGTTTGGTTTTGGGACTCTTCCTTGATTTTCTGTTTGGCTTCATGAGACTAGACCGCTTTCTCCTGTTCTCAAATAAAATGTGTTGCATTTAACATAATCCAACCAGCAATTTAGCTACTTGTTACTTGCCTTCTCCTCAATTTTTTTATTGTGGAATATCAAATCTGTTGTTAGACTGTCAGGAAAAATATCCCAGAATTTTTTTCTTTATTTGTTAGATTTTTTCCTATTGTTATTGATACTATATTGGAATTTGTGTGATGCAGTTTATAATGAGAAACAGTTATATCAGATATCTGCCTCTCTTTCACAGCTTTCTGTTTAAAAAAAAAAAAAAGCAATTCATTGACCTGTTTTCAAGACTGACTGTAATTGAACATTCATGACAATGAAACATATTGAGGAATCTATTTGTTCCCCTTTAGTAGCTGTTCCTGCTTTGTTTGAAGTAATTGTTTTTATATATTTAATGACTTTCACTCAGGCTATGAATCTGTTTGTCAATAGTCACAGTTTGTGTCCTGCCTGGCCCTTTAATGGTAATCTCTGATTAGTCAAACTGTTCCCAGCCTTTGAAATTTGTTAGATCTTTTAGACAGGAAAGAGAGGGAGGAGGATTGAAGTTATCTGTAAATAATTATGCAGGTGGGCACTTCATGCCAGCTGTGAAAAAAAATTACTCAGTGATTTAATCAAAAGCAAAATATGAGCAAATATGTGCCATTGTTCTTGAACCCTGTGAGGCTAAATATAAATAAGCATGCATTCTGCTATGGCTGTGACTAACACAGCCATAGATGGATTCCACTTTATTCTACATGGCTATTTCATAATTCATTTAATTTGAAAGAGAGAGTAGTAAACCAATTTTTATGGTTGCACAGTGGCATTAAATGGTGAGTTGCATGAAAGACGAGTAGAAGTGATGTTAGTTTTAAATTTTGTAAGAAAACAAGGAAGGCAAAATAGTTGGCTAGAAAGATTTGTTGCACTAAAAAAATATTGTATAAATGTTGTTGTCATTGTGCTTGCTTACACAATCTCTAAAAAAAGATAGGGCTTTTATTCATCTTGTTTCAGAAATAAAGTACCCTCAGAAAAGACAGTATAGTGATTGTTCTACCTAATTTTTAACAAACTGTAGGGACCCAGATTTCCCCTTTCTTAAGAGGAAGTAGGAAATATTTTGGGCTAAAAATGTGATCCCATGTAAGATGCATTTTGTGAAGAATATGTGCCACCTCAGGATGTATTATGGACCTTCAAAAACAGAGAGGTCGCAGGGAGGCATTGGAAAAATAGCTATGTTGTACAAGTAGGTAGTAATGTCATCAAGGCAGATGGCAGAAGTGGAATAAGTGTTCTTGGATGAAATCAGAGCTCTGTCTCTGGGTCCCTGCTGAAGAACAGGGTGAGCTGCTGCTGCCACCCACCATGAGGTTGCAAGTCCATGTCCTTCAGGTGGGATGAATGGTAGGATTGTGCCTGTAGTGGGCTGATTCCAGAGGGAGAGGAGAGGAGAGGGATATTTCTGAGTGCAGAAGTGTGAGATTATAAATGGAGGACAAGTCTCTTCAGGTGTCTTACAGGAGGCTAGCACTTGGATCTCATTTGACATTCAGCAACTCACTTGGAAACAAACAGTTACTAATTTTCTGATGTTAAATTATTGTGTACTGGGTTATTTTTGACCAGTTTTAAATGTACCATGAAGAATTGTTCTTGGCTTTTTTTATATTTTCTTTCTTTCCAAAAGTTTTCTAAACAACTCCTCTAATACATGGCATACTGGTTTCATCTGGAATAGAGCTAATTTTCCTCTTAGTAGTTGGCACAGTGCTGCTGTTTGGATTTAACAGGAAACAAACTTGCACATTTAATACTGAAATGTAAAAGAATACAAACATCTGAGTCCGCTGAAGCTATTCCCTTATTTTTTGTCTTCAAAATAATCTTCCTTTTTTATTTGAATTTCTTAGGATGGCTGATATTCTATGACAAACTGTGTTTTCTTGCTTTGGTGGATTTGACTGTAATGACTCTTTGATAATTTTTTTTTCTCAAACCAGGCATTGTTACTGTGAAGTAGGTGCTTAGAGTAGCACCCTCAAACTCAGACAGTCTTAATCTTTTGTACTTTTCCTCATGTCTATTGATTCCGCTCACTTCTTTTTTTCCCCTCCTGTTTGTACTGTAAAGGCAATGCATAAATCTTTGTTCATTCTGTTCCATTAGAGCCCGTTAAAACACTTCTCTTGTGCTCTGCCTTGGGCTCTCCTTTCTACCACAGCAAGGCAAGTTTCACTTTCAGTTGCAACCACTACAAATGAGCACAGAAAGCTGAATTTTAAGGTTAAACAGTTCTAGGGCTTTCACAGGTATTTTGAATTCTGTTTACAAAAATAAAAAATAAGATCAAGGACTTGTTTTCACCTGCAGAATCTTCCTCTGATGGCAGTGACTCAAGAAATATGCAGTTTTAGAACAAAGTCACCTTAAAAATGCATTTTTATAGTCTTTTTGTCCTCTCTGTCTCTCCACTGTTTGTCTCATGCATTAGTTGTTCACAACCTTTGAAAAACACTGAGTTACGGCAGTTCAGGTGGTAATTCATCTGCCATACATCACAGAGAAAAAGGAAACCTCCCTCTAGCATATCTCCTGAACTTGCACTTCTCCCATCTAGAGAGGTGGGAAAATTAAAGAGATTGAGATAGTCCTGGAATATCTGCCTTGGTACTTCTCAAGGATGAAGTGCCAAATTTCTCAAACTTTCCTGAGAGATGGGTGGTACTAGTTGCTGAAATCAGTGAGGAATCTCTAATTTGTACAGTTAGCTGCTTTGATTGCTTATAAGAAAAATGAACAAAAAAATCCAGTCCAATCAATGAAACCTTCAGCTTTTATTTAAAACAGAATTGATTGACTGCACTATGTACAGTAATTTCACAACTAAAAGGCGCACCCTTTTGACTAAAATTTTGGTCCAAACCCGGAAGTCCGCCTTGTAATCTGGTGCACCTGATATATGGACAAAGTTCTGAAATTTGCCAACCGGGAGGGGCAAGCCGTGAACTGAGCCACGAGCCGAGCCGTGAGCCGAGCCACGGCAGCTGCATGAGCCGAGCCGTGAGCCGCGGCAGCTGCATGTGAGCCGAGCCGCAAGCCAAGCCGCAAACCGTGGCAACCGCACAAGCCGCGCTGCGAGCTGAGCCACACCAGCTGCGAGAGCCCTGCCAACCAGTGCCGGGGGTGGGCGGGAGTGCTGGGGACTGTGGCACGGGGAGGGTGCCTGGGGCTGTGTTTAAAGGCTACACCAATCTTTGAAAAATGTTTGCAAATTGAGCACCTGCCAGTAAAACCTGTGATCGTGCGATTCCGTTACTATTTAATTACTTTGTTGTGTGCGGATCCTCACTGCAAAAAAAAAAAAAGTGTGCCTTATAATCCGGTGCGCCTTATAGTTGTGAAATTGCTGTACTTTTATTGACCAAGTAAACCAGTACTAACCCCTTTGGCTCAAGCAAGAGTGTGAACACTGTCTCTTCCTCACTTTCTCCTCCTCTCCATTCTCCTGTCCATTCAGAGCTGCTGCTTTACCTCTTAGTCTGAAGTGCAGAAACAACTGTCTGGATTCTTCAAAAAGCAGAATTCTTTCATGCGTCTGTATTCCTTATCTCTCTCAAGTTTTACTGTGTCAAGAATTATTTCATAAAAGGGGATTTCCTTTTATTTATTTATTTTGTTTTTCACCTTTCTTTTCTGGCCATAGTCTACAGAGGGATTTGATTTTCTATTACAGAAGGAGGTTCCTAAAGTGGAATTTCTTTAGGAATTTCCTTCTTGATTATGATTATGTACACTTTTGTGTGTATGTTGCTAGGTATATAGGGCAGATGGTAACAGATAGTTCTGCAAACTGTCATGTTTAATTTCCACACAGTCATGAATTCTTAACAATCTGAAACTTATTGAAAAAACATTAAATTGTGTGTTGAAAAGTTTGGCAGAAAACATAGAAAGCTTGCTTCATTTGGTTCTTAAAAGATGCAGAATATCTGTCTTAACAAACATAGTCTAGCCCTGAAGTACTAAGGTTGCTCTTAACTTTCTGTCCAGGGCCCCCAGCGGTGATTGCACTGTGTGGGAATCTCTGAGATACACTCCCACCATATATCTTCTTCCTGAAGTAATCAGTGTGTGTCAGGGGAGAGGAGGTAGGGACAAGAAGGCTGTGTGCATCTTTTGTCTCATTCTGGGTTCACTGGCTGCTGGCTGCTATGCAAACAGTAACACAAAAGAGAACAGGGGAAGTTTGGATTTATATATGAGTCAAAAAAGAGCTGGCTTGCAGATGTTGGTAAACATAAACATATATATTGTTGTTTCTCTGTTTTTAGGAATACACTATAGATATAATTTTTGCCCAGACTTGGTATGACAGCCGTCTAAAATTTAACAGCTCAATGAAGGTGCTTATGCTTAATAGCAATATGGTTGGAAAAATTTGGATTCCAGACACTTTCTTCCGGAACTCAAGGAAATCTGATGCTCACTGGATTACAACTCCAAATCGTTTGCTTCGAATCTGGAGTGATGGAAGAGTATTATACACTCTAAGGTGGGTTTTTATTATTTGGGTAGAAAAAAACCTCAAAACCCTGTTATGACCAGGAATATGAAAATAATGAGTATGAATAAAATTCCCAGCATCTCTTTTGTTATGGACCACATGAATTTGCAAGGAGTTGATTAAAGAAGAAAATAAAAAAATATAATTTGATCATGAAAAAGATTAAATTTATAACATTGAAATATAATGCAAAGATACAGTAATTTCCCGAATACAAGCCGCAGCAATTTGACAAAAATTTTGGTGGAAACCCAGAAGTGTGGCTAATAGTCAGGGGCGGCTAATCTGTAAATAATTTTCTGACATTTACAACCCCAGACGTGCCAGCCAGGGCACCGAGCCAAGCACCTGCCAGTAAAAGCCGGCATTTCGCGATTGTTACAGTGTTACTGTGTTGCCCTGGCTCCCTGCAGGCAGCACGGGGGGCGGGGAGAGAGGCGGGAGAGCTCTCTTCTTCCCTCCTCTGCCGCAGCCCAGGGGAGAGACGGGGAGGCCCCGCGCCGCCATTGCCGCGGCCCAGGGTGGGGGGGAGCCCGCGCCGCCATTACCGTGGCTCGGGGAGGAGGCGGGGTGCTCTGTCCCCGCCCGCCGTGGCAGGAGCAGGCAGGCTCCATCCTGGCCCGCCGCCGCCGCGGCAGGAGCGGGGAAACTCCGACCCCGCCCACTGCCAGCGCCACGGACGCGGGAAAGCTCCGTCCCTGCCTGCCACCGCGGGGCAGCGCCGACCCGGGGTGACCGAGCCCAGTGGTAGCGGCGGCCGGCCCCGAGCCCAGTGGCAGCGGTGGCGACCGGCCCCGAGCGGCAGTGCCAGGCTGGGCCACCTGGCCCCGTCAGCAGCCCCTAGCAGGCCGAGCCTGCACAGCCTTAGCTCAGCCAGTAAACCCCGCCCTTCCCCCGGTTCTGGTACTAATTGCACGCGGGTCCTCGCTGCGAACGACAGAGCGGCTTATATTCGGGTGCGGCTTATTTATGGACAAAAACTGAAATGTTTGCCAACACCCAGTGATGCGGCTTATACTCAGTGCGGTTTGTATTCGTGAATTTACTGTAATTGCCTAAGGACAGCTGAAGGGGATAGCAAATTTTGGTCTCATTTAGACACAGACAAGATTTTGAAAAGGATCTTATATAGTATATGACATCATGATGGTCTGTCGCTAATACATTGCAGATAAATTATTTTTGTCTAAATACTTCATAATCTAATTTCCACCAAACTATATTCTGTAAGCAAATTATTAAAGTCTTCAAATAATAAAAGTTATGAGAAATTTGATTAAAGCTAAGGCCTCAGTCCTGCATGTACTTCTTAATATATTTATGCTTGCAAGCTATTAAAATCAACAGATCTCTTAATCCAAAATAGGCATAAGCAAACATATTAGTGATAATTCTACTTGGCAACTGGAAGATGCCTGTGCTGCTTTTAAGTTTAAGGCTATCTGTACTGATTTTTGAGTCACTTTTCAATCACTTCTTGAAAGGCTGCAGTCCACAAGAAAGTATTTTAGGGTCATCACTGTCATATTTTTTAAATATGCCGAAAAAATATTGTAAGAATTCAGGAGCTGATCAAGAAGTATTCCATGAAGAGCATACCATAAATACAATTCTGCTCTTAAAAGTTCATTTATTTATTTATTTATCTATTTAAAACCAAAAGTGGCACTTTTAATTACTTTCTTCTCAGTCATTTATGCTGTGTTCATATGCAGTCTGTGTTGTATGAACACTTTATAAATTTCTCCTGTATCGAACGAAAGAAGAATTAGAATGATTTACAAGAATTCTCTACACTGAATTTTTTCTTAGTATGCATCATTTGAGAACATACAGACATCTCTGAAGAGCATTTTTTAAATGGTTTGTTATGCCACTTTGTGTTTATAAAAGCCTCTAGAGAGTCCCTTCTGTTGACATGCTAATTTTTTTTTTATTTTTCTAATTAGCAATTGTAGAGCCATACTTGGATTTTACATCCATTGTCCATTCATTTTCAATGCAAAATTTCTTCTAAAGAGATTCGAAGTAACAGAAGGAAATAAATATGAGCTAAAAAATCATGTGAGCCCTCACAGAGCAATAGGTTAGAATTACCCTGTCAGAGTATCAGAAATAAAATGCAATGGGCTGGTAACAGAACAGCAGAACAGGCTTTCATCCAACACTGCAACACAAAACATCTGTATGGGTGAGGATATGGCCTGAATTTCACCTAAGGTAAAACAACATTGAGAGGTTAATGTCTTGCTTATTGAAGGGACAATAATATGATCTGACAATGCTCCAGGTTTGTGGGCTCCCCTGTATCACCACTCTTTCCTTGTCTTTAATTCAGGGGGCAGATGCGGTGAAAATGTTAATCAGCCTTACTGAATCTCCTCTGAGGGTAGCCCATGGTGTGCCCATTGCTCCAACAGTGATTCCAGATCTAGTTGCGGTGCTTTCAACACAAGGCTTAGCTTGTTTTCTTTTTCCTTGAGTGTTTAACCATAAAAAAATGAAAATGGAAAGCAAAGGCAATTAATGCATGAATCATAGCTGACAAATTTGGAAAGCGTCTCCATAGTGATGCAAATACTCTGCTTGAAAGTTTGGGGAAAAGTCTTTCTCTCTCTGTCCCACAGTGTATGGTAAGAAATACACTTTTCCTTATAAAACTGGTCAGTCATAGTGGCAGTTAGTGTAGAATAAATACTTCATTCAGAGACTTAAAGAACTATCTGGCAGCATGTCTCACAGTCTTTTCCCATCACTTCTTGTCTAATATATAAGCATTGCACACACTCAAGGATGTGAGCATTATGTCAATTCTTAATGTTGATTTTAGAAGACATTTTGACTTTCTACACAGTTTTGCCAACAAAGGAGGAAGTGTTCTAAATGCAAAGAAGTAATTTTGGAGTCTAGCCCCTTACTTTGGCTTACTAGGGAAAGGTAGAACTGGGTTTTGCACTCATTGTTTGGAAGTCCTGTGGAAATCTGTGATAGCCTTTTCAAAATCAGAAAGTGATTTTTTTCAGAAAATTATGAGTCCTAAATCAGTTCTAAAATGTTTATAAGTTCTGAATTATTTGAATGCCTTAGACATTAAATAAGTAGAAGCATTACTTGCTTTTTCCTATCCAAATACTGTCTCTACCAGAGCTGCTTCTATGAGTATAGAGAAGCCCAGTGTCCGCCATGATTATTCACTTATGTAAAGCCGCCAGATACAATGATGCCAAATGCAATTTGACTTGATAAATGTGTTCTACAAAAACTTCCTTAGGTGCTATCATAAGCTCCTCTCCTTCCCGTATCTTCAGACCCTACTTTTTATCCCCTATTTCTCATAGAGCTGAGAGGTGCCCCCAAATCAATTGAAATTTTTGAAATGGCTTGAAATACCAATTGAGACAACACAGACCCTCAAGTTGCATGCAATAATAATGCCTGTTTTGTTCTTTGCTGGTGCTAATGCTGGATGTTGTTTTTCTGATGCACATGAGGCTATTCATAATATCCATTTATTGGCAAAATTTATTTCTTTGCATGTTCTTCACTGTGTAGTCGGAAGTATCTGAAGTCTTGAATATAACCTATTTTCTTTTTTTTCCCCCTCATTTTCTAATTAGGCTGACAATTAATGCTGAATGTTACCTTCAGCTTCATAATTTTCCTATGGATGAACACTCCTGTCCTCTGGAGTTTTCAAGCTGTACGTAGTAAAACACTTTTTTTTGGTTGTCTTTACATTCAGGCTTTAAATTTACTTAAATTTTGGCATCAGGAGAGCAAATGTTTACTTTTTAAAGCCTTGAGGCAAAACAAATAACTGACAATTCATGTTTTAACTAGACTTATTGCATTATTAAATACACTAATGTATAAGTTGAATCACATGCATTTTTTGCAACTTTAAAAATAATGTTCTTAGGAGTCTAATACAATGCCTATTCCAGTTAATGGAAATGCATTGTCCTGGAAAATTATGTTTTCTTATGCCTGCAAGACTTGTCAGCTTTGAATTAGTTCAATATGGTATACTTAAAAGAAAAAAATATGATATGTCTTCTTCAACCTGCTCCTGGAAATGCTGAATTAGTGTAAGAATTCCTTTTCTTTTGAGTGGGACTTACTCTATATGACTCTTCAGGTTTGGTTTTTTTTTTCATGCAAGCTATGTTAAAAAAACCTGGGGAATTCTGCTATTGTAATCATAGAATCAGTAAGACTGGAGAAAAACTCCAGGATCATCAAGTTTAACCCAGGACTGGACATCAACTTCTCAATGAAACCATAGCACAAAGTACCACATGCAGTCATTTCCTGAGCACCTCCAGGGATGGGGACTGTACCATCTCCTGAGCAGCCTGTTTCAACACTGCACAACCATTCAGTGAAGAAATTCTCCCTGATATCCAGCCTGAACCTCTCCTGATGCAGACATGAGGCCATGTCCTGTCATCCTGCTGCTGACTGCATGGGAGAAGAGGCCAATTCCTATCTTGTTACAACTTCCTTTCAGGAGGTCATCCCTAAACCATCAAATTATCTACTATTAAGTGTCTGTAACAATAATGTAACGATATTTATGTTTTAATAGTGATGATTCTGGGCCAGTTTTTATTACTGGAGTTCAAGAATATCATGTAGATATTTATAAACATTTGTATTCACAAAGTTTTTGATTGATCTCACATTTACCTAGGCTTAAAATTGAGGCCATACATTATATAGTTTAATTTAAAATGTATCAGGTCTGAGATCCACTTTATGTAGAGCCCTGGTTTAGTTTAGTTTAGTTTAGTTTAAGTAACTTAAGAGATCAGATAACATGCTTTGGTACATTCATTGGCTGAATGTTTCATTTGTTTTGTTTTATTCTAGATGGATATCCCAGAAATGAAATTGAATACAAATGGAAAAAAACCTCTGTTGAAGTGGCAGATCCAAAGTACTGGAGATTGTATCAGTTTGCATTTGTAGGGCTACGAAATACAACTGAAATTTCCCATACCTTGTCTGGTAAGGCAAAGTGTGAAGTTTTATTTTGTGCAATATCTATTTAGATCATTACTAACAAATGAAGATACAACTGAAAACCATATTAGAAGTCGTATAAATATTTTTATTCTTGTTTTTTCTAATTTTTAGGTGATTATATTATTATGACAATATTCTTTGATCTCAGCAGACGTATGGGATATTTTACTATTCAGACATATATTCCTTGTATACTCACAGTTGTTCTTTCATGGGTGTCCTTTTGGATCAATAAGGATGCAGTTCCTGCCAGGACTTCTCTGGGTAAGAATGTCTTTTTCAACCTTGAAAGATCTGGTACGCCCAAAGAATATGAATGTGCAGCCGGGAGTAAATTAACCACAGTTTATTCCCCTTCAGATTGTGACCATTGGTCATTCTCTTGAACTGCAACATTGGGAGAAGGAGTGTGGGAACCCAGGATATTCCCCTGGCTTCCCTGGAGCCTGTACAGGGGGCTCAGAAGCCTTGGCAAGGTGCCAGAAATCTCTGTGAGTTCGATCTAAGTCCCTGGGAGAAATTACCATCTTTATATACAGAATTACAGAGTCACAGAAATAAGTAGAGTGTAAATTGATGTGTTAAAAGGTAGAAAAATAAAGTTTTAAAGATTG
Source organism: Catharus ustulatus (assembly GCF_009819885.2). NCBI lineage: Eukaryota > Metazoa > Chordata > Aves > Passeriformes > Turdidae > Catharus > Catharus ustulatus. The sequence goes on from NC_046225.1 coordinate 50,114,774, forward strand.
TTTACATTAAGGGGTTTTTAGACACAAGATGGAGGATTTGTGGCGTAGTAAGAAATTCTTCTTCTTCTTCATGGCATCCATCTTCTAGGTCGGGATGCCAACTCGGGATTGGTGAAAAGAAAACTGCTCGGTGTAAAGTGGGTATAAAATATTAGTGATTAATTGTAAATAAAGTAGACGTAAATTAGAGTATAAAAGATAAGTCCTGCCCCAGAGGGCAGGAGAACAGCCTTGGATGAGTTGCAGAGTGGACCGCTGTAAGGTAGACAGAAAATTCCTTAGATAAGGAAGAATAAACGACCTTGGAAACCTCAGAACAACAGCTCTCGAGTCTTCTTTCATACCCTGCTGCACCCTGCCTGCAAAATAAGAACTCTTAGACCACCCTTTACTGTGCAGGTGAGTGATCTCAGACCATAAAAAAGGTCGCCACCTGCCACAGTTTGGCGTCCCTGGGTGGGCACAAGAAGTGGGCACATGAAGTGGGCTCACGAAGTGAGCAACAAGCAGGTGTGAAGAGGGCCAGCACGAACAGGGGGAGAGCACAGTGAGCTTGAGGTGGCTTCACAAAGGTGAGCACCGTCGACCGAAGATATCCCAGAGGCAGGCACGCCAGAGAAGGCTGCAGAGAAGAGATTTTGACCTTCGCTGAGAGGAAGACAGCTCCAAGCCAGAATCGGAAGGGAGGAAACCCGGGACTCCTCTCCTGTGATCTGCTGGCCAGAGACCAGGAAAAACCATCCGGTTCGACTTAGAGGACTTGCTTTTGGTAAGACAGGTCAAAATTCAGAACATGGGGGGTGGATTCAGCCAGGAGCAAATCAATCTCCTAGCCACCTTAAAAGGGGAGATGTCAGCTCATCCTATGCCCACCCAGGGACGCCAAACTGTGGCAGGTGGTGACCTTTTTTATGGTCTGAGATCACTCACCTGCACAGTAAAGGGTGGTCTAAGAGTTCTTATTTTGCAGGCAGGGTGCAGCAGGGTATGAAAGAAGACTCGAGAGCTGTTGTTCTGAGGTTTCCAAGGTCGTTTATTCTTCCTTATCTAAGGAATTTTCTGTCTACCTTACAGCGGTCCACTCTGCAACTCATCCAAGGCTGTTCTCCTGCCCTCTGGGGCAGGACTTATCTTTTATACTCTAATTTACGTCTACTTTATTTACAATTAATCACTAATATTTTATACCCACTTTACACCGAGCAGTTTTCTTTTCACCAATCCCGAGTTGGCATCCCGACCTAGAAGATGGATGCCATGAAGAAGAAGAAGAATTTCTTACTACGCCACAAATCCTCCATCTTGTGTCTAAAAACCCCTTAATGTAAACAATCTTTAAAACTTTATTTTTCTACCTTTTAACACATCAATTTACACTCTACTTATTTCTGTGACTCTGTAATTCTGTATATAAAGATGGTAATTTCTCCCAGGGACTTAGATCGAACTCACAGAGATTTCTGGCACCTTGCCAAGGCTTCTGAGCCCCCTGTACAGGCTCCAGGGAAGCCAGGGGAATATCCTGGGTTCCCACAAAGGAGAATCCTGCTGTAGTTGCATGACGGAGTTTAAGGAAGATATAGTGAGCATGAAAATCCTGATCCAAATCTTGTGGGTCTGCTCTTGTTCACATATATCCATTTTTTCTTCTTTATGATTTTTTAATCATCTCCAGGGACTGTCATGTGACAATTATAAGTCTAACACTTAGCATAATGGAACAAATCAATTAATTACTACATGAACAAAAATGGTGAAAATCCGGTTTAGTTTTTTTATTTGTTATTGTCTGTTTTTTTTAATGTTATTGACATTGATTTTTTTTGTTGGTTTTTGTTTGTTTTTGTTTGGAGGGGTTGTTTGTTTGTTTGTTTTTAATATAATGATTCAATCATTCTTTTAGACCCAGGATAGGACAGAAAATTTGCGACCAAATTTGCACTTCAAGCAGTTAAGCCTCTAATTCACAAAAACTCCTGCTTTTACGACAGACAGTACTGAAGCGTGTTACAAGTTCTAATACAAAGATAATTCCCTGTTAGTGCCATCTTGGCCCACCTATTTAGCGTGGCATCAGTCTGCTAAGTGTGAAGTGTGACTTCAGGATTCGTGAGCTTTCTGGAGAAAAGCTGTAGTCCCCACATAAAGCCTGATAAACAGGTACATGGAGAGCACAGGACACAGCTTTGCGTTAGCAAAGAGAGATGCTTACAGCAGACCTCTTTTGGGGGAGACAACAAGAGCTGAGCTGTATCTTAGGAAGTTAGAGATGTGAGTTAATTGTCCTCATCAGTTATAGAGTTGTGAACACACCATTCCCACACTACAAGATCATTTACTACCAGAAGCATGAGTCCACACTTTAACTCCCTGACTTTCCCACTGAAACTGAACCACCAACAAGCCTGCCAGATTAATGAGTTAAGAAAGAAAGTAGGCAAAAATGAACATGGCTCAGTAGCCTAATGAAAACGTAAGGGAAGAAAATCTAAGTCTCAAATTCTAACTTTATGTTATTCGAAAATGCTGCAAAGTATAGTGATGAGAGTCTAAAAATGTTGAACAAATAAGTGAAAATTATTTTTGATAGTTTTAGACCTTGATGCAGAAATCTCATCAGATTTCTTTGACTGACTAATCATTGAACATCATTGTGGATTCTGACTAGTTATAATAGAATAGTTTTAACAGGAAAAAAGTGTTATCTTAGTATTCTTCTAGTTCTGTATCCAGCTTTTTCTTTTTACAAAGTACTTTTTATATGCCATGAACCTAGAACTCTGATGTCATGGTTAAGCTGAAGTCACTTCAGCAGTACTAATCTTCATCTACTTGAGATGAGATACAAACATTTGTATTATCTTATTTACAGTTCCCTGCAGGTAATTTTGAACTCCTTTCTTGTAAACACACAAAAACCATCACTTGACAGATTGTAGGATGACTTTTCGTAAATGCAAATGTTCTGGAGAAGGAGAAAGAGGGTACCTGTCAAATAGACACAATTTTGTGGAAAGATAAATTAATACAATACAGCCAAAACTAAGCAAGGTCTATCACGGCAGGTAGCTGTTTTTCTGTTGACAGTCCCCTATGCCTTTCACATAGCAGCCAAGGCTGGAAAAACTCGTGTCTCTTTTTGTCCTCTCTGAATGGAAGTCGGTACAGGGAATGCCACCTCCCACCTCGAGGGTGTACTGGGGTCTGGCCCGCTGAAAAGGACGGACCTTTTTCTCTTATATATATTGGAAGATCCTGGAAGATTGTGGTTTCCCAGAGCAAAAGATTTGAGGTGATTATAGATATTTAAATATTTAGCTATACAGAGAAATGCCAAATAGATTTTCAAAAGTATCTGGTGAGAGTGAAGCACTTTTGAAGAAGGAACTCTTTGGTTATCAATTTGCCCTTTTAGGCATGTAATTTCATTGGGAAATCTCTTGGAAAAACACTACTGCCTTCCTGCTGCAGGAACAGTCCATAGCGACCAGTGATTCCATGTTTTGATTTTTTTTGTTGTTTTTTTGTGGTTTTGTTTGTTGTTTTTAATAATCCCGTGCATGTAAATAACAAGTTATTTGTGTGTTCAAGTATTGTTCTCCAAAGGAAAGGTCACACCTTAATTTTGGACGACTATGTAAAAGGCTTTGCATCTCCCTGAAGCATCAAATGTAAGAGAAAAGTGTTAAAACCTTATAAATGCTAAACTAATGAAGAGTGGTATAGCGGAGATTTTGAACACGTATCTATTAAGGACAGTTTGTTCTTTTGATTAGCTTGTATGTAATTGGATCAAGGGAAACATTTTCTATTACTTAAGACACAGTGTTGAAAGCATATCTGGTAATTTAGTGAATGAGACCAGAAAACCGTGAATGTCATCAAATTAGTTCTATGTCTTCTTCTGAAACAGACAGTTGGAAACTTTATTCATTTTTTTTTGTGTTTTTATCAAAAGTTTGAAATAATTGATAAATAATACACCTTTTATTTCTGAATGCATCATTATAAACATTTTAAATTTTTGACATAAGGGACTGCCTTGTGATTATAAAATTTGTGTGCTTATTTGTACCTGTTTTTCTAATATATTTACATGTATATTTTATGTCAAGTTTATAAAATTTCACAAATTTAGTGTTCTTTATTTAGTATGTGTTGAAAATAGGAGGGATTTAAAGGGAAGTTGATATGTGCTGCTTTCTCTGACCCCATGGAGGCTGCTGCACCCACAGGGACGGATTCTTGCCAATGCACCAATGTATGTGGATGTAAATGGTGGTGAACCCACTGATCCCTCCTGTGGGTCAGTTCTTATACGACTCATCAATGAATTAAGAGCTAATATGATTACTTTTTTTGGTGACAATATGTTTTGATTACCTATTCATTTCCCTCTTTCTGTCTTCTGTTCCTTCTTTGTTTCTTTTTCAAACAGGGATCACAACGGTGCTGACCATGACAACACTGAGTACAATTGCTAGGAAGTCACTCCCAAAGGTTTCCTACGTGACAGCAATGGACCTTTTTGTTTCTGTTTGCTTTATTTTTGTGTTTGCTGCCTTGATGGAATATGGCACCTTACATTACTTTACCAGCAGCAGAAAAGGGGACAAAGGAAAAGAAAAGAAGGCAAAATCTAAGCCATCAGTAAGTTTAGTCAAACAAACAAATGAAAAAGAAATACAGAGGTTTTTTTATTGCAGCATTCATTTTGAGAGACTTCTTAAGTAGAAAAGCTAATGTTCAAAGATAATAAACACTAATATTTATTTTTTCATTTTGTTTTTTACAGTTGGAGGCTTGTACTAATCTTGTGTAGATACAACTAGTGAGCAAAGGGTTTAGATGATTTCACATACGTGAATTAGGTCACATGAGCCTAAGGTGGAGAGTGGTTTGATATAATATTCCATGCCCTTGGAATATTATATAGAACTGCCCATGAAGTGTGTGCCCATGGAGAGGGTTCTGTGGCACAGTGCTTCTGAAAACAACACCTGGCAGAGAACCACAGCTAAAACTTTCACAGTGAAGATAATGTGAATGGACTGAAGGCATGAGGATTTCTTTGGATCTGCATCACATAACTTAAGTCTTACAAAGCTTTGCAAAGGAAAAAATGCTTGATATTGGCCAGTATTCTGAATCCCACTACAGAAATTCTATCTTAATCTCTTTTCTAAATTGGTTTCCATGTTTCTTTCTGGTTAAATGAACCTTCTGTTTTACAAGTTGATGTTTTTATGGTAAACCTCCATACATCTCAGGATCAAGTATTCTTCAATTTTAAGAGGCTTTCTGTTTTGGTAGTAAGAGTACTGTAATGACCAAAGAATTTATTGTTGGAAGTCAGTTCAAATATATAAAAGTAGTCTTTAAAGTAAAAAAACATTGGAGAGAATAGAAAAAATGAAATTTTGGTAAAACTCCTTTCCAAATAATTACATCAAAACATGCAGGGGAATATCTGAACCATAATACCACTTGCCATTTCTGGATGAAGGCTGAACCAGCACTGTATGAGGTAAAACAGAAATTTATATGAAATTACAGAAGTAATTGCTGATATGTAAGTGCAGAAATTCTGTTATGAGCCATATCAATTCTGCAGCACATGTCAGCAAGAACTGATGCACCCATTCTGAGCAGCATTGCTGTGGGCCTTTCTCTTATGGGGTACTGCGAGGCTGTTGGGACTTGATTCCAGGGAAATGAGAGCCCTTAGGATTCCCTTGTTGAGCTGTTCTAAGGGGATCAGTTGTGTAGTTAGGACAAGGCTAGTGGTGAAGTGTTAATATTTCCCTGTGCTGCCTTGGTCAGACATCATTCTGATTCTTAGGGAATCCTGCAGAGCCAGGAAAACTGGAAAATGGAAACCTCAAACCTGCTTCCTGTTAGTGGTAGAAATAAATGTGGGGACAACAGAAGGGGCAGAATGCAGGCTTTGGCAAGGGCCAAGCTCAGTTACGAGGGTAAAAGGTAACAGCGGCTGTGGGGACACTGCAGTGTGAGCACAGAAGATTCAATTTCAGGTTGGTGCTGCAGCGAGGTCTCAACAGCACACAGTGAGCAGGGAGCTGAGCAGCGCTACTCTTGGCATGCACAACAGAGAGGAGGTGAAGATATCAGGAAATATTGCTTTATTCAGACCAGGCAGATATAAAAGATCAGCTGCTGACAAATCAAAAGACACTGAAGTGGTTTTCCAGTATGCTCTATTGAATGAAATAATTACATTTTGCAGAATCTGTTCACATATCACCTGTGTGTGCAACAATCTTCCAAGTGCTTTGAGATTTTCAGTGCATATGAAAATTTTGAATGTGGAATAATGATGAGATAGAAACTATGAAACTTACTGAAAAAATAGCTGGAATTTGCACTAAGATTAAAATTAGCAATATAATACTAAAAATATTGTTCAATTGTGTTTTACTGGGTTCTTAAAAGAGCCCAGTAAAAGGCTTTTTATTTCTAAAAAGGTGAAAAGAGAAATCTTTTTGCACGCAATTCTTTACATATGTTATGGTTATAAGACTATAAAAAAATAAAGAGATTACACTAAAAAAAGGGAGAATTAAATTTAATGTACTTAGATGTAAGGATTCTAATTTGATAGGAGTTTTTCTGGTAATGTTTTATAAAAAACTCTGACTTTTCTTGCTCCTCATAAATAAAGAAAGCAGCTAATTATTTAATGAGAAGTCATTCCATTAAAAATACTTTCTTTCTTTTTTCATTTTCTTTTTCCTCCTTTATTTTTGTCAAAGACTTCTATTAATTCTTTTTGTTTTGCAGTTATGGATATGTAACTCAAAAAACAGTTTAATTTTAAAAGTCAGTTTAATTCCTTCTGAAAACTCATTTACAAGTGATTTTTTCCTTGGGAAACTTGCCTTGCATAAATCTTCTATTTCTACTGCAAAATAAATGGTTACTATTCCAGGAACTGATGCCAGTAAGCCACAATAAATGATCTTATGATAAAAAGGGTGAGATTTCTATAAATTTTTTCAGCAGTTTTATCCTAGAAAATATGTGCTGGCATCATTCGAGAAAGGTAGTAGGAATTGGCTTATGCAAATCCGCATTAGTAAGGATAATGAGTTTGGGCAGGAAAGATTAAACTTCAGTAGTTGTGGATCTTGTTCTGATCATCATTTCACCTGAAATGAGTGTATCAACTGTGCCATGATCTCCAAAGACAGTGGCTTTCTTTTGTACTTGTATTAGTGTTATTGCAAAATAAGTGGGGTTTGATCCTATCACAGTGTATTATAAATGATCTCATAGTACATGGAGATTTATCTACAATTGCAGTAGGCATATCCATAAAAAATCAGCATGTACTTTTATATCTACATGTTGTGGGTGTTTTGTTGTTTTGTTTTGGGTTTTTTTTCAGTTTCTGCCAATTTATATAAAGGCATTTTCTTGTGAGGTGTTGGTCTTTTTTCCTCTTTTCCCTCACATTGCCTCTTACACACATTTTATGTATTTCCTGTAGGTAGTTAAGCCTACAGGATGACTGTTTGCCTCTCTCAAGCCACCTCTTCAAACTTGTAATTCAGTAGCCACCTCCAGTCTGTGCTTGTGATGTGAACAGTGGAAAGCAGTACTGTAATTTTTTCCTTCTCCCATGGTGTTTCTGTGTTGAGGATTCCTGTTTTATCCCACTAGTAGAAGCAACTCATGCCATAAATCTTACATGTGCAAAACCAACAGTGAGAAAATTTTTGTAAAACCAGAGTAGGTGTGAATCAGAAAAAGGCATCTTTCCATGCTTGTTTTCAGCAGAATAGAGATTTTTTCTTAAGTTCAAAAAATTAAAATTATTTTTCATGTTTTATAAAAATAAACCCTCTTTGCAATGCCTCAAATTAGGATAGAAGCATGTAACTCCTGTTTCTTAGTATTGCCAGTATTTTATCATAACTGAAAAGAATAATAAAGTCCTTAAGGATGATACAGTAATTTCATGATTACAAGCCGCACTGATTATAAGCCGCATTTCCAGGGTGTCGGCAATGTTTAGGTCTTTGTCCATACATAAACCGCAACGGATTATTAGCCGCTCTTTCGTTCGTAGAGAGGGTCCGAGTGCAACTTTCACAAATTTGCCAATTAGTAACAGAATCGTGGCATAGAGGGGTTTACTGGCTTGGGGCGGGGCCAGGCAGGCTTGACCCGCTCATGGTTGCCAACGGGGCCGGGTGGCCCAGCTCGGCATTACGGTTCAGCAAGACCGCTCGGGGCCGGCCGGGCGGTGCTGCCGCTGCCGCCAGGTTCGCTTGTCCCCCCTCCCGTCTGCACCGCTGCCGCCGTGTTTGCTCACCCTGGCTGGCACTGCTGGCCCCCACGCCACCGGGCTCCCCCACGCTGCTAGCCACGGTTCTGCTGGGCTCCCCCATACTACTGGCTCGGGCTCTGCTGCCTGCCCCCCATGCTGCTGGCCCCGCCTCTGCCAGGCTTTCCCACCTCTCTCGGGGCCGGCCAGGCTCCAGCTTGGCTTGGGGCTGCCGCAGGCTCTCACTTCCGTGTTGATAACTTTTAGAATATTGTTCATATATTGGCCGCTCTGGAGTATAGGCCGCACTTCCGGGTATGAACCAAAACTGTAGTCAAAATGGTGCGGCTTTTAATTGTGAAATTACTGTAATTAGCTCCAAGGGTCATCATGTAGAATACATTTTGAAACAGCAGTCTATGTGAAACTTTCTCTGGTAAAGACACTAATTATATAAAGCTATTTGAAAACATGGTGGATACTGCTCTGCATTAACACCATCCCTTGGCATATTGGGTAAAATGCTCCTGAAGAAATAGAGTGTCACCTTAACAATGTACAGAGGTCTGTGTACTGGCCAAAGTAATTCCCAGAAAGTGGGACAACAGGACCTTAAAGCATAACAAGAAGATAAATGATGGCTCCCATCTTCCCATATTTTTTCATGTGTTTTCATTGCCTATCACGTATAAATGGTTAAGGGACATAAATATCCAGTTATATTTTCTTACTGCTTCCTTTTCTGCTGTTTTATACCCTTACATGACAAAATATGAAGAATGTAGAGAAGAGAGAACACAATCTAAGAGTAGTGTTAATGTAACCCTCCTCTTTGGTGTGAAGATTTTAGAAGAGATGCTATTCCGTAATATTCCAAATGTGAAATGGGATGGTGTAAGTTGAAAGAAGATTATGGAATAGTCTGAAACTGCCATGAGATTTAGTAAGAGAAGATAAAGGACAGATGAAAAAAGAGAATATCTTTTGAAACAATGAGGAAAACAAAGGGGATGCATATAAAACTATGGAGAGACAAAGAAATAAGAGGGGGAAAGGTGGGTTGTATTAGTGTAAGTAAAAGGAAGGTGGAAAGGCAAAAGTCACAAGTAAGGGAAGAGTAAACACTATATGTATCTGGCAATAAGCCACCCAGATTTCTTCAATGAGAATTATTAACATATATTACACTGAGTTTTTGTCAGATACAAGAAGGCCGTTATGCCCACATGAAGTGAAAGTAAGAATTAAGAACTGAATTAATCAGTGACTTGAGTGGCATTCTCCTAAGGAGTCATGTCTTGGATTCTAAAGGGGGGCTGTATTGTTTAGGGATTTAGCATCTGAGCGTTTGGTGGTGTAGTCTGGCCTTATATGTCTCAGTCTGCTAAACTTCACCAGTGATGCTGTGCTAAACCCATCAGCTTTTATATTTTTTGTGAAAATATAGCTTCCAGAAACACATTCAGCCTCCTTGTGAAAACTCTAAAAGATGGGAGGACATAATTTCTTTGTTAGTGATTATTATAGTTTTGTGGACTTGGTTGTGACCCAGTTGTCAAGAAGTGAGTGACTTCAAAATGTTTGTCTGTGTTGTGTAGATGGGATCAGCTAACCCTGTCTGTGTAACTAATTATCTGCTATTCCCAAATCCCAGCACAACCCAATTTTCACTGTGGCAGGTGAAAGTCGTTCATGATCTTTTGCCTGCATGCGCTAATTACATACAGCAGTTCATAATTTTCTAAGCTCCCCAAACTCTTTTCTTTAACATAAGAATTTCTATATATTGTACTGAAGGGGACTATATTGGCAGGGAAAGCCTATGGAATTATTTAATGTCAGACTAAAACCACACAAGACTATATTTCCCTTTTTTTTTTTCTTTTCCTTAAGAAACCACCTGCAATTGCTGTTCGACCTGGATCAACACTAATTCCAATTAATAACATTAATCATCTCCCTGAACGTGATGATGATAATGGATATGAGTGCCTAGAAGGAAAAGACTGTGCTAGTTTCTTTTGTTGTTTTGAAGACTGCCGCACAGGATCTTGGCGAGAAGGAAGAATACACATCCGTATAGCAAAAATTGACTCCTATTCTCGAATCTTCTTTCCAACTGCCTTTGCACTGTTTAATCTTGTTTACTGGATTGGCTATCTTTATCTGTAACTTTCAGAGGTTTGACAAACTCAGAAAAAAGTACTAATTGAATGATCATTAATACTTTTAACTGAGCAAAGATTAGAGCTGGTCCAAAATGACTCAAATTGTTTGTATGCTTTAAAAATTTGAAACAATGAGAGGAAATAGGATGGTGTAGTCTCCCTCTTGTGATCAACTGTAGAACTGATACTGGTATTTTGAAGAGAACATTTTAAAATAAATATCCCTAAGATTTATCTTTTCTGAACACACATGCATATATTTTTTTCCAGCTCTAAGAAAATGCAGAATCACAGGCTACGTTATTTAACTGAACCATCCTACATTCGCTCTCAATTTTAATCCTAAATGACAATGCAGAAGGATTTTGTAGCATCTCTTACACCTTTATAAAAAAGCCTTAATTAAATGAGATTAATTGCTCTCATCTATTTCATCCATAAGGTGATGATTTTATTAATCCCTAATTTTAAAAAGTTGAAATATAATATTTCTGTTTTCAATCAGTCATTTGTTCTCTCCAGTATGTTAAAAAGTGTGATTAGATGATAATTAACCAATTCAGATTTATATGGAGTGAAGATATTAGAGCAGCAAAGAATGGATATATCAAAACACCCAAGGATCATTCTGAGCTTGTCTTATCCTGACCATGGATACAGACTTTTTGCTTTCAAACTTAGATTACATTTATATCTGTGCTCCATTTCCTGTTACTTCAGTGTCGTGAGTTTCCCAAAGCTGTCCAAGAGGTCTACAAATTCCAAAAATTCTTATTCAGCCGCCATTGCTTGCTCGTTTCATGGAAGACAGACTGATGTTGGCCAGGATTCTGGCCATTAAGCAGAATGATCTTCACATACTCAGCGTTGGAGAAAAAGTCATAATGCTACATTTGGAAGAATTTGTACTGGCAGAATTTGGAAGGATGCTATAGTCAATGTACTCAAAGTCACTGTGTTAAATTCTCAGTCCTCAAAGTGCAATGTGGGTTCTGGTCCAATTTGCACACAGCATGGTTCTGTAGATTCGGTTTGTTACTGTACAAGCCACTCACTGAACCCAAGCCAAGTGGTATTAATGCATTGAATGAGTGGTGTGGATTGCTGGGTAATCACCTTCATGATATTTGTTTGTTTCTAACAGAAAAGACGTGTTATGGAGGGGGACTTAATATAAGCCTTGTGCATTGCAGAACCTTCTCCAAGATGGGATACATTCCCCCAAAATTGTAGGACCAGTTCCATCCTTTCTGTGGTGAGAACTTTGGTAGAAATTCTTCAGTGAGGTCTTTCTGGACTAGTTTTTTGTTGCTGGCTATTGCTGGATGGCAACACTTGGTATCTAATTTCTATTTCTAAATCCATTGTCTTCATTATAGAAAAGTGTAGTCTTTCCTCCTTTCTCAAAAAGAAACTGGTCTCAAGTGAGTTTACAAAAATCACTGTAAAATTAAGATATGCATTAAGTAAAAGTCAGCATTACACAGAAGACCTTACAGATCTTTAAAGAGGATTAATGGGATTAGCATTTGGCTGTAGGTAAGGATGTTCAGTACTAAAGATAAAGACATGATTAATAGCTAAGAATAGAAAATATTACATGAAGGGTTGCACCCCTCCTCCCCAATATTTCTGTTGAATATGCTCCCTCCTCTGAATTTCTGAGATAGGATTACTGTATTTACAGTCCAGTTGGTTCCAGATATAATAAGATATGATACACAATACACATTTCAGAGGAAATGTTATTCCAGTGTTCAGCCCCAAAGTTTAAATAGAAAATGGGAGAATATGTGCATTTGTACTGGAAGGAAGTGTGACAGAAGATCCAATTTTAATGAACAATTTATTCCAGTATTTAGCTGATAAAATATAGGAGTGGTTGAGACAGTCTGAAAGCCCAGATTATGAGGATGGCTGGCCTTATTTGTGGAATGACCTTTCTGAGTACCAAGTTCTTCTGACTATTGGATTGAGCATAGCAGTGTGGTATCATTAACAAAACTGGTCTGCTGTAATTTATTGGATTTTTAGAGTCTCATTTTCATAAGAAGTTCAGTCCAAACGAAACGTGTCAGTTTTAATTCCGTAATGTAGGTTGATGCTTTTTGACAGCATGCTGAAAACATTCCTCTGTAGGAGGGATGAAGGTGGCTTCAGCAGTGTGTTGGATATGTGCTTGAAAAGCAGTCAGCTTGATGTGCAATGCAAGGCCCAGATTTAGTGAGTTCCTGAGTTTCATTAATTCCCCTTTAAACAAAGGAAAATTAAAAGAACTTGGCACTTCACAAGAGGAAATACAAATTTCACAGTCTGCTCTCCTCTGGCTCATCTAGTTAGCTTTTTCTATTCATGTGGTTGTCAGTTGCCAATCAGCCTTCAGTGACTGAATTGGAGAACAGAAAACATTCAGAATTGGCAAGGGATGGCTAAGAAGTCTTTCATCTCTAATTTCTGTGGAACAGTGTAATGGAGTATTAAGCCTATTGAATGTTATGGCTGTTTGGCTTATGGATACACTTGCTTCTGTCTGTTGACAAACTTCTGTGTACTCCATTTGTTTCTGATGAAATATTTTAAGTTTCTAATAGCATTGTGAGCGCAAATTGGAATGAGAATGCAGTGAACTGTAACATGGAATGTAATAAATATATGATTTTAGTCCTATGTATTTTCTTTCTAATCTGCATGTAAACACTTGATTCCAAGAAATCTAAGTGATACTTAAAAAAATTGTCAAGAAACAGAGAGTATAATTAATTTGAGTTAGATCTTGCAATAATTTTTTCAAACTTACCTGAATAAAAACTTTGTTTACTCTTAGCTGGGATCACTTTTTTTGGGAGCCATATTATTCTGACCATCACTGCATAAGCACACACTTAAGCATATTCCTAATTAGTACTGTTATTAGACCAGAATTCAGAAAAGAGAGTGTTTATGTACTGCCATAAAGAGTGATGCTATCATGAATTGATGCCATTAACACATGCTTAATTTGCGCTAATTTCAATAATGAGTGTTCAGTAGCTCAAATAATTGAACATTAAGGATGTGAGCCAGAGCCTTTTCAATAAGAGATTTTCTCACTGAAAGAGAGGGACATAAGAGCAAAAATTGCTGTAAAGGCAGAGAGTAGAAAAATTCTGGGAAAACTGTTTTATACTGCACCTATCTTTGGCATCTCTTGAAATGTATTTTTCAAAAAAAGAGACTTTTCCTTGATATTTCTGTATTAGTGTTTACCACTTGTCTGTTTTAGTAGTGAGTACAGATCAGTGTGTTATTTTTGGTAAGGTTCTGTCTATGATTGTACCTCACTGATCTTCAGTGCATGTCTTCTGTGTCTGAATGAATCTGTTTTATGTGGTGGCAGTGCAACCAAAGCATGAACTCTGGGTGACGTATTTTGTATTCACATGTTGATGTGCTTCAAAGAGTTTAACCTTATCCAGTTTTCTGGCATTCAGAGATATAGGATTGTGTAAGACTTTGAAGAAGAATCTCCTCCAACAGTATTTTTATAACTCTGTCCTTTATTTGGTATGGTAGTAAAACATTTGTTTAAAATTGATGTATGGACTGTGCTTTGTAATTTGTGAATACCTTACAATTGAAAGCAAACAGGAGGAGCCTGGATTTAAATATCTATCTGCCTAAAGCAAGATTCGTTTCATTTAATTGTATCGATCATAATTTCTGTCTATTGTTTCCAAATAGCTGAGAACTAGTGCAAATGCATTTTTCTGTTAGTATATTTATTTCTTTAGAATTCATTGTAGTTTCTCTCAGTTATGCATTTAATGTGGTCTTTCATGCTTATGAAATAATATTGTATAATTTTTTAGTCATTATAATAGATAGAGAAGATATAAACTAATGTAGAATTCCACAGCTGAAAAATACAAAGCCAGGAATCAGAAAGAATTACTGTGCTTCTTTTCATGAAAAAGCTCAGTGGATGTCCTCATGCCTCATGAATGTGCTGGAGGGGGAGACTGACTCATGTGGAGAGGTAGAATAGTCTCCAGAGTGTAGAAAAGGCTTTTGCATTGGTTCATGCTCTGGATTTGCTACATAGGTGGTTCAAATGGAGGAAAGGAATATATCTATCCTTCCTCTTTCAGTGATCTCTTGTTTCTTCTTCATTTCCATCAGCAACAGCAGTTCTAATGCTCTGTTGCCAGATGAAATAAAACCTGAAAAATTATCTTTATTTTGCTTTTATTTAGTTAATATTTCACACAAATGGGTGGGATTATCTGATTGAACACACAAGATTATGACCAAATTTTTCTCCAAGGAAGGTGGTGGGAGTTTGCAGCTGGAGGATGAAGGATGGCTTATTTTGATGAGCATTTTTCATTCAGTTGAGAATCTGCACTGAAAACTGGTGATAGGAAAGGAAACAATGGTATGAGGGAAAGATTGATGGTGGTAGTGATCCCAGAATCAAGTTACATGATTCTCAGTGACTTATACTTAGTTCATAGGTTTCTCACTGATATTTGTGATAATGCTCTTGATTTCTCTGCAACATAATTAAACATTTGTAATGTTTTAAATAAAAAGGAAAATATTGTATATTTCTTGTACATTAACTACAGACTGAATGAGCAATAGAAAGTTATCTTGAGTGAACATTCTGGTGAAATGTCAGACGGAAAACAGAGATCAGGTTAAATGAGATTGTTTTTTGTAATCTCCATTTATTATTAGAGATAAAACCATTTTTAAAATTACTGAGTATTAATTAGTGCAGTAGGCACTGGGAAAGGCCTGATGCCCAGTCTAAACTGCTGTATTGCCCTCAAGGGCTAAAATATTTGAGAACAGAAACCTGACTCAGACTGCACTCAGTTATCATCCCCTATTTTCATCAGGAAATGAGAAAAATGAATCGTGATTATGCCAGACATGAACTAGGATAGCTAGGGTGCTCCAGGGAGATTGGTTTCTTGTTAATAGGAAGGGTCATTTCTGCGTGAGACTGTAATTTGAAACATTCTTCCCTTAGAAGATGGGTCTGTGCTGTGACTTCCATGATGTCGGAAAAGCATCCTTGCATTTAATGTTTATCTTTGCACAAGAGCAGTTTCACTGAATTGCCTGTCCTGCTGTGAGGCACCAAGGCATTCCCTGTGTGGTATGGAAGAGTTTTGGTGGCACTCCTGGGCAAGATGTTTAAATCTTGTCAAAGGGATCAGTCACAGTTGTCTTTTGGATGTTATGATGCTAGTGAAAGGGTAGTAAATAAACTTTTGATTTTACTTACTAGTAAAGCTCAATGAGTAAGTCAGAGGGGTAATGAAAGCTATTGCAGAAATCTCAATGACCCCTGGAGACTGGAGATTGGCTAAAACTGAAGTACACTGAACAATATACCCCTTTTTCTATGGTATGATATACCATAGATGGGTCCTGTTCACTAGTAATATATTGATTCTAAAAAAACTCTGAAAGCCTCATGGTATTTTGAGGGGAAATAAAAGATCTTTAAAATTATTATTCTCCATCTCAGTGACAAATCTTGCTTTGCCTGAAGATTTTGCTTACAGTGCATCAACCTCACTTATGCTGCATGAAGAGAGCCATGGGGGTAAGACAGAAGACCTGTAAACTGTTCTACCTTGTTCTGTCTCAGTTCCTTTTCTTCAGCAAAGAAAAGAGTTTCATAAGGGTATGCATTTGCCATGTGTAAATGAGGACAATTTTTCTACTGACAACAGGGCCGGAGTCCCACTGACAGGATCAAAGGAATGAGACTCACAATAATAAGACTTCTCTTGTAATTCTTTGTAGCAGCTACTTTTCCATACATCACTGCAGGCCTATTTGAGATTCAAAATATTTTTCAGGTTGGAAGCAATTCTTTTGTGCGTTTCTGGCTTCATACAATGTCTTCAATTATCAGGGTTTGAGCCTTGCTGGATTCCAAAGGAAAGGTTTCCTCTTGAAGTTTCCTTGTCCAGGCATTGCAGGTAGGAGATGTCTTCCTGCCAAACATTGGGAAAAGTGATTTTCAGTTGATCCTGCTGAGGAGACAGACTGGCTCTCTGGGGTGGTATTAGGATTCTTTTGTCATTTAGACCTGAGAAGTTGAAGGCTGTTAAAAGCAATGACCAATACTGCCTCCACAGAGGATGTATTACTTTTGCCAATTTGATATTGAAAAACAAAATCCAAAACTGTTACTGTGGGTGGGAAATGAGGATGAGTCATCATTTTACTACAGACATATATTTCCTCTTGAATTGTTTTTCTTCCTTACGAAAGATGATATATAGGAGTCTTTTGGTCTGTGAAATATTCAGAAAAGAGATGATAGTAATTTTAAACAGTAAAATCATGTTAGTCCATCTGTCCAACAATGGCCTAAGAGCAGTAGAAATTAAAGCACTTACTCTATAATTCAGAGTTTCCAAGAAAGATAAGTGTGGAAATTTGCATATTTATAGACTCAGTATTAATATACAATCTGTGTTCACACTTTAGTCACTGAAAAAATCTTAATGGTTTGTGAATCTTCACAGTATCTTTTATATTTCTCTCTGTTGTCCACTACAAACACTTGGACTCTTTGTCTGAACATGAAGAGTTGTGTTTTCATACCTTCAATTACAGTTTAAATTGCTATAGAAAATACTTCAGAATCTGGTAATTTCACAGTGATTCCTCAGTTTAAAAAACCTAATATATTTACTTAATTTACTTAAGCAGATAATACCGCTTTAATTTCTATTTCCCTATATTAAAGTTTTATAAACAATTGCAATTTATGGTCTAAACCCTAATTTACAGAAATATTTTTCAAAAATAACACTTGCTGATTTATGATGTGTCTTGGTATTTATTATATTGAGGGTCTAGTATTCAAATGCACCCTTAATCCAAATCTCTGTCTTGGCATCTACTGTTCACATAATGTTTCAGTTACTCAGATTCATGCCTTACTAGTAGATCCTTGTTTTTCATTCATTGCTTAAAAAAAATGCTGATGTTTTTAACTACCTGTGTGAATATTTATACTATGCACTTAATTTGATAGTGTTTTGGCATCAATGGACAATGTTGCAATATTATGCATCAGTGTTCCTTTTAAAGTTATTAATGGAACATAAGATAAATGTTGCAACTCTCTGTGCTGCTTCTAAGGTTTATGTGTAAAGTACATGGTACTGAAGCAAATTTATTCTTCTATTTCAGTTTTCCTTCCAAAAACATCCTTGTTTGGGGTATTATTATTATTATTTTCATTATTACAATTATTATCATCATGCTGATATTTGCAATTCCACTTAGTTATTTGGTACTGTTCCAATAGTACTTTTCCAACAGTATTCATCCATTATTATATTCAATTACCTGGAAACATCAAGGTATCCTCACAGTCTTTTAATATGATTAAACCATGACTTCTTCAGCCTCTCTTAAAATGCCATAATCTTCTCAGTGCAACACCAAAACTAACGCATTTTCAGGTATTAAATTGAGTTTTGCTTGCTTCTCAATTTTGAAAAAACCTGTCTGCTGGGTTATAATGAAACACTGATATCATCATTTTTATATTTGACAACATTATTAATCAGCATGGCTGAACCAGAAGAATTCAGAGATGACAAACAGATGATACTCTTGGCTAAATCTCATGTGCAGCTACAACTTTATGGGTGTTATAGAAATTATAGTGGCAATGGCAACAATATATAGATATCTATATGTAGACTGGAAAGCAAGATATGAGAACTTATAAATCAGTTTCTGGTTGTCAGAGTTTTGAATTTTTCAGTATACTCAGTTTTTGGATGCCTCATTTTCTGATGTGCAGTTTAAGACATGAAAAAAAAAAATCTACTTTTCAGAAGTTTAGCCCTTTTTAAAAGTTATCCCTTGGGCATTTGGTTTCAAGTACTTCAAAAAAGTAACTAGGCATCACTGAGTATTTTAAATAAATTAAATTGCTATAGAATAGTGCAGAAAGTTCAATTATGGTTCAAGGCTAGAATTTTGTAGCCTTTGGGGGAATTTTCTTTCTTTCTTTTTTTTTTTTTTTTTTTTAATTTTCTTGACATCTTGGGAGATGTGAAAGCAAAGGGAGGGATTTCATCCTATGGTTGCTTCATTTTTTTGTTTTCAGCAACATAGCTCATGCAGAATAGTGTATCAGCTACTAAAAGATGATTTTATTGAAGTGCAAATGAGACTTTGAGACTGGTAACAAGAATATTAGTAAGAGGCTCAGAAAGGAGATGCTTGTGGCCCTCATTATCAGAAGGGGCTTGGCAGCACAAGATCCTGAAAACAATTCTTTGGAATTTTTTTCCAGTTTTCTTTGGAAATTCTGAAGTAAGATTATGAGAAAGAGTTGGCTTATAATGACCTCTAGAGAAAAAAATCTCAGAAACCTTTTGCCAGGAGACTAATAGTGGTTTAAAGGATAGGTTTTATAGTTCATAACTCGACTGTGAATGTTAACATCAATTGAATTTTCATATAAATGTTGCACTAGTCCTTGTGCATTGAAAGGAAATGTGCTTGCACCCTGGTACATGGTTCATACAGATGTAACTGAGATGTAAGCTATAATCTTCTAAATGTAAAACTCTGAAAGCCATAGTCTTAAAAAAAAATATACCCCACCATTGAATAACTTGTGTTCTGTGCAAAATAAATAGTTTACATGTTTGTGCTCTGATGTCTCTTAAATTGATAAGAATCAAGAGAGTTTCAACACTGAATTTTGCAAATCAGTTGTAATGCATTGTTTTTACTGTATCTGCTGTGAAGTTGATTAGTTACATTGTGAAAAAATAAATAGTGCCTGGCTACTTACTTTCTTATGCTATTTATTTTCTATATACTGTACATTCTTTTCTCTTTACGACAATGATGACAATTGCCATTCTGTTGAAAATTGTTTTATGCACTGCTCTGATATACAGCAATCCTTTATTTGCTTTAAATTTTTTCCTTCCCCTCCTTCCTTTCCCCTCATCTTTTTTTCGTTTGATAATAATGTGGAAACAGCACCAGTCATGCCATAATAAAGCTCTGGAACTAAAATTCCACTTTTATCAACCTTTTTTTTTTTTATTTTGGGACCAGTTTTATAACTAATCAGTATGTAACTGCCAGGAGGAGTGGTCTTGCTCTCCCACACAACTCCTTCACTTCAGCCAGCACTGATGCTTGGCTAATTTCACTCTCTTTCCCGTTCCAGAATCCCTCATGACCATGAAGCGTGGCTCACTCTTCTTTGTTCTACCACTTTAGGAAAAGTTGTAATGCTCTATTAGACATGCTTCAGATCAAGGAGCAGGGCTCATGCTGAAGCAAATATCCACAGGAAAATCACTTCTCATTATTTTCCTCAAATACACTCTGTTCTCTGGCCTGACTGCCCCACCAGAGGATGTGACTGTAAGTGTCATCTTCCTCATGTACTCAGTCTCTGAAAATATTTTTAATGCATTCTAAACTGACTGTGGAAAGGTGATGAAAAAGGGATTCAGTCAACATAAAAACCCTGGGAAAGGGGTCAAAGATGTTTAAAGTTTCTGGTAGCTCTGGAAAATGCCACAGATTTCTGCAGGCTCTTACACATCCTTTTCAGATTAAATTTAGAGATCCTGACATTCCCTTTAGCTTTTTATGTTCTTTTTTCCCCTGGTAACTACCTCCAATATCATGTCTTGACAGATGTTATTTAATTATTAATTTTTTTTTCTTTAAGATTGTTGATGCCCTGTCCATTGTACACATACTGAAAAGAACTGTGGTATTTCATAACAAGAAACCTCTGAGTGCAAAATGTTTTGAATGGCTTTTTAGGTCAAAAGAATCAAACCTCTAGCTTCCACAGTGTTGTTGATGAATGAAGGAATTAGGCAAAACCTGTATGTACAGACTTCAAAGCAAAATCTGTCAGCTGTATTTTTAAGGTTAACATTTTTCAGTATTATTGTCAATATGATAAATTCCAGTTATATGTGTAAGGAGCTGAAATGACTTAATTTCTTATGAAAAAGGCAAAGAATATAATTTTCCACCAAACTATGACTTGGGGTGACATAACCTTGCTGACTGAAATTACTAAATGTCAGTGCAGAGTCAGAACGAGAAAGTATATTTTAAGAGTTCCCAACTACTTCATCTTATTAATATATAAAATAACCTTTCATTTTGTAAGAATTGTAAACAAATGTCATACTAAATAAATAAATGTTTCTTCATAATATCCAATTTTATTATTTGGTAATAATATCTGCAGTAGAAATTAAAAGAGGTCTTCTAAAGTGTGTATCAGGAACTCAAAATGTGTAAATGAAACCTGTGGATATTAAAAAATCCTAGTCAAAAGAAATGACTGCTGCTTTTCAAAGTAGTAGGTAAAACTGTCTCTGCAATCCCTCTCATGCCCTAAGGTCCAGCACAGATTTTTTGTGAGGGAGTAAGCCAATCCACATGCCCTGACACTGCCAACAGAGCTTCTTTTGGTAAGGTAACACCTGTGGTGCTCCCACTTCTCTTTTGGGAAGGGAACTGTGAGCATTGAAGTAATTCCAGACAGGCCAGTGGGCAGGCAGCATATGGTAAGAGTTTTCAGACCTGACCAGCTAATGTTAGGTACATACTGGCATCTGAATGTTTTCATGATCAGCACCAGTCACTCATGGATTGTGTCAGGTCAGGTGCTACTCTTCTGTTTTCTGTCCCTTGAGAAACACTTCAGGTTTCTTCATCCCTTCTCCTTGTTTTGAGCTTTGGCTACCATCTTCTCATAACTTTTCTCACTTGCATTATAAATCACTGATGTTTCCTAAACTTGCTCTGCACTCTCCATCACTTTACCATTTTCTGCACCTTTGTTTTCTCATTTTCTGTTATTGCTGGGTTAATTCGCATTCACAGTGAGAATTGTGGAGGGTGAGAGGTGATCACTGTGAAAGTGATGCTGGCATAAGAAATGAGACATTTCCTCACACACCATGAGCAGTCAGACAATGTAGTATATTAGCCTCCTGTTGTGCAAAGAACATCTCAGAGACTTTTGTCTGGTGTAAGTCATCTGATAAGAAATATAAAATAAGCAGTAGATCTTTCTCAACAGTCTCCTAAGGTGGTTATAAGACAAAAAGGACCAAAAACCCTTGAGAATGATTTTTGTTTAGGTTGTTTATTACATGTTCCTGCTGTTGAGGGCAGTGGGCTCTCAGCAGCAGAGCCTCCAAAGGTGGTTGGGTTCCTGAATGCTGGGGATTCCTTATGACATGTTCGGGCAGATAACCTTACTTTTGTAAGCTTCCTGCCAGCTGTACCTAAAGAAAAGAGGGTACCAGTACCTCAGCAGTGACCTTATTTCCCTGTTCCTAACAGTTATTTTCCATGGAGACCCCTACAAGAAGCACTGGAGTCTGTGCTCAGAGCATGAATCAAAGGTTAGATATGAGTCTTAAGACTTGGAATTCAACCCTGTCCTTTTCCTATACTGACACTGAATCTACAAGACTCAAATATTTTCTGTTTTATTTGAGATAAATAATTTTGTGTCTCTCAGTTTACATCTAGAAGATGTCGATAATGCTACTCATAAAGCTGTTAAAATTAACACCAACCTAAAGAATGCAAAGTACTCAGCTTTTTCTTTTTGGAAGGGATTTGTCAGAGAACTAGAGCAAATTACAGTAATTTCACGACCATAAGGCGCACCGGACTATAAGGCGCATGCCCCGGAAGTTGGCAAAATTTGCAACTTTGTAGATCGTGTAAGGCGTACTGGACAATAAGGTGCACTTTTTTTTTGCAACGAGGCTCTGCCCCCAACTCCCCCCGTGCAGTTACTGGCCGAGGCCCCGCCTCAACCCGGCAGCCATTGGCCCCCGGGCCCACCTGGACCCAGAAGGGGCAGTGCCGCGGGCCCCTGGGCCCGCCTTCACCCGGCTGCCGCGGCACTGCCGGCTCCCCCCAGGGCTCACGGCTCACACTTCCAGGGTGGCAAATGTCACAACTTTGTACATCATATAATGCGCACCGGACTATAAGGCGTACTTCTGGATTTGGGGGAAAATTTTAGTCAAAAGGGTGCGCCTTATAGTCATGAAATTACTGTGTATTTTTGAACTTAAATTCTGAGAAACATATGTATCCCCTTAGTCAGAAGTATACTGATTAAGCAGATGAGGGATACTTCTACACCTAGAACTTTCCTAAGGTAAATAAATCGGTAATTAATGAAGACAAATCCTCAGAATTTATCAATCAGTGTTCCCCTCAGGAAATAATCAGGAGCAGAGATACCCGGCTAGTAAATTCTGAATCTGAAAACTCTTCAGAAAGAGGTGTGAAATTAAGAACTCTGATATCTTTCTGTTATTAATGATAATACACACAAGTAATTTTATCCTGCTTATCTGCTGCTTGTTTTGGGTCTGCTGCTGATAACAAAGCATGCTATCTTAATAATGGGCTTATTTGTAGTTTGTCCTATAGGCAGTATTGGAACTCTAAGACCTTCATAGTTGCAGTAAATTAAACTGTAGTTGCAAGTACAGTTCATCACTGCCTGAGGTTTGAATGAGTGGGGAAAAAAATCTGTCAGCCAATAAATAAAGTTAATAGCAAAGTTTAGTTGCTGTAGTGAGATTGCTGATCTAATTTTATTTGAAAGTTGACAGGACCAGAGTCTCCGTGTAAGGCAGCATTGCTCCTCTGTAATCAATAGAACTGATTTACAGCTGCAGCTGCAGGACCAAAATTATTTTGTAACTAAGAGCTATATGTCCTGATGTGACTGAGAAGTATAAGCAATGTTTTGCATCAAAATATTTGGCTTGGAATTATAGCCTTCTCAGCACATAATAAAGTCACAGTGAGATCATATGTTCATCATTCAGACTGTCAATGAGCATCCAGCACTGTTTCCATCAGAAGCTGCTATTTAATCCATGCAGTCAGTTGCACTGAGTACATACATTTGTGGCTTAACAACAGAGTCACCTCTGCTGAGAAATTAGTTTGATTCCCTATATTTGGAATTTCTGCTGCAACATGCAAAAGGGCTTTGAAATATTATTTACTGAAATGTTTTCACCATGTGGCATTTGTTGGGCTTGAGATTTTTTGCTGCCTTCTGATAACCCAGAGTCCTTTAAAATTCTAACATAATTATTTAACTAAATGGGAAAATCTTGTTAGAGACAACCTTCACATTTCCCAGCAGCAACAATGAAGATGAATGTGAGTGTGTTATCGCCACAGCATTCCAAAAAACACATTAAGGGAAGTGATACATCAAAGCTGATGTGTCCTACAGGCTGCCAGGGATTAGTGGTCAATAACTGGGCAGCAGGGCCAGAAGAGTGCAGGCAGCCATGACTGGTGCCCTGGCTGTCAGAAGCAGTGCCCTGTAACAAAGGTAGCACTTAGAAACTTGCAAAAACTTGGAAGTTGTGCAGATGTTAAAGTCGGTTTTCTGCACCATTGCCATGTATGGCCAAGGGTCCCACTTCAAGCCCATGCGCTGTCATGTCCCTTAGAGGAGGACCTCTGTGAGGGGAAGGTGACCCTGGGGACACACAGAGAATTCCCCTGCCCTGCTCTCCTGAGCAAATCACTGTACTCTAGTCCATATACCTGAGTGATCCTCCAGCCTTTGGGGTGAAGCAATCACATCTTCTTGGAACCCTGGAATGAGAGGCCTCTGTGCATGCGTGTGCACGCACATTTTGGGTGATTTTTCTTGTCCGTGTGGTTACAGTATTCCTGATGGGAACCCTGAACCTCTGACCTGTTAAATTACATTGCAGTGTCTCTGGTGACCTCCTCCACGTTTGTTAGTTTTGGGAATTGGCTTTAATTGCCCATTTGACTTTTTTCTCTCTGTGAGGTTGTTTTTATATGCTTTACTGACAACTCTGCAGCCTTTATGTCCAGAAGCATTTCAGCTTGCTCCTCTCCAGGAGCAAATCTCTTAATGTCTCTGTTTAGCACAGAGCCAGTACCATCCTATTGCTGCCTTAGGAAACAGGGCAGGAGCTACTTAGTGAGAACTTGATGAAGAACATTGGTGTAATTTTCACCTCTTGCAATGTCAGAGGGGCCTTAATAAAAAGAGGAAGAACAGTTTCTTGCATGGACGAATAGTGACAGGATAAGCCGCAATGGTTTTAAACTGAAAGAAGGCTTATTTAGATTGGATGATAGGATGAAATTCTTTACTCAGAGTATGGTAAGGTACTGGAATAGACTGCTTAGAGAGGTTGTGGATGTGCCCATGGAAAGGTTCAAGACCGGACTGGATGGGGGCCTGAGCAGCCTGGTCTAGTTAATGGAATCCCTACCTAAGGCAAAAGACTGAAATCTCTCAGATCTCTGAAAGGGATCTTTAAGATCCTTTCCACCCCAACTGTGCTGTGATTCTAGGATTTAATTGTAGTGAAGAGAACACACAATAGAAATGTCCTTAGCTAACTCCTTCAGACTGGAAGATAGGTTTGCTAATGCTGAATGCGTATTTGCCCAATGACTCTGTACTAGAGACATATTTATTCTGTTACAAGCACTGTTTAGATATTTTATACCATTGTGTTGAACAAGCAAAGATTGTTCAATCATGATACAGTTCCCTTCTTCTAAACAACTATTGGTGTTCACTACTTACATAAACAATTAGAAGTCATAAAATAATCAACGACTTTAAAAGAGATGCGAGTTATTGACAGTCCACTATTGTAGAATAGCCTACATGGCTAAAATGCCCCCTTTATAGGATTAAGTACCTGCTAAAATTCAATTTCTGATACTTAGTTAAAATTTAGTAAAAGTTTGTGATGTTTTCACATGATTTAAAATAGATTTTCCCCTCCATTGGTTTCTATTTTGACTTTGCAAATATTTTTCTAACCTTCAGTCTGTTCCTGCAGGTCTAGCATCTGGTGATACCACTGCTTCCCATCTCTCACATGTACAAGAGAGCTTAATGATTTTGTACTTTCATGTCTCCTCTTCCTCTCTCTAATGCCACTTGTCCTTTTGGGAAACTCAGGTGCAGCAGCAGAACTAGTACTCAAAAAACTCTATCAACCTATACAGTGATGCTTGCTTTGCATTTTGAGCTATCAGGCAGGTATATAAACAGCTCAACATTTTGGGTACACAAATAAAGTTCAAAGATAGATAAATGGGCAGGGCTGGACCAAGAAATTAAAGCCTACCACTAAAATAAAATTTAAATCTTGAAATTCTTGTTTTATAACAAAAAAGGCACCTGCACAATCTCATTTGAGCCTTGCATCTCAAAGCATGAAAATGGTTTAAAAGACAGGTGTCTGCTAAGGAAGGAGGACCCTCTCTTGAAATGGAAAATGCAACTCCCCCTCCCTCCAAATTATTATAATATTGAAATTAAGGTGCTCTCAGGCAAAGATATGGGAATAGGAATAACAGTTCTTTAATAGGAAAATTAAAATAAAAATACGGTAACAAAAAACAACAACAAAAAATCAAGCAAAACAAAATGCTGACAGAGTCAGAATACAACCTGATATCCCATCAGTCAGGGTGTTGGTAGTAGTCCCATTAAATGGTGGTTGCAGTCCTCCTGGAGTGACAGATGTGGTTCAGTTGAAGCAGTGGTCCTTTAGAAGATGCAGTTTCCCTCAGATGGTCCAGTGATGATGAAGAAGGGTCTGATTTTCCTCTGGGAATCCAGTGGAAAAAGGCTGCTCTGATGTTCCAAATGTCAGGTTTTATCTAGGTAGTGATATCTTGGCTCCCCCTGGGTGGAGCATCTTCCAATAGGATGATGTAATTTTATCAGTCATGCAGTGGGACTCAATGACTCATTAACAGAAGATATCTCCTTGGAGGAAGGACAGGTTGTGGAAAAGATGAAGATGACTGCCCCACCTGGTTTTAACAGACGGTGATAAAATATACACTTTTGGTTACATTTTTCATTGCAACCCAAGACACCTTGGTAAAGCTATGCTAATACTTCTTTCCCAGAGCTGGGTATAGTTGCATCCTGTCTCAGTTCTGTGATCAGAGAGGGAAGAGAAATTGGGACAGGACCCAAACAAACTCTTCTCCTTATTTGCTGGTTACTGTGGGTAGGAGGCCCAGGTGGACCATTGACCTGGTCCCAGAGGTCCAGACCAAGGCTGGTGGTATGCTGCAGGCATATCTGCCCCATGTTGCATACAGAGCCTCAGTGATAAATGCTTTGCTTAGTGTGAGTCTTACCAGCACTTCTGCTTAGTGCAGCAGGGAAAGAAGCTTTAAAACAGTCAGAATTCCCATTATTCCTCCAGTCCCCTTTTTTCTGTGAGAAAGGCAGTGGTGCTATCTACTTAGAGACTAATGGCTCACAGGCAGGACAGACAGTATTATCTTTCTTTCTCCCCACCAACCACACAGTCTATATTGGCTTTTTTTTCAGGGCTATCTGGTGCCATACTTCAGAATGAAACCAGAAATGAGTATCTAAGAAAATATCTATATTCTTGCTCGGTAAAAAACCTGTAGTGTTCCTTTGGCAGAATACCTCCTGGCCAATGCTATCAGAGAACACAAAATCATGTATTTTACCTTTCTCCAGGGCAAGTTGTATTTTTACTTATGAGTTTGTTTCAGTTTTACCAGCACTACTGTTTCTTCTTAGCGTTTTATCTTGCTTGACACCATTTCACTTTCAGGCAGGTTCACAACTGTACATTTTAAATGGATTACAGCAGAAGAGTAAAGGAAAATTTCTGTATTCAAGGCCTTTCCCACCCTTAGAGGCTCTGGACCTCATGGAGAAGGTAAAAACTCTGCACCAAGAAGAGATTAACCTTTATTTGTTTTGTATTTCTAAACTTTTTTGCCCTCTCAATTAAAAATATTGCTTTTGAAGACTTTCCCTCGTGAAACAGATTATTGCTTGCCTGAGAAAAAATAATTAGCTGATAATTTAGCCTGAAAATAAATAAATCACTAGTTCTTAATTCATAATACAGCAGGGAAATTATAGTTGCCTGTGAGGTAATCCAAAACTGCATTCTAATAGCTATTATCCCCTTTGGTAAAAACTGTGAAAGCCACGTTTTACCTGGAGACACCTTCATTGGGAGATGGAAGCTGAGGGTTTCTCCTTGCTCCTTTTTCCTACCCAGACAAAGCTTTCCAAGAGCAGTCTCTTCACAATTTCCTTCTACAGGGGAACTTCCTAGAAAGAGGAAGCAATATGAAGCAGGAAGATTGAGATCCAAGCACTGAAGGAGATAAACCAATCTTTAAATGTCAGAGGAAGACACTATACCTTTCAGTGCATCCTCAAATGATGTACCACCCAGAGTGATGGTGAATAAAGTTAAATCCAGCCGGCAGTGGTCACCAGTGGTGCTTCCCAGGGCTCTGCAGAGGGATTTGGACAAGCTGGATTATGCATTGATGGGCCAAGGCCAATGGTATGAGGTTCAAGAAGGCGAAGTACCAGGTCCTACACTTGGTTTACAACTCCAAGCAGCACTATAGGCTGTGGGAAGAGTAGTTGGAAAGCTGCCCAGCAGAAAAGGACCTGGGGCTGCTGGTCAGCAGCAGCTGAACCTGAGCCAATGTGTGCCCAGGTAGCCAAGAAGGCCAAAGGCACCCTGGCCTGTATCAGCAATAGTGTGGCCAGCAGGATCAGGGAAGTGACTCTGTATTCGGAACTAGTGAGGCCACACTTAAATCCTGTGTCGAGTTCTGGGTCTGTCAATACAGAAAAAGACATTGTGGTGCTGGATTTTGTCCAGAGAAGGGCAACAAGGTTGGTGAAGGGATTGGAGTGCAGGTGTTGTGAAGAGGGCTGAGGGAACTAGGAGTATTTGCTTGGAGAAAGGGCAGCTTGGGAGGAACCTTATCACTTTCTACAACTCCCTGGAAGGAGATTGTAGCCAATCTGAAGGACAGTCAGTTCTCCCATGTAACAAATAAGAGGACAAGACTAAATGGTCTCAGGTTGCACCAGGAGAGGTTTAGATTGGATATTAGGAAAAAATTCTTGATAGAGATGTTTGTCAATCATTGGAACAGGAAAGAGCTGCCCAGGGAAGAGCTCTTGTCACCATTCCTGAAAGTATTTAATAGATGTGTAGAAGTGACGCTTGAGGACCTGGTTTAGTGATGAGTGCAGTGGGTTGATCTGGGCTGGATGAAATGCCTTGTGCGTCTATGGGGAGCTAAGCTCACCCAGAATTACCAGGTTCTTTGGAGTTGCGCTTCTGGACATGGATTTAACCTAAGTGTGGTGCAAGAACATTTGTAGAACTAATTAGAAAGAGCAATCCATTCTATATGACCTGAATGAAACCATCAGCTGGGTTAAGTCTATGGCTTGAACAGAAGATAAGGACAAACTGTTTTGGACCTCAAAGAGTTTACTTTGAACTTGAATTGCACTCTCTTTATAGGCACTATGGATGATTTTTTTAAAATTCTGTGGTTCACAAACAGAAAAATAAGCATGGAAATAGAATATAATTATTAAGGAAGACTTCCTTTACAATTGAAGCACGGTCAGCCTTAGTTATTGATGTGCAGAACAGTTATTGATCTGCAGAATGTCTTCCTGACATTGTATTTCTGTTACTTGTATAGTGGAAAATCTAGTAAGCCCCCTTTTTTTAGTGGCCAATCTTTCACAAATTCCTTGCTGTGCCTGAAAATTACGTTGAGAAGTAAACTTTGTGAAGGTATTTTGAAACATTTTATTTTGTATTGTTAAAGAGTCATGACTGTATTGAGAGGACCGTTCTCACTCTTGAAGTCCTCTGGGACCCAAGAATGGATGGTTGTAGTAAGCACACATTCCTCATCACAGGAGGTTAAAAATCAGTAATTTATTTTCATGAATGATAGTTACAGTCTGAAATTGTACTTTTTAATCAAAATATAGAATATTTTCACTGAGTGCCAGTGATTTAAACCATTTTTTTAAATCAGTGATGAATTACAAATTCTGCAAGTATAACTCAGAGTTTAGAGATAAATCCTGAGAGTCATTAAGCTGCAATCCTCTGACCAATTTTTATATACTTTTCATACTATTAGATCATTGTCACTGCTTGAACAATGTTAAAAAAATCCATTAGTATGAATCTACTGCTAGCAAAACTTTGCAGTGAAGTCTGTTAACTAACTAAATTTTCCTTCAGACAGAAGAATGTAATTTATAGCACCTAAATAGTTTTTCAGACCACAGTGTTTTGATTTCATCCTGTAGATGCACAATACTTATCCTGTTTTATCTGAGAATAGCATCTATCATGAGACTGATTATTTACTATTTCTAAGTCCTAGCCCCCTTGATAATATTTGCTATAATTATTAAAATGTAAATTAAAAATTTCTACTGTTCTGAGTACACCAGCAGGGAAAGGCCAGACTGTCGATCAGTCTAATGCAGAGAGATACTGACAGCAGAATATTTATTTACCATTTCTAAGTCCTAGTCTGCCCCAAAAGGTGTCATTTGTTTTTAGCAATGATTCAAGCTGACATTTGCATTCCATTGAACTATATTAAGCAGTGTTGTGGTCCGGAGAAACACTAAGCTACATAGGTAGAGCACACAATTTTAAACAGCAGCTTTAAATGAGAGACATGGCTAAGAAAAGACCCTTGTGGTTTAGCACAGCTGTTGGAGGAAGGTTGAATGGAATTTAGTCTATAATGACTGGAAGACACCATTTCAGAAAGATAAGTGGTCTCATCAACTCAGCTAGAGCCCAGAGCTTCTTTCTGAGGTGCTCAAGCTGATTAAATCTGCCTGAGAAGATGTATGCATGCAAAATGGTTATTTCATGAAATGCCTGTTAGTGTAGTTAAAAAAAATTGTCTCAATTGAACCAGTACACATTTTTATTAGTTTGCTATACATTCTTTTAGCCATAAATCAGACGAAACCCAAAAATACTCCCAGCTGACGTCTAAACAGACTTCCATATTCTGCTTTGCATTAGTCTCAACAATCTAGTAGAAGGTGAAAATTTCTTTTACCTTCAATGCCTTGTTCCTTTCTTTCAATGGAAGCTTGCCATCTTCCAGTTGGCTTTATACTGAGCAGGTCTTGTTTTTATTATTTACCCCTGTATTTGCCCTTGGAAAGATATTTAAGAAGCTCTAGCATGAGCTTTAGGGAATCTAAAGTAATTTTACTCAAGGTAATGTTACAAGGTAATGTTACTCAGCAGTGGAAATGTGCTTAGATGCTCAGAAACGTGTCAGTTTAGTGAGTTTTTGTAGGAAAAAAAATTCAAATCAGCTCAATGGACAAAAGTTAATATGCAGCAGCAATTTGAGCATGGGCAAGTCTGCTCATTCAGAGCTTTGTATTTAAGGTTATGTCAGATAAGCAAGAACTGCACACACAGATATTGAATCTTGTGTGACAAACTGAGGAACATGGAACAGGCTTTCTACCTCTTGTGCATCTTCAGCTGATGACCATGCTGCAGAGATGGGTGAGTTGAAGGCAGTGCATTTTGCCTTTCTAGCTACTGTTGTCACCATCCCTGATCAGTAGATCTTTGTCAACCTCATCCTGAGAATGAGCTAACCAAAATAAGTCAGCAGATTGATACTTCTACAGCTGAACTTCACAACAGAAGATTTGAATGTGAAATAGAGAATCCTCTCTTATTTCTCCTGTTCCTTCCCCAGACACTTTTATTTTCTCTCCCCATCTCCATTTGCATTCTGCTGACTGACAGACTGAGTTTCTTTAACAAAAATGATTTACTCTTCTGAATGGAAAGGTAGTATTACAAAGGATTAAAATTCCTAGAGCAGGATTCATACAGACGTTTAGTGATGAAATCCAAAATTGTGACCTCAAATTGTATGTCCTTAATCTTGAAGCTGTCTGAAATCACGAAGACTTAATTTCTGCCAGTGCAAAATCTATTCTTAGACTGATGATATATGTGTGCAGCTCCACACATATTTTGTTCCCAGATATATTTTCAAAAACCAGAATGTCAGAGGAGCACCATATTGCAGCACTCTGACCTGTATATTAGATATCATCAGATAATACTGCCTACTTCTATTTAGGAGAGGAGCGTCAGGGGAGAACTGATGAGTCTGGAGAGTCCTAAAACCGTATTTCTTTTTCAGAGGCCTAATTTTTGTTGATTTAAGAGTCCTAGAGATTAAAGGTGACAAGAGCAGAGTAAGAACTCTTAAAAATAGTGATGAAAGTGTTCTCTTCAGCCATTTTAAGTGCTGTGGGCTAGGTCAGCCAACTGGGTTTGAAATGTAGACTGCTCTTAACTTTTTTTACTTTTCAGATCTCTCTGACATTCCCATAGTGCCCACAACTCTTGAAACTTCTTCAATAGCTTTTATTTTGAATATAGCTACCTGAAATGTATTGGCAAGGTGAAGTTCAGTCAGACTGTTTAGAAGTGAGTGTTTCTGACTGAGATTAAAAAAAGCTGTATTTAGCTCCTCTCAGCTGTGAGCTCTGTTTGCCTAACACAAGTTTAGAAGGGCAAAACTACTCTCTGTCTCTGATTATGCAGAAACATCTTTGCTACAACTGAGCTGCAAAGACCAATTGGTTCTACAGAGATTCATTTGTGTCTAAGAGTATACAGATAAAGACAACTGATAGAAAAAAGATGAGATGCTGATAGAAAGATGTGATGTCATTTAAATGCGTATTTCTGTATGCTTACTTATTTTCAATTATTAAAAATAATTTGAAGATTGTAACTGCAGGAATGACAATGGCATTGTTATTTAATAATCCCAGTGGTTTTATATGAGTAAATTTCCTTTCATGTCAATTAGGTATCATGGGAAAAATGAAGAAGAATCTTTAACAATGTGATACAAGTTAAAAAAACCAAACAAACCTTCTTAGGCATTGTTAGCTCAAACTAAAGCCTGTCTGAAAACGGGAAAACTATGTTCATTTGGAAAATGACAGTAGGTAACTATGAATTCTCATTAAAGAAGAGACTGCAGTTAAAACTTGGATCTTGATTTCGAATTTTCTGGCAAATTATTTTGAGGCAGTTATACTTAATGGTAAAGTGCTAAGGAAAACTTGTCAAGCACCCTATTAATTACAAAATTCGGAAAAGCAGTAGAGAAAGGTTTTAAATCTTGTATTAAAGTTCAGATTAAAGGAAAATTATTATATTGTATTCTGGATGGTGGAGAGAGATGTGTTTTGTTTTTTGGATTCTTTTGGTTTTTTTGATGGGGTTTGCTTTGCTTTGTTTTCTTTAGACCAATGCTTCCTGCAAAGAAAGTCAAGCTTTGTGCAAATTTTGTCATATGTGAAATAATTTTTTCACCAATAGAATCAGTATTTCAGTATTACGGCAAAATGGTCACCACTTTGACCAATGATGGTGTTAAATTTAGTATAGAGTAAATATCATCTCTTCACTGAATTTGATGATGGGGGACCAGGCTGTTCAAAACTGATTGGAGATTTGGCCAGTTGACTTCATCCTGTAGTGAATAATGGGATTTGTCATTCCTTCCTGTGACTATCAGCACTTCTATTTGGAAGAGAATAGAATTTGGAATGTATTCATCAGATAAGTATGGAGCTTTTACACTATATCTTTGTGTTCTTCTTAGTAAGTACTTTTATATTGGTACCTATTTAGAACTTCTCCTCTGTAGTTTGTATATGTGTAACAAAGAGTCAAGTCATGCAAAGGAAAGAAGACCCGTAAAATTGTGTATGCTGCATTGGTGGCTGTAGAATAAAGAAATAAAACGGTAAGAAGAATTTGTGATTTTTACTATCTACTATTTGGTTTAAAAATGTGTGTTCTAAATTTATTTTAAGTCAGGACCAGAGCCTTTTCCTTTTAGAAAGGCAAATGTTTGGTCGGCAAAACAGACAAAAGTTTCTAAGTTTCTAAATTCAGTACCTTAATTTCTTCACTCCATGACATTTGCAAAGAGCAAGTGGTAGACTTGGTAATAAGCTCTAATAATTCATCATGGTTGAAATTACATTATTTAACATCTCTATACTAAGAAATCTATTAAAAAAGGAAGAAAAAATCTTTCAGCACTGCTTGGAATGAGCAAAATGCATTCAGTATGTGGCAAGTATTATGCCATGGTACTTACACTTTGAAATTGAATCAGCTCTTATTTCCCTGCAGAATCTTACTTGAAATTCAGATGCTTAGAAAGATGGTCAGGAGAAACAGAGGAGCACATATTTGTGCCTGTCATTCTATACTTGTTCCACAGGTAGTGGTTATTGGGCAGCTGAGTTAGCAGCAGAATAAAACCACATTTTCAGAAGAAGTTCAAGGTAGGATGCCTTTAAAGCTCTAGTCATATTAGTGAAAGAACAGAGAAACTGAAAGCTCTCCTTAGATGCTATTAACAACATTTTTTAAACTAAATTTTAATCTTTGATGTCATTTCAGTTTACTGTTGACCATGAAATTACTGATGTATTGTTTGAAGAAAGTGCTGTGTCTTGGGGTGGAGGGGTAAAAGGTATATGGTTTAGGTTCTTTATAACAAGGCAGTGGCCAGGTTCTATACTCCCAGTGTGTAGCCTCCCAGATGTGAAGTCAGTGTTGGTTTTCTTTGCTCATTTTCAGAATTTATATACAACCATTAGCTGAGATGGGCAGATTGTGCATGCTGGGTGGTATATCTTATCCTGCATCATGTGTAGCTCCAGACTTGCTGCAAAATGACCTAGAGCACATAAAAGGCCAACTCATGGGTGAATGACAGCTGGCTAAAGCTGAACCCAGATGTCTGGATTTGTTTTGAATTTGCGCCCTAGTTTTGTTTTCTATTTGGATTGTTCAGTACTAAGCTTCCCCCCTAGATACTAGAGTAATGCTCAGTTCTTCACATTCTTATGAGGAAAGCAATCCTCTGCTGTTTATACATGAAACTGCTGCTGGTTGGACTGCAACAACAGACTGTATCTGAAGTGCTGTGTGCTTACAAGATTCTTGTGCAGAGCACTGGAATGATTATTCTCAGAAACAAAAGACTTAGACTATTTTTTCACAATGCTTCCTCTATTTCTCATCTATTGACAAAACATTTTCTCAGCCATAAAGGTCAGTATCAAATCTAGGCTGCTCACAGTGGATGGAGTCTTCTCAGAAGTGATGGGATAAAAAGGAAATACCTATAACTTTATGACGCAAACTCTACTTTGCCTTGGCAGCTCCAGTTCATTAAAACAATGTTTTCTTTGTGATCTATTTGAGTCAATAAACCTTGGTACCCATAAAACACAGTATTCATCTATTCCCCTCAGCAGTACAGCAATGCTTATTTATGACCAGAGTGCTCTGCAGAAGGTATATCCATGCCAATTGCATGCTGCCCATCGCAGCTAATTAAAGTTTCCTGTATTAATATTAGTCTGATTGAAGTCAATTTGCTAGCAGACACATAGTCAGAGGCATGCCAAGACCTGTGTAAGTCCTAGGAGGTGTCTGAAACATATTTTTCTCTGACTCAGTTTGCATTAAGCCACTCTATAAGCCGCAAATTCAAAGAGAAAAGGTAGGTCTAAAATCATTCATATGTAGAAAATAAAATTTTAAAGTACTTTTAGGGATCACAGGATAATCTCCTGCTTTCTTGGATTTTGTTTCTAGTTCTCCTAGGTTCCCCTGTAATTTAATAATTTCATGTTTTATTGTTAATATAGGGACTTGGCTGATAGAAAAGCAACTGGCAATTTGCATTGTTAGATCACAATTTTGATCAATATAAACTTAAATGTTTAGTCTTATACCCATGAAAAGGTCAGGAGTGACCCTGTCCAAGTGAAACTGATGCTCTGTTGCTGTGCACTCTAGAAATGGACAGCATTCGTGAAGGTGAGCCAGTCCAGATATATATCATGAAGGTGGTGATAACTGAAACATTGAGTAAATGTCTTCTTTTCCTGTATTTTATAAGCAATAAAGATCTAGTTTTTAAAAAGTTTTTATTGTTTTAGACTTAAATATCACACCTTTAATTATAGCTTACATAGCTAGAGGTGTAGTTCATCCTGATAAGGCCAGAAGAAAATAATTTGAAATAATTTGCCTTTGTTAAGTGAGCATGTCCCATTGATTATGCACCAACAATTATGCAATGCAAGGAGGGACAATTAAACTCTGTAGATTTAAACTATTTTATTATATTGAGTTATATTATGTGGTTTGTGGAAAGAACATGACACATTTAGTGTCGTAATAACAATTTTCCAGCTCACAAGTCATTTAAATGGAGATAGATCTAATAATAGTCAGCAAAAGTGGCTTTACTGAAGCTCACTCATACTCCATTTCAGTTTCACTGCCTAGAGCTTATGAGGAATGGCATTTCAACATCCTTTTTCATGGCCTTTGCAGGAATGAAGTGGCACCTCATTAAGATAACTAAAATATGCTGCAATGAGTAGATTATGGTCATTTCTGGGAGGTTGCAGGTATGGAGAAGTTGTTCTCACATTTTCTATGCCTCTTACAGAGAAATTGAAAGGATTGAAACTTGGCTTTTCTTTACATTTCATTACCACCTTGACAAAGAAGCACATCTGTCTTCATCATGTGCAAACATTATAGGCAACATTTTCATGTTTTCATTGATACTTTATAAATACAGGAAAAAGCAAAGAATAAGCATGAAGACATCTGAAGGAACACGAAAAAACTGAAAACCACACTGGGAGCCAGATGTTCATTGCCCTTAATCGTGAGGTCTTGAATAACAGTTCTCCTAGGTTATTTGTGTGACATTGCTTGAACCACAAAGTAAGGAAAAGAACTGGAGTCATATTTTCATGGTCCTGTTTTCAGCCAGGACAGGGTTAATTTTTTGCAAGCGAAGGGGTGTGGCCAGGGGCCTTATGGTATTGGTTACAACCTCATGTCATTGCCTGGATGGGGAAGAGGGGCTCTCACTTCATGGGAGAAGGGCATTCCTTCAGGTGGAGAAAACATGGTGGGAGAGACCTCTGATTTACCCTTTTAAGTTGAAATAGGGAGATGAAACACTACAGGAAGAGAATAAATTTGTACCTAACATCAGAAGATTCGAATTGAGCTTGCAAGATGAGTACAGTAATTTCATTACAAGCCACACGTGATTATAAGCCACTCTGTCGTTCGCAGTGAGGACCCGCGTGCAACAAAGTTGCCAGTTAGTAACAGAATCACAGGATCGCGGGGTTTACTGGCTCGGTTCAGGTCGTGTGGGCTTGGCCTGCTCGGAGCTGCCGATGGGGCCAGGTGGCCTAGCTTGGTGGGGCTGCTCGGTGGCAGGCAGGCACGGAGACCCCCTGCCTTCCCCCCGGGTTGTGGGGCCGGCAGGAAGGAGCCCCCCGCCTCCTCCCCTGCGCTGCTGGCATGGAGCCTGCCTCCACCCGCCGTGCAACACAGTTACCAATTTATAACAATCGTGCAATCCTGGGTTTTACTGGCAGGTGCTCGGCTCCGCACCTCGGATTGCACTTCCGGGGTTGGAAATTTCAGAAATTTTTTCACATATTAGCCGCTCCTGAGTGTAAGCCGCATTTCTGGGGTGGGATTAAAATTTTAGTCAAGATGGTGCGGCTTATAATCATGAAATTACTCTATTTGTTTATTTGGGGGACTTTTAGAATAAATTGTTTCCTTATCTTATACATTTTGTTATGAATATTTTTGCTGTTACTGTTCATTTTCTTATCTCACTGCTGTTTCCAATAAATTGTTCTTATCTGAACCCATGACCTTTACCTTTTGTGTTTCCAGTTGGAGGGGGAAAGGGTCAGTGGAGGTTATGGTGTGAGTACTAAATTGGAGAATACCATTACAAAACCATGACACTTGGTCATTGAAAATCTATAGAAATCAGAAGTTGGAAGTAAACAGAATTGAATTTCCAAGGTATGGCCATCAGTATTCTAGAATACCGAAGTTACAGTTGTGTTTAAACCTACCTGACTTATGAGCAGTGTAGGAATTGTTTGCAGTACGTTAATTTTAAAAGAGAAAGAGGACCAGGATTCATTTTTTATGCAGCACAAAAATGTGCTATGGAGGAATTGTTTCCAACTGCTAGATTCTTATAAAGGAGGGGAAATTTTCCAATAATAAATTTGACTTCTTTTTATCTTTCTATAGGGAGAAACCAAGAATTTCTGAATTCTTGCTCTTTGGTACCTGCAGAGACACCGAACTCTGTTGTTCAGGTTATTGTAGCAAGGACATACTTGTCACTATGTACAAAATATAAACCACTTTTTCATCCTTATCCTCTCCCTTCACAAATCTATGGATAAATATAGTTAAGCATTATGCATTCACCAGATGTTTTTAGATGTCATCTTAAAAAGAAAAGAAATAAAGAAACTTCTTTATACAAACACATGCAAATTTTTCTTCTTAATACTTTGGAAATGTTCTTTTCTTGTTGAAAGACACAAGGTTGTTGAATACAAAACGACCTTTTCTTTATGAACCTCTGTAAGGGGGATTTGAAACCTAAGAAAAAAATGTTTTCTTCAGATTTTCATGTTAGAGCTAATCTTCACAGAGATAGTGTTTACTTTTTACTTCTGAGGTAAAAGCTTTATACTCTCTTGGAAAAAAAATTACTGCAGTCACTAAACAGTGTCCACTTACCCCACTCTAGAAATGCAGATTTCTCTCAAACAATATTTTTCTCACAAGCAATCATGGGAGGAGTTACTTTAGGTAAAAATATATATTGTCTTTTTCTATTCATTATGAAGGGGAAACCAGTGATAATATTACTTACCTGCTTTGCTAGAAAATAGCTGTCCCCAGGAAGTTAAATCATCCAATCTAATTGCAATAATTAATTTCATCAGGATAGATGCAGCACTTAGACTTCATTAGACTATGCATTATGTATTGTCTAGAACACTATAAAAATTAAATATGCAGAGATTGTGATTTTTTAAAATAAATGTGTCTATATGCATATTTATGTCAAGAAATCATACAGGAAAGAAAACTATAAAATTGTTTTCCCTCATGAGTTGAAACAAAATGCATTAGTGTTTTTCTGTTCAAGATTTCTTTTTCTATTTTATTTTTGCTGTGTGAAAACACCTTCCATGCTGAAGGTTGAGATACCTTATTTACCCCTTCAAGTTGAAAAAATGAGGTGAAACACTACAGTGGAAGAGAATAGGTTTGTACCCAACTACGGATGATTGGAATTGAAATTGAAAAAAATTTCAGTGCTACTTTGCCTAGATTTGTAATTATTAATAAAAACCAAATGGTTGCAAAACTCCGATAGCCAAACATCTATTGCAGTGATATTATTGTCTACAGATTTTTACAAGCCACCATATTAGCAGAAATATTTTTACTTGGCTTTAATAGCAGCTATAGTTCTTAATATCAGGCAGAACAGGTGCCAATTCAGTTCGGGGAATTTTTGAGGGTAAAAGATCTCCGTGGAGAAAAAATAATGGATAAAATAGGGGAAAAGATAGGTTTTGTAAGGCTTTGTCTCCATTAACAGGTAGTTTACGTTAACAGAAGGGGTCTGAGAAGCATTTGTCCCTGAGGACCTGTCAGCCACATTCTAATCATCTTGGAGGTAATACAAAATAGCTCTTGTCTATTTTACAGTTTGGTTTTATACAAAAGATGTGCATTGAAGCCACTTTCATTCCTCTCCACAATGCTCATCAAGGTGCAGCAGGTGGTAGCAAGCACAAGGTTCAGTTCCAAAGTGCAGTCCTCAAATTCTCTAAAATGCTAATACAGGTGCATATTGTTTCATCTTTTAGTGTGTGCTGACTAGATCTTCTTAATGATGCTCTGTAAAACTGGGACACGTGGGTGTTAATTTGCCAGAAAAAAATCTGCTAATCCTTTTATTATTTTATGAGAAAGCAAAGAAAACCCATAAAATTAAAGGTTTGGTTTTTCTCTATAAAAGGTTAATTTATTGTGTAACTGCCAAAGATATGAAATAAAGTGCTTTGAAATCTATCCTTATATTTTGAAGATTTAATGAACTTGTCACTGGCAGAGACAATCTATAGTTGCTCCAGTAAACCCCATTATTTGTGAATCTGTGTTTGTGAAAATTCCTACTGAACTCATACTTTAAGTGTTGAAATAGCAAATTGTACTATCTCTGAATGAGGCCAGATTTACATTGTAACTCACACTGTGTGCATCAGAGATCTTATTGAATGTGAACAGAATTGACAGTGCCAAATTTTTCTAATCAGAAATTAAGCCTAGCTGCACCCAGCCCCTCTGATCTCTGAGGACTAACTGGAAAGCAAGAGCATTTATTTTCTGCCAAATTTCTGTACCCTAAACAAAACAGTATACTGAATCATCTGTGCTCTCAGGATGTCATTAAACTGTTAAAGGTATTCTACAGATAAGGCATGCATGTTTCTAGGGCTGATTTTTGCTCCTTTCTCCTCCTGCTAGGGAACTCCCAAAAGCTTGAGTTTTGAAGTTTCTACTTCACTCTAGGAAAATCAGTACGCCTTCTAAAGCCACAGGCAAATGCCAAAAGTTGATTTTTAGATGTAGGATTCTGACTAAAAAAAGTTATAAAAATGAAAGTCTTCTGATTTCTTGGAAAAAACTACATCTTTCCAAGTTAAATACAAACCTTGGGTTCAGTATGCTTGAGTCAGTGCCAATCCCATTCACTATGGTGCCTCCAGAGGCCTTGTTTATACCCAGGAAGATAAGTTGGCAATTAGAAGCAAGCAAACGAAACTGCCTAAACCAAGAATACACACATTTCATACTCAGAATATGAAAAATGTTATACATAACTTTAGTTGAAAACTGTTTTAAACTTCACTTATTCACAGAGGCTGTCTTGGCAAGGACACTCAGTAAAATTTATGTTGAAGAATTATGCTTTCAAGCACAAAACCAAAGTTTTTAATTTTACAATGAATAGATTTCAATGGTGTTGAATCTACAAAACTAGTATGGTTTTTGTCTTGTAAATTTAGCAAAACATTCTCAACAAATGACAAATAAAAGCTTCATAAATATTTATATGGATTCTTGGTGCAATGTTACAATTTAAGTGGCAATATTAATACATACTTTTCCTATTGGTTTCCACCAACTGTATCAGAAACAAGACTACTAGACATACCAAAAATAAGGCATAATGTTGTTTCTATGAACTAGGTGTTTCTTCAAAGGAAAGCTAAATTTGGTGTACTTCCAGCTTTATGTTAAATTCCAGCAAACTGGCTAAGCTGGCTGATTTCCTTTGGGTGATGTGGAAATTGTAAGGTTTATCATAACTTTGGAGTATGGCTGTTATCATTAGGGACTGGAACATCTCTCCTATGAGGAGAGGCTGGGAGAGCTGGGATTGTTTAGCCATGACAGAGTAGTTGGAACTAGAGTATCTACAAGGTACCTTCCAACTCTAGGCTGTCTGTGGTTCTCTGGTTCTATGGTTCTATGATGTGTAAGAGCTGGAACTAACCGAGGACAGAGCCAACATGCAAAGTTTTTTTCTGCCCCTATGTCACCAACTGTGACATAGTAGAACTGGCTACACGCTGAAGCGGAAGCTGCTGCCTGTGGCTTAAGGACAGGTCGCCAGAATCCTGGCATGGACACGCAACGCTATCTGAAGGGGTTCCTTTTGCTGTTACTACATCAGGGCACTTACAGTCATGTGCAATTGCCTGCCTTCTCTGGTTGCCTCGCTGCCTGGAATTATCATCATTTGTGGCTTGGCTGCTTTGTTCTGCATTGCGCTTTTTGACACCACACCTGCTCGTGGACAAAAGAAAACTGCCAAGAAGTTCACGGAACCAGGAAAGATTGAACGTGATATCCATAACATAACTACCAACCCAGAGGCACCTCAAGAAACCATTGAATTTGATATAGACGATTTACTAGTCAAGGTGGAGAAGATCAGTCCTGACCACAATGTGGTGAGTAGCAGGATTTTTATTATTATTATTATTATTATTATTATTACTATTTCATCTTCACCATCAAAATGATAAATTTTCTTTTATTTGTTTTTTGCTGTTAGATGATCAGCTTAAAGTGGAATTTAATTCTATTTTTAATTCATCTTGATATTTAGGGCAAACAAGGGGTCTCTTTACAGAAAGTAGTGTAAATTAATAATATTAATATAAGTTGTTTGTAAAAACTATGAGGTGATATTGAGAAGATGTCATATATTGTTTATAGATTAAGCATTTGAAAATATTTCGTCATCTTTGAATTCAAAATTGGTATTTGTATGTCTCTGAATATGAAGGCAGGCCTGGAAATCAGTTGGTGTATTTAAAGGCAATACATTTATAGCAGATGTAAATATCCAGTGCTAGTCTCTTTTATTTCTATGTGTGTGTATACATATACTTACAAATTTATGTCATATATGTGTATATATATGTTAGAACATGGCTTCTTTAGATATAGGATTTATTATTTGTAGTGCTTGAGAAGATGGATTCATCTGCTCCTTTTAAGCATCCTTCCATAAACTCGCTGTATTTTTCATCCTTTTATTCCAGTTGTTCTCTGTATGTTACTAGTTTATGTCTGAGGGAAAAAAAAAGTATGGTGACATTTGTATTGTAAATATTGTCCAAATTTATACTGTCAACAGTATGAATATTAAAAAAAAAAAAGAAGTATTCTTTATGTTTATGGAAAAGTCTGCAGGTTTTAAAATACAAATTGCTTTGGAATTCATCCATCTGGCACCATAAGTTGTATCATCTGTTGATTCCTTCTTGCTCAGAGTCCCATATAATGGAAAGAATGCAATCTGTAAATATTTATATATATTCATACATATATGCCCACAGGCATATATATATACATAGTAGATGCTGGGGTCTAGCAGTGCTGATCAATTTTTAAACATCACCTTCTAAGGGGAGAGGAGCAGGCAATTCCCAAATGTTGGAGGTCAAGCAGACGAGGCAGAAGGCATCACTTATGGCACAGAAGTCACTGTTTCATACTGGGTTCCAGAGACGGTGGTTGCCATGCTCATAATGAAGCTGTCTTCTCTTAATGGTCCTACAGTGTGTAAACTTTGAATAGCTATCATTTGTAGGTAATGGAGTTTTCTATAATGGTGCCCTGTAAAAGATAATGATGAAGTTAAATCTTTTCACTTTTAGAACCATCTGTGGTAATGTAAGTGCTTTAGACAAACAATAGAAATACTGTTTCTGGTCCATTTGAAACTGCTGAGAACATTATTAAAATGAACAGGAGAAAATTATTCAACAACAGTAGATGGTAACTTTGCAAAATAATCTGACTTTTCTGTTTATACTATGCAGAACTCTGTAGATAAAAGAAGGGGAAAATAGCCTGGCATAATGAAAGTGGGAATTGCTTGTTGATTGGTGCAGCCTACCTAAATATTTTTCTGAGAACTGCAGAGCCTGCAAGAGCTCTTTCTGGTCTTTGTGAGTTTTTTGTATGTGCAAAACCAGATATTACAGAAATCCAGTTGTGGATTGGATTTTTAGATGCTAGCACAGTATTAATGAACATAGGTAGAATAATTTTGAGGCAGTGATCAATCTGACATATTTTTACTAAAATAATTGAGGTGGAGAATATAACTGCTGTTACCAGTGCTTACCAGGCATTTGTCCACCCTTATGAAAATGAATGCTAATATTTCCTTTTTATTAGAACTGTAAATATTACTAAGTTATGAGACTCAGTATTGAACTTCAGTAAGATAGGTAAATGTTATTCTTCTGGGCCATTACTATCAAAATACTGAAATGAACCTGTTTTTATTAAGACCTTAGATTAACTTAAGTTCATTTGTTTTTACTTATAAAGTGCCCACAGATCTTTCCAAAAGAGCAGTTTGTGCCTGGCAGCAAAGTATGGCAAGTACAACTGATGAGTGATGCCCAGGAAGAGAGAAGTTCAGATGAGCAAAGTTATGTTTTGACTTTCCAGTCCTTGCAGAACACTTTGCGGATCTTCTTGGAGATCATTTCTGGCACTTCCCAGAAGAGAGGTGATGTGAGATCCAGCACCATCAGTAAGAACAGAAAGTCCAAGTAGGCAGCAAAAGCCAAGCCAAGAGGCAGCAAAAATGAAGTAAAAAAGAGAGAAGCTACCCTGTTTTTAGTTTGGCAGCTCGCTTTTCTACAACATTCAGTGCAAAGAACCTTCTCTCCTTTGTCACCTAAGTTTGTGGGTGTGTTTCTCACTCTTTCATTAAAAATTCACTGTGTTTG
The DNA here is from genome assembly GCF_009819885.2 of Catharus ustulatus. Taxonomy (NCBI): domain Eukaryota; kingdom Metazoa; phylum Chordata; class Aves; order Passeriformes; family Turdidae; genus Catharus; species Catharus ustulatus. Next base: position 50,158,476 of record NC_046225.1, read on the forward strand.
ACACTCATACTAGATGTTTGGGTTTATTTATAGCTTTTTGTGTTTAAATGTGATACACTCACATTGTTGGTATAATTGAAACCCAAATTAATTATTTTAACTGCAGTGCAGAGAAAACTATGGAGAAGTAAATGTTTTTATTTTACTTTTTCATTTGAGTACTAGAAACACTGATTTTAAAAAGGATTTTCTCTTAGCATTAACAAATTTGTCTCCATCTATTAATTGATACCTGGACAAAAATTCCCGCTGACACCTGTCAAAAGGGAGAAAATCAAGTAACAAGTGTCCTAGTAAAATAGCTGACACTTATTTTTAAGCCTATGCTTACTGCTATAACATTAAGATGACATGTACCTGTTAGCATCTAGTTGGATACTACTGCTGTTATGTCTGAGGGAAAGCTTAACATTTTGTCTTCTGTATTAGCTGTGGAGAAGGTTTCTTTTCAATAGGTAGGTAGACCACTCAAAGAATCACCGTTAAAGGTGAACTTTAATAGAGTTTCATAGCAAGGTTCACTTTATAACTTACTACATTAATGAAATATACATAAGAAAATCAGATTCAAAGTAGTTTAGAAAGATTTTCAGAGCCTGGTGATGCAAGACATTAAAGGTATGAAGGATATGAATAAAAAATAGTAAGGTGCTAAAGGGTTTAGCAACACTTAATCATCGACTAATTTAACATTTATGAGGTGAGTCAGTAGAATTTGCTAGAATTATAACAGTGAATTAATTACAGACTCACGATAACCTTCATACCACAATAAATAGACATGCATACACTGGCAAAAAGAAGTATACATCTATATCTATGTGTGTAAAGATACCTACCAAAAATTCTCCATTTGTTCAGTGAAATACAACAGATTTCTTAGCATTTCTCAACAGGCACGAGTTGCACCTCAAGTGTGTCTGTGTATTCTATCAGACTAGGCTTCATCATCAGCAACAGTCTTTTGAGTGTGGCAAACCTGAAGGTTCACGAGCTCTGAGAGGTGTCCTGTTCAGAGGGAGTCGCTGGTGCAGCCCACTGCAGTCCAGGAGAGTTCAAAGGGCCTCTCTTAGGACCATTGTTCATAGGGTTGCTAGAAGATTGGCTTCAGTCATCAGTAATTTTCTGTTCAGGGCATAACTCAAGCTGGTAATTACTGTAGTTTCCAAAATTCCGTCAGGAATGTTGCTGTTCCACTTGGGCTACTTTCCAGGTAAGGAATGTTGCAATGCTGTTATTGTACAGCTGATTATCCTTTGTTCTCCACTTTGGCTGGGCAGCTGATGTTCCTCTTATGGTCAGTGTTCCACCTATATTATGTAAGACAGGCTGATTGTCAGAGACACTTCACCACCCAACTGGCACAGAAAAGGGGCAGTTCAACACTCATCTGATTCAGTCAAGGATTGTTAGGAGCACCTGAGACTGCAGAGCAGGCCTGAAGGTGGGGGGAAGCACCACCACAATCTTAAGAGACAAAGTGGCAAATAATCCAGATTATAGTTTGGAAGAGGAATGTGAAGGGACTGAACAATTTATCTGTGATTTGCAGATGGCTCATCATGACTTCTGATCCTGCTCATTGTCCAAAGCCTAGTTTTAAGCCTAAGTGTATAAATTTAATTTATTTAATCATTGTTTGGAATATTTCAGCAAGTTATTGAGTTATAGGCCAGATTTGTAACTGGTGGAAAATGGACACAGTCCACTAACTTTGGTGAAGAGGCATTTGTCCCTATTATCTGAAGCTGTGTTACAATGCATTGATAAGCATAAAGAGACAAAGGTGTGAAGTCAAAGAAGAAATACCAAAATTCTCATGGTCTGTCTTTTCAACTTACCTGTATGAAATTACCATTCAGATGCCCTGTTAAGTAACTGGAAATTCTAAATATCTGGTTAAATGAATAATTGCAAATTTTGTTTTTTAACTTTATAAATTTGACCTTCTGTTGCATTTTTCACTCCAGTTGTGTGGAGAACAAAATTGGATTAGAGAAACTTACCAAAGGTGTTTGTGTGAACTAGAGACAGATAACAGGAAATTTGTATCTACTTTAGAGGATTACTTTCACCTAGTTTTGTGCAGAGGAATCAGTATTTCCTTGCTATACATGCAGTTGAAGTTTTTGTTAGCAAGCTTGAGTAATTCAGACTTAGTTTCCTCACTCAAAGTCAGACTTTGCATCCCCAGAAATCCATTTTCTCTCTTTTAATCCTATGAAAAAAAAATATAAGGTTTTACACTGGAGGTCAGAGCAGTGTTCTTTTGATGTAGCAGTTTTACTGTTCAACTAACTCCAGTTTTGAAATAGCATGTGAATTTCAGGAGTAGTGTATAGTTTGTGAAATTATAATTTGCTATTTGCGTAAATTTAAGACTGCTTTTGGTAATGCAAGAGTGCCTCCCACTATTTCTAATGTTCATGATGAGGACGTAGCCTTTCAGTGTAGGAAGTCTGCTGTTAGGTGAGACTTCATCCATGTTTGTCTTCTTCCTGTCTGGGATTTTAGTTGTTAAGTACCTTTTGAGCGATTCCCTCTTTAGAATCCAAGGCTATACACACACAGTCTGGAACTAAGGATGAAAGAAGTTCCAGACAATAAGGGAGATGCACCTGGTACACAGAAATATGTCCAAGGACTTCCAGTCTGGTATATATTCAATACAGTAGAGTTTGCACTATGCAAGCAAGACTGTATATGGAAATTCAGAAATATCAACTGGAAGCTTTTCTGTTGATGGAGTCTTCGAACTTCCTGTACATTTAACATGTACTTGGGCAGTTCCTAGTTCTAATATAGTACAACATGGCTTGCAGATAAACTTGAACATGCACTTTTTATTGAAGACGTGTGTTTCCTTTTTGGAGACTTCCGTCATCAGTTTTTTCACCCTAGACATTTTGTCATGATAATGTATATTGTCCTTAAAAATTAATGAAGAACTCATGGGGTTATAGCAACCTTGTAAATGGTCACTAGTTAGGTTCTGTAGGCCTCCATTTTATGAACAGTGCTCCTCAACCTCTCTGTAGAGTAGTTGGATGCAGGACCCAAAGGTATATGAATTAAATTGGCCAATGACAATAAATTGGGAGGAGTTGTTGACTCTCTTGAGGGAAGAGAGATCTTGATAAATTAGAAGGCTGGGAATTCACCAGCATGTGAAGTTTAACAAGGGCAAGTGCCAGATTCTGCACCTGGGATGGGGCAGCCCTGGATGCGCATATAGACTGGAGAATGAGATGCTGGAGAGTGGTGCTGCAGGAAGGACCTGGGGGTCCTGGTCAGTGACAAGTTCAATATGAACCAGCTTTGTCCTGGCAGCCAGGAAGGCCAACCCTGTCCTAGGGTGCATCAGGCTCAGCATCACCAGCCAGGCAAGGGAGGGGATTGTCCCGCTCTGCTCTGCACTGGGGCTGCCTCACCTCGAGTGCTGGGGGCAGTCTTGGGCAGCATAATATAAAATAGTCAAAATATTCTTAGGGAGTGTGCATAGGAGAGCCACAAAGATAGTGAAGAGTCTGAAGGGGAAGCCATCTGAGGAGTGGCTGAGGTCACTTGGTTTTTTCAGTCTAAAGAAGAGGAGACTGAGGGTTAACTTTACAACTTCCTCATTAGGGGAAGTGAAGACACTGATTTCTTCTGTCTGGTGACCAGTATTCCTCAGGATCTGGAGGGAACAACATGAAACTGAGTCAGGGGACATTTAAGGGGGATATGAAAAAGAAGGTTCTTCACCCAAACAGTGAAGTTTTTTCAGGTGAGCACTGGCACAGCTCTCCAGGGAAGTGGTCACAGCTCCAAGCCTGACAGACTTAGGAAGCATTTGGACAATGTTCTCAGGCACATGGTGTGACTCTTGGGGTCATCCTTTGCAGGGCCAGGATTTGAATTGTGATGATTCTTCTGAATTCATTTCAACTCAGGATATTCTATGAGACTAAGATTCATGTACGAAACACGTATGTTAGCTCTAGGTTTTTCCCACAGTAGCAGGATTACATTTTTTTGGTGATAGATAGAAGTCCAAGGAGTGTATGAATGTTGTTTGTTGTGGATGGGCACTCTTTTTTTCTATTACTGGGACCTGTAAAATTTTTATAAAATTACATTTTAATTTACAGTAGTTTCACGAATACAAGCCGCACGGATTATAAGCCGCACCCCCGGTGCCTCGACAATGTTGCTGTCTTTGTCAATAGATAAGCCGCACCCCGAATATTAGCCGCACTTTCGTTCGTCGCGAGAATTCGTGCGCAGCTTTCACAAATTGGCCAATTAGTAACAGGATCGCGGCATAGCGGGCTTTACTGGCTCGGGGCGGGGCCAGGCAGGCTTGGCCCGCTCATGGTTGCTGACGGGGCCGGGTGGCCCAGCTCAGCGCCACGGCTCGGCGGGGCTGGCCGGGTGGTGCTGCCGCCGCCGCCGGGCTCGCTGGCCCCCCTCTCCCGTCACCACCGCCCCGCTGCCGCGTTCGCTCGCCCGGCTGGCAGGGCTGCCGCCGCCGGGCTCGCCGCCCGCCCCGCTGCCGCTTTCGCTCGCCCCGCTGCCGCTTTCGCTCGCCCCGCGCCGCGCCTCGCGAGCGCCGCGCCCGCCCCGCGCCGCGCCCGCCCCGCGGCGCTTTCGCGAGCGGCGGCGCTTTCGCGAGCGCCGCCGGCAGGGCTGCCGCCGCCGCCACCAGGCTCGCCGGCCGCCCCCTCCCGTCTGCACCGCCGCCGCGTTTCCTCGCCCTGGCCGGCACTGCAGGCCCCCGCACCGCCGGGCTCCCCCACGCTGCTGGCCCCGATTATGCTGGGCTTCCCCCGCTGCCAGGCAGCCCCACCCGCCAGCCTTCCTGCTTCTGCCATGCTCCCCTGCACTGCTAGCCCCAGTTCTCCCGGGCTCCCCCGCCCTGCTGGCTCAGGCTCTGCCGCCCGCCCCCCACACTGCTGGCCCCGCCTCTGCCAGGCTTTCCCACCTCTGCCGGGGCCGGCCGGGCTCCAGCTTGGCTTGGGGCTGCCGCGGGCTCTCACTTCCGTGTTGGCAGCTTTTAGAATTTTGTTAATAGATTAGCCGCCCTGGAATATTAGCCGCACTTCCGGGTTTCCACCAAAATTTTGGTCAAATTGGTGCGGCTTGTATTCGTGAAATTACTGTATCTTTTAAAGGGTCTTTTGTTTCTTTGAGTTTTGTCTTTTTTTTTACCTTTTAAGTATCACTGAAGGATTTTCACATAATTTAAAAGACCCTTGTATGAGCTTTCAGATTCCAACTTTTGTGAAAAGAAAAATCCATGCCAAGAATATGAAAGGATTCTTGATTAAAAATCTCATTCTAAAAATAAAGGTCTTCTCAGATGTCTGGGAAAGATACTATTACAATTCTTTTTGTTTTCAGTAATATCTGGGAAAATGCTAGTTCAGATTGATTGCTGGGTTATTTAAGTTCCAGAGCTATTAAAATAGCATAGAATAGATACTCCTCTGCAATTATATTCACATTTGTTTTCCTTTAAATTTAAAACTTTTTCAAATATTAAGAATTAATAGTTAATGAATTAATAGTGAAATAATGAATTACTTTGTTTCTCCAGAAACATTTTGGAACTTGGTGAAGATCATGTATGCAAACACATCATTTAAAAAATTTATTCACTTCAGTCTCAGGGAGAAGTTAAAGGAGGAATTTCACATTACATTCTTTCTTTTTTTATGGTTGATCCAACCTATCAAGCCTTCTTAGACCTGTGGTGGCTACCTTGTCAACACTTTACCTCCTCACTTTTCAGTAGCTGGAGAAATGCTGCTTTGAATGTCTTCCCCTCAGTGCCCCAACCTACTCAGTCTCAGTCATTCACTTCTCTTCCAGCAACCTTTAGACTCCTGACAGGTGTCTTGGTATCTCATTTTCTTTAAATTCCTCCTTTTGTATTTCTTTTTTTACAATCTTTACTCCTTGCCAGAAACTGTCAAGGAAAATAAAGTGTCTGATTATAGAATCACAAAATTGCTAAGTTTGGCAAAGACCTCGAAGGTTATTTAGTCCAACCATTAACCTCATGCTGCCAGGTCCCCCACTAAACCATGTTCCTAAACACCACATTATTAGTGACATGACAGTTATGCACTTAGTATGCTGCAAAAGCTCAACATTTTTTTAGATTTCTTTTGTAGTTGGCTGGTGGTTTGTTTGCTTGTTTTATTTTGTGGTGTTTTGACTTTTTTTTTTTTTTGCTACAATATCTTTATTTAGCTATGCAAAAGTTTTGAAACTTTCTGAACTGCACACAGACTTCAGTACAACACTTGTCTCAGAAGTATACTATATAGTAGGTATAACATCTTCTTAAATCTTTTTATATGAAGAATCCCATGTTGACTTCATAACTGTTTTTGTAAACTTAAAAGTATTTCTGAGCGGAGGTGGGTGGAAATGTGAAGAATTGAGAGGTGGTTCTTAGTGCTAGCAGTGAATGATCAAAAACACTTTCCCACCTGAAAGATAAGAAAGAGGCGATACAGTGTCCTCCAGTGTGCTGACATACTAACCTGATTTCCTTATGCAGCAACAGAAAATTAATCACTGGTGGCTGAATATCTTGCTCATTCATCAGATTGTGGTATGCAGAGATAGACATTTTGGACTGTTCACTGTCTATGAATAATTAGATCTTAGAAAAAAAAAAGTAACTTACTTTTACCCCAATAATATTATAGTTGCCCAATACTAAAAAAAAACAAAAAAAGAGAAGATAATTGTTGTTTAACCACACTTGGAAATGGCCCAGGGAAAATGAAAGCTAGTCCTTGAAAACTCTTCTTTCAAGAACAAAGACTGCAGCCTTTTCAAAAGCAACCTACTTTGTTCTGGCAATGTGTCAATGTTTCCCTCAGAGACTTCACGCTTCGCTTTGCTTTCCTTCTCATTCATTCAATAACTGTAGAGATGAACATATGATTATGCATATATGATACATATATACAAAGATATAATTATGTATGCCATAAGAAAATCACAAGAATCTGAAAATACCTTGATGTGGAAAATAATTTAATGGAAGTTATGCCTCCTTTGTCTTTGATTATGAGTGATAATTGTTGTTGTTGTTATGATAGATGAAAATATTGAAGAGGTTAATCTAATGAAAAAGTTGTTTAATGAAACAATAATTGAATTCTAGGTGGGATCTGATGTGTTAAATAACAGACAACTAATTAATAATGTCTAAGACCAACACTAGTAAAAGAAAGAGTAAGCACTGAATAAAACTAACCTGTGGCAAGAGAGCAAAACTAGGTCTGTCGCTTCACCAAATTCTCAGAACTGGCACATCCAAATTTAACCTCATTTACTATAGCTGATCCACAGAAAAAGATTCTTTATTGTAGATGTATTTAATTAGAATCAAATAGTTTCAGAGCGGTTTTCAGCTTTGCAAATTTGCAGAACATAGGACTTAGACTTTTCCTCCTATCACAGGCTGTCAAACCTTAGCTCAGACTTGGCTCACACACAGTGCAAAAACTGCCCTCTTTCCCCATTGTCCCTTACTTAAGCTTGGTAGCAGGAACTTTTCCAGGATGCTAACAATCTGTGCAGCTGTAAAAGGAATAGCAAAATTATTTCCAGTCTAAATGGCAAGTTTCACCAGGACAAAGCCACTATTAGGGCTGTTAGAACTTTCAAGCTTTGGTTTCCCTACAAAGTGTGTATCTCATTGTTTTACGGAGGACTTTCTTCTTATCTTTCTCTGCTTAATATTTTGTCTAATTCTCAAAGAATTTAAAAACTGAGAAAAGGGCTTTTAAATATTTTTGGTTTTGTTTAAATATTTAATAATTTTATAATTTTCATTCGAGATTTTTTTTAGTGTTCTTTCTTAAAGAAAAACAGAATCAACTTAGATAAAGTTTTTTCTTTGACGTTTATAATTTTTTAAATTCTTAAATGTGCCACAGAAAGGTACATGTTATGCTGACTCCCTTAAAGGCAGGGAGGCCCTGCAGAGAATATCTTGTGCAGTTTAAGAGTTGGATCCAATGATCCTTCCAACTCAGAAAATCTTATCATTCTGTGATTAACCCCTGGTACAGTGCATTGTATCTCCTCTTAGACAGCTGAAAGATGACTCAGTAAATAGAGCTAACAGTAATTACAGTCATGATTTGGATTTGGGCAGTTAAAGCATTTTACTAGGGTGACTTCATTAACTTTTTCTCATAATGCATCTACATTTTTGTCTCAATTCATGACATATCACATAATTTTACTCTTTCACGGACAAATAGTTTCACCCAAATTCACCTGAATTCATTAATTAATATGTTTCCTGTCAAATGAGTTGAAAAAAGTGTAGAATCTCCTTATATAATCCCTGGAATTTGTAAATCTCTAATGGACTTTAAAGACACTAAAGAACTTGGATAATGCAACAACACTACTGATTTCACTGCTACCACTTTTTCTTTGTCCTAAATATTTTTATTCCGTTTCTCTATATATCTCCCAAAATCCCAGAAGGTAAGATGGTAGAAGGTGCTACCTTCAGCATGCATGTCTCTGAAACATGCAACCATCCAGCTTCTCTCCCACCACGGCTCTTCTGGACTAAAAGAGGTGAGTTTATATCTTCTTAGCTCTATTAGCTCATTATTCTAGGGTGATTTGATAGATCTACTATTCTACCTGGGGAGGCATGATGGTGATCCTGAAGGAACCTGGTAACCTTCAGGATTCCAGGACTTCCTGTGTATCACAAAGGCAGGACTGGACATTAGCATACAAAAAAGTAATATCACATAGAAATTTTATTGTTATGGTGCTCCTAACAGAGATGGTCAGTTAAAATGTTCAAGTCATCATGAACATCATATGCTGAGAGCACTGACAGAACTTAAAGAAAATAATTATTCCAGTTAGTTTGTTCATTCTGGAGCATTCAGACTAAACAGTAATTTCATTCTGAAACTTGACTATCAAAATCTGAGTTCTGATTTTTTTGTTTGTGTAACTAAGGTTGATAAATTGCACATTAATTCAGCTTTTGCAGTTATTTACACCTTGGGCAAACATCAAATCATATTGCACTTAGACAAAACCTGAAATAAAATAACTTTCCAGTTTTTCAATTTTAGCAAAACCTGTAAGAGATTGCAGTAAAAATGGAAATAAAATATAAAGAATAAATAGAATAAAAGTTTCCTTCTGCTACTTGAATTTGTTGAATGGAATTGTCCTTTGTTTGAAAAAAAAAATGGGATGCAAAACACATCACAGCTCTCCCCATAGATATGCTTTTGGCCAGTGCCTTTTCTTTTTCAGTTGTATGTCAGAGCCTGCCTCAGGGTTCGAGTAACAATTACTTAAAGGAGTTTGCAAGGTGAAAAGCAGATTCTTTCAGTTATTGAACCTAATGAGAAATTTTTGCCACAGTTAGAGAATTTTTAAAAAACATCTTTCCTTCTGTAAAGTTCTAATTGTTTCTGTCCACAACACAAACCTACCTGAAAGACATAATTATGCAGTAAGTCACCACTGTGTAGCTTTGTGATTCTGTACAATGATATTTTAAATGTAGTTCAAACTAATACTAGAGTTATTTTTATTCAAATGTCTTCCTTTGGTGTGTCACACTATTATAAGTAACATTAATATTCAAACATAATGTGTTATATTTAATTCTACTACAGGGATAAATCATTATAAAGACTGAGTTTTTAAAAGGGTTGCCATTCGTCCTGCTCTTTGCTACCATGAGTGCATTTTCAAGTACATGGCTGTACAGTGACCCACATATGCTTGCATGTGTTCACAGGGCTTCCAGTCAGGGAAAATTATCTTTACATTGCAACTGGAGAAATTGAGCTAAAAAGCACTGTGACATAATGAATATGGAGCAGCAGAATTTAATTCTGAATGCCATTCTAACTTTTGTTATGTTCACATTAAAAACAAACAAAAAAATAAAGTAACCCCCCAAAACACCAGGAACTGTCTACATCAAAATAGGACTGACTGTGGATGCTGTTGGCCTCCATGGGAAACAAATGAAAGTAGGAATTTTAATAGGATACTGCAAGAGTTGTGCTCAAAACTTAAAGTAATTTTAGGATGCACTTTCATCTGGCTTGATTTTGAACATAATTTTGAGAGAAAGGAAAAATTTATTTAAGCTTGGGAACTGTCATGGAACTGACATGTGGCTGCTGACTGATCTGAGGAAGATAATAATTTGTAGACATGGTACACCATTAGGAATGACAGTGAGTCAGTGTGTAAGCTCTGGTTTCTGGCTGCTTAACATTTGAGGCAGAATTGTTATACCTCCCAGAAAACACAATTTATCATCCCTTTTTTCTTTTTTTTTTTTTTTTTTTCATAAAAAACTGTACATTGCTAGGAACAAGCCAGTTCAGAACTTAGAATTTTTAAACTCATAGAACTGAGTGATAAAAGCTAGTTAAATTAAGCAGAAAATGTTGCTGATCATTTGGGCCATATAGACTTGATAAAATTAATAAAGTTGAAGTAATCTGAAAGCCTTTAGATTCTAAGCAGGAGCTTTATTTTCCCCATGAGAAGCCATTCTATTCTTTGAATGTAATTAATCTTATCAGGCCACTTTTGGTTGCAGTTCAGTTACACCACTAACATTAACTTGTGAACATCTGGAACAATTATTCCTTCTTCTTGGCTGATCAGTGGGTAGCACAAACCAAAGGGAGGTGTTACTAAAGACACCAAGCAGTATTGATTATATACTCTACCTACAATGCCAGAAGCATGTGGGAGGACTTCATTGCCATGGTGCTCTATTGCAATAAGCAAACAGAATTTAGATTTCATTGTTGGCAAGGGAATTAGCTGGAAATTTAGAACCTACTAGACTGTGAGAAGGCTATTAGTAATCTGAAGTGAAATCTTAGTATTAATTTAATTAAAATTAATCCAAGGTACTCCTTTATCTTAGATGATGTGCATTGTTCTGAATATCTGCCTCTCCCACACTCCTCCCTTTACAAAAAGAGAATTATAAAGTTAGAAAAAGTTCAGAGAGGGGCAAAAAAATTCAGAGTATGATCAAAAATATAGAATACTTTTCTACAAGGCATAGATTGGAAAAGTAGGACCCCTTGCTTAGAAAAGAAATAGTGTGAAAAATAGGTAATGACCTGTAAAAACATACACATCATGGCAAAGATGCAGCTCAAAATTTTTTCTGGTAAAAGAGCAAGGAGCCAGATGAAACTCTTGATTCTTATGCAAAAGGAACTAAAGGAAGTGATTCTGTCCATGATGGCTAGGTGAGCTATGGAGCTCCATGGCAGGACATGCAGTGACTGTTAAAAGTTTACATGAGTGCAAAAAGCCATTAGGCAAATCAATGAAATCCAAAAAGACTATAAAATTCAAACATATATATTTTCACAGAGTAAGTACCTGAGCTGAAAATATTGGAGTCTGCAGAGAGTTCTGGGAAAGCATTCCTGCCCACTTGGTTGATCCTAGTATTTTTCCCTGACATCTGCTCTTGACCACCATGTTGGATAAGAAATATTAAGCAGAGAGACTTGTCTGGATGCAGACAGTCATTCATTCTAATTACAAAATATTAATCCTGTTGAAAGAAGTCTTTTTGGGATTTGAAAACAATATAAAATACTACAATTATAGAATGCCCTAAATTGAAAGGTCCCAAAAGGATCATCAAAGTCCAGCTCCTGGTCCTGTACAGGATATGGCCAAGAGTCACCATCTGCCTGAGAGAATCGTCCAAACTCTTCTTGCATTGAGACAGGTTTAGTGCTTTGACCACTTCCCTGGGGAGCGTGTTCCAGTGCCAACATCCTCAGGGACAAGAACCTTCTCCTAATATTCAACCTAAACCTCTCCTGACACAAATTTGGGTCAGTCCCTCAGGTCCTGTCACTGGTCACTTCAGAGAGAGATCAGTGCCTGCCCCTCCTCTTCCCCTCATGAGGACACTGCAGACTCAATGAGATCTCACCCCAGTCTCCTCTTCTATAGGATGAACAGGCCAAGCAGCCTCAGCTGCACTTCAGCTTCCTCTTGAGGCTTTCACCACCTTTGTTGCCCTCCTTTGGATGCTCTTAATAGGTCAATATCTTTCTGATATTGTGGTGACCACAACTGCACACAATACTCAAGGTGAGGCTGCCTCAGAGCAGAGCAGGACAATCCCTCCCTTGCCTGGCTGGTGATGCTGTCCCTGATGCCCCCCAGGACAGGACTGTCCCTCCTGGCTGCCAGAGCACTGCTGACTCATGTTCAGCTTGCCATTGACCAGGACCCCCATGTTCCTTCCTAAGACTAGGAAAAACAAAGCTCTGAAAGCACTGCCTCAGTATTCCTATAAGGTTGCCAAGTTACTATGTACTTCATTATCTGCCTGCAGAGACACTTGCACATCTGCAGGAAAGGGGAAAATAGGTCATCAGACTTGAAATGCTAATCCAACAGCTTTCCTAAGTTCATAATTACGATTGAGGAGCAAGTATTTATAATTTAATACTTCACATAAATTATAGGACTGTGAACTGAATTATCACACTTTTTTTCTTTATTAGAAATGAGCTGTATGTTTAAATCAAATGTTTAAGGTTTAAATGCGGCATTGTTTTCTGAAACATCTTAGGACATCACTGGAAAAAGAATTGGTGAGGGAAATTGTCCATTCATTATTATTGAAGAATCAAAACCTCCATTTGTCCATTCATTATTATTGAAGAATCAAAACCTCCATTTGTCCATTCATTATTATTGAAGAATCAAAACCTCTATTTCTATATCCACCTGATACTTTCTTCCCCACGTCTACCATATGCTGTCTTTGAAACTGTAAAAGACAAATTTTCTTTTCGGAATGTTCTCTGACTCAGAGACTGCCTGCTAGGGCACACAAGCAACCTGGGTAACATGCTGAAAGAAGTGTGGATTTTTTTCCCCTTGAAAGGTTCACAGTATTCCAGAACATAAAGCATGATTCATTCTTCACTTTGCAAATTTTAATTAGACAGACCCGTGTTATCTAATGACGAGTTTTACACTTCCTGCTACAATTCATCCTTGCTGATGCCTTGCATTCATGGAAATCTCATTATAACCCTTCTATGTTTTAAATCTGGTTAACTGTCATGGTGTAAGCCCCAGCTAGGCACCACATCTGCTCCCCATACCCTCCTTCCCTGGTAGAATGGAGAGTAGAATCAGAAAGAATGCAAAAATTATAGGTTAAGAACAGTTTAATAATTGAGATAAAATTTTAAAAAATTAAAATAAAAATAACAATTATAATAAAAAGGGGAGACAACACAAAACAAACAAACAAACAAAAAAACAAAAAAAACCAACAAAAAACCCCCAAAGATAAATAAAGTCCAAGATAGACAAACCATGCCCAATGCAATCACGTAGCACCTGGAGATAGAGACCAGGTCCATACCCAAGCAGTGACTGATCAGTAGCTCCTGGCCATTCTTCACAATTTATATACTGAGTACGACATTCCATGGCATAAATTATCTCTTTGGCCAGTTTGGGTCATCTGTCCTGTCCATGTTCCCTCACAGCTTCCTGTCCACCTGCTCAGTGGTATAACATGGGAAACTGGAAAGTCCTTGACTTAGAGTAAGCAGTACTTAGCAACAATAAAAGTGTGTAGTCATTAATCTCATGCTAAATCCAAAACATAGCCCTGTACCAGATACTAGAACAAAAACTAACTCTATTACGGGTGAAACCAGGACATTAACTCAAAACAGCAGGCAAAATTTCATCTTTGGATGTAATTCTGAATTCTGAAAACTTGGACACATTTAGAAGCAATGCAATTTCAAATGAGAGCATGTAGATCAACATCTCACTGCAACAAATGGATCTCTTTTTGAGGATGTGGAGTTGATTTCAGAAATGAAGATTTTGGCATTAAGAAGAAGCTATTCATTTCAGGTCGACTACAATAAATTGTTTCAGAATGAGCATTTATTAATTTTGGAAATAGGAAGCACTTTGTATTTATTTTATGCATGGCCTGAATGAATGCTTGTCCCTTCTTGAAGGCACAGCACCAAAAGAAAAAAAGAAGTTAAAGCTGTCTAAAAGCAAGAAATTCACTGTTCTCTTTTTTTTGGCCAAGGATTTGTGACTTATTACAAGTAATACCTTGTTTCCTGTTCTCCTTCAGCCTAGAATGCCTTCCACGATGAAGCAAGTGTATGCAAGAAGAAAGGCAGCATGCATGATGTGCCAATCATTCTGGCTGACACAGCAACTTTATGGCAACTTCACCCAGTGCATTTTCCATTATAGGTCTCTGAAACGGCAGAGGAAACATATCTAAGCATTGTGCCAATGAGAGAATTAGGGACATCTGTGATTCCAGTTCTCAGTGAGTTTTGTGGCCATCTCTATTCCCAAGTAACTGCCTAACTATCTGACTTAAATTAATTTTCCACCCATTAAAATGTTGGTATAATATTGAAAGGATGACACTTCAGACACCATATTTATCTTGTTTTCACTCAATCTCATGATTAATACTTTTCTACTCTTGCTCCTGTCATGATTGACAAATATATGTTTATATTTTAGGTTATTATCTCCTGGGGAAAGAAGGAGAAATCTTTAATATTAGGAGATATTTAGGTAAAGTGGAAAAAGGGTTCTGATAATCTAAAATAAAGAGAAAATGTACCTGCCATGCATTGCTACATAGAGAAACAGTATTTTACTGGGTAATTTTGAGTATCTGCAAACTGCGAATAATACTGAAAGTTTTACCTAGCAAACCCAGTGTGCATATATATATATACAGGTATCCTTCTGTGGCAGCTGCTGGAATGGGTAGAAAGTATTTTGGCTTTACATTCCAAATGACATTATTTATTGGAATTTTCAGTACTACTTGTGGATCAGTTGTAAGTAAAATATTTAGATCTGTTATTTTAAGGTGTTAAATTTTTAATGCAATGTGTCAGTTGCCAAAGATTTTACACTATTTTAGTGGTGATTGAAAATTACTTGAGATAATCTCTAATTTTGAGGCAGACTTGAATTAAAAATTTCTGTAATGGTTCATTTTGTATGGACTACTAAAGAGGAGGAAGCACAGTTGTTTTGTCCTTTTTAAAAGGAGAAACATTGTAGCAGTCTTAACTTTAATAGTGCTGTTGTGGTAATGATTTAATGATTGCATTTGCTTTTATCTTGCACATTCTAGTTCATAAGTCAGCAGGGATATCTCTAAGCTTATGAAGTTTTCTAAAGATCAGAACTGGATCTATAAGTTTGAATCAAAGCACCCACTAATAACAACTATAATGGGTTGGTTACCTTGTTTGCTTCTGCTTTCTCTTTCTTTCATCCCCTTAGAGAATTCATGAAAAGTTTTACACTGTACTAGCCTTGTAAGGCTAGTACACTTAGAGAAATCTGTCATGTGTAAATTAGCCTGAATGGCAGCTATATAATTCAAAGAAAATTCTCTATTTAGATCAGAAGTCTTACATATAATGAATTCGAATTGCATTCACTTTCCTTAGCATGGAAATGTTAAAAGGGTGTTAAAAATGGGCTAATGGAATTTATTGACTTTTCTAATTCATCTGATAATACACATAATTTCTTGCTAATAAATATTACTAAAGTTAAATAGGAATTCAAATAAGATATAATGATCTTTAAGATATAAAACTCACTGCACAAACTTTGAAATGTTCTGATCAAATTTGTCACTTTCTTTACACTTTTGGAGAATTGAAAATCCAAAATCACATCTACAGCTGGCAGTAGTTACTCCTGAAACACACCACGAGTCCCAGGCCTCCAGCTGGGCACTGAACACAACCCTCTGGGACCTGCCATTCAGCTATTGCTCAATCTACTGCTCTGTCCCCTCATTCAGCCTGCACTTGCTAAGTTTGCTAATGAATATGTTGTGGGAAACAGCATCAAAAACCTTGCTGAAATCAAGGTTAACATTTTCCTCATCTACCAGGCAGTCATTCCAGGATATTGCATAGGTCAAACAATATTTTCCCTTGCTGAATCCATGTTGACTACTCCTGTTAAATTTCTTTTCCTCCACGTGGTCAATGACATCCAGAACGAGCAGCTGTTCCACCCCTTTCCCAGGGACTGAGGTGAGGCTGACTGTCCTGTGGTTTCCTGGGTTCTCCTTTCTGCCCTTTTGAAGACTGAAGTGACACTGGCTTTCCTACACTTCTCAGGCACCTTTGCAGTTTTCCATGACCTTTCAAACATGATGGAGAGTGCTTATCAATAGCATCCATGCATGTGTTCCATCAGGGCCCATGGATTTGCCATTATCAAGTTTGCCTAATTGATCTCTAGCTCTGTCCTACTCTATAAAGAGAAGCCCTTCCTTTCTCCAGAGCTTCCTGGTCTCCTGGGGCAGGGATTCTTGAGGTCCAGACATAGTGGTAAAGGCTCAAACTAGGAAGACATTCAGTAACCACCTTCTCTGTGTCCATCATCACCAGGTCACCAACGTCATTCAGCAGTGGGCTGACATTTTCTCTGGCGTTCCCTTTCTTACAGATACAATTGAGTAAGTTCTTCTAATTATCTTTGTCATCCCTTGCCAGTTTCATCCCAAATGGATCTTAGCCTTCCTTGTCACATCCCTGCACGCTCTGACAACATTCCTATATTTCTTCAAAGTGGCCTGTCCCTTTTTCAACATTCCATACACTTTCTTCTTCTGTTGGAGTTTTGCCAGAAGCTTCTTGCTCATCTATGCAAGTCTCCTGATCCCTGATTTCTTACTTAGAGATATACAAAGATACTGAGCATTAAGGAAGTGAAGCCTGAATATTAACTAGCTCACTTCCAGAAACCTAACCTACACAGGAATTTCTCCAAGTAGGACCATCAAGAAAACAAAGTTAGCTCTCCTGAAGTCTGGGGTTGGAATCCTACTTATTGGCTTCCTTCTTGCATGCAGGATCCTGAACACCATCATCAAATGATCACTGTGACCAAGGCTGCCTCCAGCCTTCACATCCACAATCAGTCCTTATTTGTTAGTGCAAGGTCCATATTAAGTTCAGACGACCAGTAAAAATGTCTTACAAAATGCAGGATTGCCTAGTGTAAATACTAGTCATGAACTACAGGTGTCTTTGGGTGATTACTGCCTCTGTGGCTAGCACTGGAGAACAACAGGAACTGTTGAAGTTTTCTTTGAAAGTAAACTCCTCTACTTAGATTTTCTGACCTTGAGTATTTCTACTGATTGGTTTTGAGTATTTGCTGCTTTTTCTATGCTGGCCAAGGTTGAGGCTTTATGCCTGCGTATGACAAGAAAGTGGTGGATCTTGGAAGCTAAAAGTATGAATATAAATTTCAGAGATACCCAAGTGACTTACAGTTTGTAAATCCACAAAAAAAGGAGGGAAATAATTTGTAGCACCACTTTCTTTCTGGGCAGCTTCTAAATTACATCAGAAAAGCACTTGTAGATTGGACTCACAAAGGTTAACATTAGGCTAGCATGGTTAATTTCCCAAGGCTTCTCTAAACTCACAGAAAGAGATAACTTAATCTAGGGTGGAACTCAGCATGGGACCCCTTATCACAAAATGACATTTTCCAGTCATGGAATTAGAATGAAGAAATTGGTGTGGTGTAATCATAATGCACTAATTGGGCCATGTACACAAGTATTTAAAAATCTATGTTTTATTTTCATCCAAAAAAAGCAAATTCTTATTTAAAAGTGTCTTTTGAAATTCAAGTTGACATATTTTTCACTGATTATGCCAGAGATTTTGCATGTTGTTTTGTTGAAAACTCTGACAGGCAATACTCAACTTTCTCCTTTACTATTGGGGATTATTTGCAAAATGTAGTTGCTCCAGTTTCCATTCTTCACTTCTTCTAGGAAGAATATATTATTCTTATTAGACCAAGTTCAATCGTTCCTTTTTCACTGTCAGAGACTGAGATGTTAATGGTGAGTGACTGGACCAGCCATTTGCAAAAGCAGCAGGTGCTTTGCTGGGGATGAGCACAGTAACAGCTCAGGTGCAGAGGGTGTGAGCACCGGGGGGTGACCATGACAAAGCAACCTTTGTTTAACAAGAATCTGGGGTTTGAGATAGATCAGGGAAGAGGCCAAAAAGAAGCAGACCCTGTCAGGTGAATTAATACTTTTTTGTCATGTTGATGTCCTTCCTCACACAAGCGACTCAGTTGTAAAAGTCTTGTCCTACCCCACACTATCAGCTGGGGAAGGTATTGGAACATTTGCATTATTCATCCCTTCTTATGGGGCACAACTGGTTCAGCTACCCTGACATGAAAGGTAGCTGCAGCTATCACATTTTAGATGCATCATATACCATCAAAGACCCCCCCAAGCATGCCCAAACTAAATTTTGGGAGGACTGCCCATGATCAACACAGCCACAGTGTAAAAGACGCAGCAAAAGACAGTATAAAACTGCCCCTCAGGGGAGGTACCTGCGTGTTTCCACATAACCTGGGCATATATTAACCCATTGAAATTTGTTACACAGGCTTTCCCCATGGCTGATGGGTCAAGACTACAACCGTAACTCTTGACCAACCAGCATCAAAATTGCACTAATCAAGTCTTGCCACTGGATGCCTAAGTGGCGATATCTTTCTACTCTTATCCTTTCCTTCTATTTTTTTTTTCCTTTTCCTAATAAATTTTCCTCATTTTCTTATGTAGGCTTTTATATTAGTATATTACCATAAATAATAACAACCATAATGGCTACATACCCCCTTTCCATTGCAACCAAATTGTTCTAAAATTAACCCGACACATGTATATATTTATAAACACTGATCATTTACTGCTGTTTCACTGTAATCTGCTCCAAGGGAACTATTCACAAGAACCTGAGTCACTCTTGCCTTCAGGTGCACTTCCATAATGGTCAAAAATAAAAAGATAAAAAGAGATATAGGTATCATCCTGTAAAAAGGAGACACAGTTTCCTATGATATCTGTAAAAGGAGAAATCTTGCTGCTTGGAAACACACAGATGAATAAATGACTGGGGATAATTACATTGCCAGCAGCTGAATTTATCAAGAACTTTGTCAGCCAAAATGTCATTCATGTCTCAAATGGCATAGTCAATTAAATCAGTTATAATATATGCAACAACAATTAAAATGCTTAATTTTCAACATTTTGTGTTAAGTACATTGTTAAAAATCAGTGGTTCTATCCCATGTAGTCCTTTAGAAGGACATGTGCATCCTATCATTAATTCTACAATGAAAGTTTCTTTTCTCTTCCTTTGAAAGTGGCTATCCATCCACTTTTAGGTGAAAAATCACTAGCATGATCAGCACCAAATATTTTTGGAAACCTTAATGTATTTTGCCCTTTCTGAAAGCATAAATGTGGGCAGTTAGAATTAGAGATAATAACATGAAAAATGGTAGCAACACCACCGCTCACATATCCCTTCTCAAATGAAGCTTATCATGAGAAACAACCCAGAACATTTTATATCCCAAGGAAGCCCAAGTTGGATGACAATTATTAATTTGATAAACCATAAAGAAATAACAGAGACACATATTTATTATCTACCATCTGTATGAAAAAGCTACAGCTGTGTGATTAGAGGTTGTAACAACAAATATCTGTGGACATTTGACATTAAGAGACACTTAACAAACACTTGACAGCTTATTAAAGCTGCTTTGCTAAGATGGATAAAGGCAAAGGCATTCATAATTAAAGCAACTGCTTTCCTTAATTATCCTCTAGCTGCCTGCTTGCTAGATGTCCTGAGGGACAAGAATCTGGAGACAGGTCATGTCAGATAGGCACATTACTCAGAACACATATTTTCTATAATTCATTGTTGCCTGCCTTTGTGCAAACTAAAGGATATTCCAGTTTGGGCTAACTCTAGAAGGCAGGTATGTAGGGACAACTTTTGCTTTTGTTGCAGCAATGCAACATACAACCCAGTAAGAAATGGGCTTCTCCCATCACTGTCAAGTCATATGGTGATTTCTACATCTAAAGCAGTGGTAAGCTCCCTGAGCAGAGTAACTTTATTTTCAAAGTGGACCTGATACTGTCAAGAACAAGAGCATTACAGCTTCCTGCCAAGTACAAGAGCATTACAGACTGATGACATTTGAAATACAAATGGGAGCAAGGTTTGTGTCTGTTCTTGGGTCAAATTAACCCCCATCACTTTCCCCCAAAGACCTAGTGAATGCCCTCTAAGCATGCTCTGCTAATCTCCCTAATTTGAGATGCACAGGGATTTAGAATACCTAAATCCAGAAGGATCAGGAGATTGATATGCAGCTGATCCCCAGCTAGCCCATTCCTGTGCCCATTAACTGGTTTGGCTACTGTTTGACTGCCAAAAAGCCAGTCTTAATTGGAAAGAATCAAGACAGAGAGAGGAAATCTATCACTTCCTCTGATAATTGTTTTTCCATTCATCAATCAATATTAAAAGTCTGTGTGTTTTCATAATGGATTTGTCTGGTTTTAGCTTCCAGACATTGGGGTTTGCATTTCTTTCTCTCATAGCTCGCCAAGTGCCTTAACAGAGATTTTCTCTGTAGGACATTTTGAAGCTATTCACATTAACTGTCATTAACTTTCTTTTGCATAAACTATAGTGATTGAATTCTTTCTATCTCCTTCAGGATGACATTTTCTTTAACGTTTGAATGCTTTCCTGCACCCATTGTGATTTCTCAGTAATGTTTTTGTGTAGCGTGAATCCCTATTGCTACTCATTATGCTTGTGTTGGTCTTTTCATTACTTAAGGAAAGGTGAAAATCACTTTGCTGTTGTTGCTTTGTAATCCCAGTTATATATCTTCTTTGAAAACAATTTAAAGATTTAAAGTATTTAAAGCATATGTTTTTCACATTTTTTCAACATATATTCAGTATTTCATACTCTTAATGTGTTTCTTTGTCAGCACCTGAAAAAACTACGTTCAGTGTGATTGAACCTTGTTTATCACAGTAGGAACATTGCCCTGTCCTTTTACTTTGTCTCTACTACTATTTATGATGTGACCACCCTTTGTGCTGCCTGCACAGCTTATATGTAATAACTGTTCTGTTAATTCACTGAGTATACTTCAAATGCAGTTGAATACCTTTGAGTTGTGCTCTTCTGCCTCACTTTTAATTATATTTCTCCACAGCTGCCAGGTACACTTTTCCTAACCATCTCTGTTCTCTCACAATGCTGTTCAGTTGAAACACTGAAACAATATTCGAACACTGAACAATAAGGTTCATATTTAAACAAAGTGAAGCATTCACAGTAGACAAAATAATTTTTTGAAAGGATTTGTGTTTTCAAGACTTCTCAGTCTTTCCTCCATCCCCACTGGCATAACTCTCTGAGCCATCCGTTTTTTCCTCTATCCCTTCCTGTATCTCTTTTGACTGATCCTGGCAGCAAAAACTCACATTGGTACCAGGTTAATGATGGTAAGAGCCATTCCACCTTTGTCAGAAGTGCTCTTCCATTCTGTTTTTCTGATGAATTAATTTTTTTAAATATCTAAAGATGTAAAGAAAATAGTCCCCCTTTCCTTTAGTAAGCTTGCACTAATCATGCTTGCTTTTCTGTAAAACCGGATTAAAGAAGGTGGGCCCTCTGATTGTCTTTGTCTCTGTCCCTAGGCAGACCCCAACAGGCTTCTGTCCTTATAATGAACTTTAAAGGCTGTTTCTCTTTCACATTAAAATATTTTCTCTAACTTCCTAATTTTCTCCTTCCACAACACTTTCATCATCTTCCTTCTTTCAGCATTTTCTATTACCCCTTTTTCTGGTCTCTTAAATTTCTCAGTAGGCTAGACATAAATGCTTCCTTCAGCAGAATTTGCACTAGACGTTTCTCCCTGTGTCTGTACATTTACTGCTCTTCGCAATGAGTCCTTCTTGATTTCTCATCTAGGAAAGTAAAAAACTGAAATTCGGCAATGAGTAATGACTTACTCCCATCAAACTCTGTAATAAATCAGAATTTCCTTTTGATGAGGTTGAGGAGATGGGAGACAACCCTGCAGGTGGGAGAAATCTGTGACCACGTCATTTAGCAGGTAATTATTACCAAGCTCAAAGTCACTTTATTGCTTTTTCTTACCCATATGAGATTAATTGGTTGATTATATTGGTTATATTGATATTAGTATAGACACTTCTAATACGTCTCCTTTGTTCTCTCTCCTTCTTTCTTCACTGCTAATACCTTGAGCTAATTCTTCTTTCACCTTGGGAAGCCTAGAGTGAGAAAAAATGGAGGGAACAGATTGTTTAGTAAACTCTGGATCACAAAATGCAAGAACACGTTAAAGAGTTTTCTGTGTCTGCACATTTTTGGCCCCATTTCCTTTACTTGAGGTAGTCAAGGACTTCCTAAATTCACCACAAAAATTTATTTGCATCTTGATTAAACTGAGCTAAACATGAATTGCACTTCATGGTATTAAATTAGGGGAAACTTTGGGTTACTGACATTAGAATTAGACTTTTACACTGTACAACTTCTGATCTTCTGGTAAGCTGGTTAGAAGAACTTCCTCTGAATTTCTGTAATCCTGGGAAAATCTGCAGTTGCTATTGAAAAGTAATTCTTTTGGAAAACTTTACTTTGTGTGTTTGATAGGATGGTTGTTCTAACAACATTATATTTCATGTGGGTTCTTTGTGACCTTATCCCAGGATACCATGAAACTACTTAACTTTAATTGAATTAACAAACATATAATTCAAAATACTGTTGTGGAAATTAAATTTATTTTTTTCTTTTGTATTATTTTTCAATCAATAAGTTTAGAGGGTCCTTTTCTGGACTAAATACAGATTCCTAGTGCCAGGCAGGAGCAACACCAGTAATTTTTATATTTAGATGTGTAATACGTTTGAACTGATTTCCAGTTGCCTATATTTGAATCATTTGGGCACATGTGCAAAAATTAAATTAAAGCCAATATTATGTTCTAGACCAGCATGATTAAAAGCAGTATATATTGAAAGATATTAGGCTTAATATGAAACTCAGGTTTAATTCCTGGGTTTTTGTTCAAAGTTACGACCTTGACATCTTAGACATGCCACCAAACCTTAGATGTGCCTTTCCATACCTTTCTCCTCAACAGGTTTTATTTTGGTATCTGAGAATATTTCTGTTCACTCTCAGAACTACTCAATTTTGACATCAAAGGCGTTTTCATCTCTTAATTCTAAGGCCAGTAGTATTTCTTTAAGGAGTAAGCAATATGTTTTTTTCTTGCTGGAAAAGAGAAGAGAGTTTGCAATGTGACTTTTCTTCTGAATTACACTTTATATAAGTGTCTAGAATATTATTAAATTTTCTCTGAAGTATAGATTTTCCTTCAAACATTGAGTTCAGTTATTATGAAATAATTTATGATCAGATTTAATATGTCTAGCACTAAAAAATTAAAAATTCATACAATATGAAAGAATATAATCTGAAGCTTTGCTTTAAGAAAATCAACATTTAAAAAACTCTCTGCCCCTTTAAAAAAAAAAAATTCTGATACTGAATTTGAGGTACTATTGGGAATAATATACTTCAGACATTAAGACATTAAAGAAAACCAGGTTAAAATCAGTATTATACCACTAATGAAAAATTCTTCAACTCTGCATCGTCATTGTAATAAAACTCTCTGTGTATAATTCTTAAAACCAGTCCATATTTAGCCTTTGGTCTGGAGTCAAGATTGAAAATATACTATTAAGGGTTTTTTTTGTTTGTTTGTGTGGGGTTTTTTTTTATTTTGTTTTCTTGTTTGTTTGATTTGGGGAGGGTTGGTTGGTTGGTTGGTTTTTTAATTTTGGGGCTTTTTTTGGTCAAGGACTGTGGCTGAATTTGATTAAAATATTTTTTTCCTTAGATTTAGATAGTAAGTCAAATATCTGAGGGTTCATGTATACCTCTGAAAGAAATCTCTTCTGATTTTTTCTGCTTTGTCACAATTCATTTTAGGTGATATATTTATGACCACAACATGTCTCTTCATTTCTGAGCTGTAATTTTCCATTTTATGAATGCATTCTTGTCCCAGATTTCATACTCAGTAAGATCAATTATCAGAGGTATGAGATTACTGTATTAAAGGTACTTACTTTCAGAACCTGAAAGTCTCCATCCTTCATACTTATCTTTAAATTTAAAAAATTTAGAAAGTTCTATTTGAACTTACTTGCTATTCAAAGTAATTTCTAATAACAGGAAAAACTTTTAATATTCTTTAATTACAAAGTGCTAGCCATACAGCCTGCACATTCTGTACTAGCAGAAGCAAAATATTTTCTGTAATTTTGAAAGTCTTCTGATGACTGAGAGAAGTTATTGTGTAACAGAAGATTCAGTTTTCAAGAGAAAATTTTGACTTATATACAGTGCACTTTGCCGTCTTAAGCAGATCGTTACTTGGACAATTATCTAGAAGCAAAGTAATTCTCTTTTGGCATTGATTTGTGCTCACCTCATTTGGAACCAATGATATTCTGCCAAATTTCAAGCCATTTATTTTTAACACACCTCCTAATAAAATTAAAATGTGGCTACTTTCAAAGTAATCAAACAGTCACAGTGTGTAATATTATTACTTTTTTAGCTGTACTTAAATAAAATATGCTGGAAATATGTTAATACTTTATGTACTAGGACAACAGCAATTATGGGAATTTCCTAATAATTTTTGGTTTTTTACAACAGATAGGGTAAGTGCTAAAATAATGGTATTCAAAATGTAAAGAGGAAAAACAATTTAATCCTCTGTCCTGTGCTTAAAAAGAACTGAGTCACCATTAATACACAAGCTCTGCATTTTTTGAGCTCTGCCAAAACCCACTGAGGTATAGGAGGAAAGGCTTGAGATCCATGCAACAGGCCTAGTTTCTGGTGAAAGTGTCACTAAAATTACAATTTTTCCATTAAAAATGTCAGATTCAATAAACAACTGTGCTGGTATCAAAACTGTATAGAGACAATGACACTTTTAGAGGTGTTGATTCATAAGCAGTCTGGAATCCTCCTTAATTTAAACTACAAAGAGTGATACTTCAGATAAGCCTGTATAGTAAATTACCATGTACAAATGATGTTCAGGGCAAATGCTAGAGATAAATAAACCAATGACATTTTTTCCTGGCTAAGGCCCTTCCTTCAGATGAGAGGAGGCCAGGCTGAATCTCTTTTATTTAGCTGTCCATACAAGAGGCATGGTTTCAACAGGAAAAAATCTTCACACTTTAGTATCTTCATTAATATCTCCATATCCCTAACTTAATTGCAAAGAAATTTTCGAAAAGTTTGGTACTAAGAAAAATCTTCCAACTAAGACCAGTGGTGGTGTTTGCCAGAGAATGGTGTGTTCATAAAATAACTCTTCTCCTAATAAGGAGGAGGAGGATTATTCATAAATCACTATTACCATCAATACTTTTTTTTAAAATTAAAAGCAGTATTGTGGCTCATCAGTTTTGAGTGCTATTTGACCTTATGTCTGACACAGAAAGTGCTCCAATGATCATTGCTACTTTATTTGCTACATGGGGAATTGCTCTGCACAAGGCCACGACTCTCAGTAGCAGTACATTTTGTTAAGTGATTTTAGTTGTGCAAAACAGAATATTTTCCAGTGCTGTCTGCTCAGACTTCTGGCATCAGGGCAGAATCAGGGCCATTTTTTTTCAACAGGCTCAATAACATAATGAGATTCATGGACAGTGTTGCCATATGTCCTACAGAAGCTAGACTGTGATTCACTGCAATACCTACAAAAATGTCAAAGCAATTTTCTGGAGCTCACTTGCTTTCCCAGAAGACTGAGAACCTGTTCTGTATAGATTCTTTGCATCACTTCACAAATCTGAAAATTTTCCAGTGGTGTATTTTTCTCCTTGACTAACATGGGTCTCATACCATTTCCCTCTCCTCTCCTCTCCTCTCCTCTCCTCTCCTCTCCTCTCCTCTCCTCTCCTCTCCTCTCCTCTCCTCTCCTCTCCTCTCCTCTCCTCTCCTCTCCTCTCCTCTCCTCTCCTCTCCTCTCCTCTCCTCTCCTCTCCTCTCCTCTCCTCTCCTCTCCTCTCCTCTCCTCTCCTCTCCTCTCCTCTCCTCTCCTCTCCTCTCCTCTCCTCTCCTCTCCTCTCCTCTCCTCTCCTCTCCTCTCCTCTCCTCTCCTCTCCTCTCCTCTCCTCTCCTCTCCTCTCCTCTCCTCTCCTCTCCTCTCCTCTCCCCTCTCTCAGTGTAAGCAGAATTAGTGAAGTGTTGATAACTTTCTTGGGAAACAAAAATTTAAAAATCACAAATAGAAATTTAGTTTGCTCTTGCTTCTAATCTTGCAAGTCCTGCCATCTCTGAGTTACATAGGAGTTGCCTTAAGTGACGTTCAGTCATTAAACTGAAATCCAAGACAGGAATGGGAAATGTAATGTTCGAGTAAGGATAAGTAAAAAGTGAAAACATCACTGTTTGTATAATTTCTGTTTATCGGCTCCTACTTTCATTTGCCCCATGAAACTGAACCAAAACTTATGGACAAATCTAAACTTCTAAAGTATTAACATTGTGAGTTTCTGCTCTTTATTTCAATTGAGATCATATATTGGAATTTTTAAAAGTGTTTAAACATTCTGCTTGACTGTAAATGTCATAGTGAACTGTATTCTCCGATGATTTATAGAACAATGTTTCAGACAACACAATTACCCAAATTTTAAGATTCATGTCCAAGCCCTCTATGCATTCACAAATGCAAACTTTCTTTAGAATCAGTCATTCAAAGTAACATAACTGTGAATGTCTCTCTGCAAGTCCAACATATTCAAAACTGTCTCAGTGAAACTAAGGAATTAACTTTCTCAAAAAATATGTTGCTGTGCTAAATCATATGCCAGATGATTTATATCCAAGACACTACCCAGAGTAATCACAAAGAAAAAATCAAGTCTAAATGGAGCTGAAACACCAGAAACTCAAGCATACTTTATAAGGCAACCCTATATTAGTGAAACTCTTTCTCAGAGGAAATCTGAGGAAACCAAATTCTAGATCTGTTTGGAATCCCTCCACTAATTAAAATACTTTACAATTTCAACACCTAAGTCCTCTTTCTTCCTAATGGTAGATTGATCAGGAGCTTATGAAGGGTCTCTCCGATTAAAATCACTGCAACTGTATAAACTCTTTGCTTCAGCTCTTGCTTCTGTACAGTATTATTTTGTCTTTTTCTTGGTTAGCTTTTATCTCTGTTTTCTACAAAGGAGTTTTGCAGAGCCAGAAGTAGGTTAAACCCCATTAATGACGATGTATCTAGAGCAGTTAACTGGCTGGAATGAGTTCAGTGTTGGAACACTCTGTATTTCACAATTGTTAAGGGCTGGCATGCAAGGATTTATTCTCCATGGAACTGAGATTCTCTTGGCAGCTTGCCCAGGTGCTCCAGCACCTCACTGCAGAAAGAAGACATTTCAGCTGTACATGGATGTTTCCTGTACATTGCAGGCATGAACACACTGCCCAGAATGGCACTGTGTGCATATATATTATTTCTGATATTTTTTAAAGACATTTCTAGGGCTAGCTAACCTATCACACTCCCTGGAGATAAATGCTTTTCTCTTACTCAGTTATCTTGAAATCACTCTTATTTTGAACTACCTTCGAGGTAATATGCATCACAAAATTATTAAGATTGCAATAGTTGAATAAACAGACTTGTTACAATTATAAAAGTCAGAGGTGGTGGAATGAGAATTCTTACTCCTTTATCCGTGTAACTTCATGAAGTCTTTTCTACTTCCATTTCATTAGGGATTCTTTCTTTCTGCAGGCCTTAGATCTTTGACTGTGTCCAATAAGAAACTTCTTGAAGTAGGGATACCCTAAATTTAAAAAAACCCAACTTTGCATAACAA
Organism: Catharus ustulatus; assembly: GCF_009819885.2. NCBI lineage: Eukaryota > Metazoa > Chordata > Aves > Passeriformes > Turdidae > Catharus > Catharus ustulatus. The sequence continues at coordinate 50,186,440 of NC_046225.1, forward strand.
GATCTCATTCTTGAAATCTATTCAGGTAAGTTTAATCTTTCTCCATGAAACTTTTAAATTTCTTTCTTATTTGCTAGACAGTTTTGTCATTCCTCTCAATTAGTGTCAGTTCTTATCCTCACAGGCTTTAGCATTTTTCTAAAGCCAGATATCATTTCCTGTGTATGACTGATGAATTAATTAACAGCCTTTTGTCTCAGAAAGGGATCAATTCCCTTCTTTGATAACTCAAGATGTATCTTTCAGTATGAAGTGTCTTTTCTGCTGAATCTTATATTTTATAGTAATCTGTGCTTTAATGAATATACTTGACAAAGAAATCTAAATAGGTGAATGGATGTAGCTCATTAATAGATTTTAATTAAAAAACAGGCATTATGGTAGGTAGCCTGCTCAGAATGGCTTGAGGTGATTAAATTTTCTTCTAAAGCTACTATAAAATACCTTTAATCCCTTTGTGCCATTTTGCCTTTCCTGACTATTACTATGCTTCTGAAAAGAGCATCTGGAATTCTGCAGAAAAAGCCCTAAATAGGAGATACCTGGATATCTGGAGGAATGGGTTATTCTGGGGGGAAGGACCCTTAGGTAATGTCTCTCTCTATGAGCAAGGCCTTTGTCTAAGGGCTCTGTCTTCCTTTGTACTTCTCCGTGAAGGGTTTCTGCACGGGGTTTGGAAGAAGCACTGAAACCACACTATTAGTTCAATCGCTACAGTCTGGAGAATAATTTTCCTCATCCTTGTCTTCATCTGTGGAAACAGATGCAAAGTCAAAGAAACCCACCCACAAGTTCCTATTGGTAGTGGATACACTATTGTTGGCCAAGCTAATTTTAAATAAGCCAGTAAAGAGAGCCTCCATTTGCTCACAATTGAGAGAATTTATGGGTGGGCCCAGTGTCCACATACTCACCAGGATAAGACTCTCACACACTGTAACTGGATACTTACAATTCAAGTGGGAATATATGAATATACTTGACAAAGTGTTTGATGTCTTGACTGGTATATTAAACTTTCTCTTTTCCTCATTTCTCATGCATGACTGATTTTAAACCGTGATTTTATACTTTGTTGGTTAGACTGTTTGGGTTTTCTTGTGAGATTCGTGTTCTCACTAACTTAAAAAGTTGCTATAGTTAAATTGCTTTTTGTTCAGAATTCTCAAATGTGGCCAGGTGCTTGAAAAATAAGCCTCCTAAAAAGGATTTAGTTTAATGAACAGAGAAGAGTATGAGAACACTGGGGAGAGGAAGTCTACTGGTTAACTTGCTGCAGACATTAGCCTGCTGGATTTCCAGAAATCATTTGTGTCCTGAAGAAGTTTGTGTCTAGATCACAGATGACTTTAGAAAGGGATGCTTGGATTTCAGTTTGCTGTTTTATATGGTAAGAAAATAGATTCTGGTTTCAAAATATATTGAAAACAACTGGTCCATACTGTGGGTAAAAATACCAGTTTGACTTTTCTTGGCACTTGGAGAAGATAGTTTTAAAAATAGTTTAACAATTAAAAGGAAATGCTGCAACTTAAATTTATTTTTAAATCAATACCAATATGTACCTCTATGTTTGATGTTTCTATAAAAGTATATAAAGAATTATTTTACATTTTATTGATTTTATTTTCTTAGACATGGGGAAGCAGTTTGAGATTTTTGTACTTTTCTGTAGAGTCAAGCTGTCTGCTTCTGTTTCCTTAGTGAATACTTTCTCCTTGGGAAAAATCATCAGCTTTCTTAAATCAGTTTAGCTGTATTTTATTCCTTTGCCTAGCCTGCCTTGGTATGTGCTACCTTGGTACATATGTCTTAAATATTTTTCTGTTTGCTATTCTCTTATTTGGTATTAAATACAAACTATTTCCTTCTACTATTTTCCACTTTAATTTGTGAAGAGACAGCAAGCTGGGATGATTTAAAATGGACTATGACTCGTGCTATGATAGCAGCCTAAGGAAAGGGAAGCTGCATTCAATGAAAATTCTCTCACTTACTGATGGAGGCACATCTTATCAAGGCTATTCTGCTAGGATCATTCAAGTGACAGCAACACTACGTTGTGTTTGTGGAACTTTGTCTCTGGAAAATCAGATGAGTAAGGCTCTGGCATTTGTTCTCTTACCAAGTGTGAGGGGTTGATTTTGTCTGGATGTCAGGTGTCCACCAAGCTACTTTATCACTTCCCCTTCTCCTGTGGATAGGGGAGAGAAAATAAGACAGAAAATAACTCATAGGTCAAGAAAGACAGTTTACTAGAGCAAAAATGGAAGGTTGCACAGCACATGCAGGGAGAGAAAGGTAGAATTTATTTTCTACTTCCCATCCACAAACAACATCCAGCCACCTCCCAGTAAGTAGGTCTTCAGCTGTGACAAGCCAGTCATGGACAAGGCTGGCCAGCCGCTCTTTCTTAGGCTCAGTCATCAGCCCTAGCACGGCTGAGATCTTTTTGGCAGGGCAGGGTCTCCATCATTTCTGGTTGAAAGTGGTGCTCCCAACTTCTGAAACATTTTACCTTTCAGTTTTGGAAGGAAGGGATTTTTCTTGCTCTGACAGTGCAATATTACATTACACTTTTGTCTGATTTACTTACTTGCATAATGATTTTTTTTTTAAATCCATATTTGTTGAAGTTTAACAATTCAACATCATACAGATGCTTTCCTAAATTCACATCATTATTTTTATATTCTGTTATCAACTCTTTAGTAAATAAACTTGTAAAATATTGTCATGCAATTGATGACTGCATATACTTTTCATTTTTAAACTCTTCTATGTCTTGTTTTTGTCAGTGAGGACTTATTCCCTATGCAGCCATGAAATGCATGTAGCCAGGGTTATTATTTCCACTTGAAAATACCAAGCTTTGATACAGTTTCTGGAGCTAGGAGACTTCTTAATTTTCTTCATCACTGTTCTTTATGTCCCACATCATAACCATAATCTGTTTATCTAAAGGCTAATTGGTTTTCACTTTCTTAGCAGCAACATGTGTATGCATTCAACACATAGACCATTTTCTACAGAAATTGCTTTAGCAATATTACATATTGAGTTATTGAGAATATACTGAGTTACACCAGTATATTCTTAAATTCTACATTCCTAGACAAATTGAAACTCTGAGGAAGACAAATATATGCTTTGTCTAGACATTCTATATGCATTTACACAGAGAGATCTACAAACAGAGAGGCAAGCATTAACTTAAAGTTTTAAAGCAGAAGAATCCCAAGGACTAGGACAAAGGATTTTTCTGAAGTTGTAGATGGAAATGGAAAAACGTTGAAGCTTTTGCTTGTTCAACAGTTCTTTTGGGCCACAAGCACACCAGCTTCCTTAGGATTCATCCTTGGAGCTATCTAGGACATGGTAGGAACAGACAAGAGAAGTGGTCCTTACACTGTAGCAAGGAATTGCAGTGGGAACAGAAGAATCAAGAAGGGAGAGTAAAAGGAGCTTCTGTATTCTGAGTTTTCTACCAGAATTTGAATTCTCGAGGGAGTAAAGACAGGACATTACAGTTTGAACTCAAATGTTTTGGGAATCACCAGGAAAAGTTATTGAAGGTGAGAGGAAATGTCACTGTAGATAGAAAACTTTGTCAGAAATAGCATCAAATATGCTGCTCAAGCAGGCAACTGTATCAAAACAAGAAAACCTTGATTTAAAAAAAGAGGAAGAGAGAAGAAAAAATAATTCCTGAAAGATCAGAAAAAAAAGGATTTGTGCTGGTGATGGAGCTTTCTTTTCAGCTGCTGAACTGTATGCTTGTGAAGATGTACTGTCTTCCCCTTGAACAAATGCACCTTCAAAAAATGCTGCACAACTCCAAATGAGTATTTGTCTCATACACTGAAAGAAGCAACATGTCCAGTAGCAATGGTATGTTCATAACAGCACCCATAAGGTTATAAAAGCATTTTATTTTCATACAATTCCTGCAATGAAGCTAATGTTTTCCTGAGGGAAGGAACTTAAGCTGGATGATAGCCTTCTTGGCAGACACTCATAAGACAAAGGCTGACCTGGGGTTACTGTGAAATCTCTGAAATTTCCTGGTGAGAATATTGTCCGAAGATGTGTGTGCATACTGCTAAAAGGGTAACACATATGTCTTAAGACTTATGTGGAGCTGTATTCCATAATTTCTCAATAGTGAGATGAAACATATCACTAATGTACTAACAGCCAAAGAAGAATAAAATAAATTTTCATAGCAAGGTAGGTAGCAGAATGTGAATTGTCTCAATTTCACTAAAGATTTAGGCTCTAAACTCTGATTAATAGTAATATTTTACAGATTTAATTTCCAGAAAATAATTGCGATTCTTGCTGTTTCTTTATTTTCTGTCAGGTGATAGCTTTCTTAATATGTTTGAAAAGTGAAAATAACTAAGATGTTTAAATAGAAAAAACAGTTTTATTCAAGAAATAAACCAAATAATACACGATAATACACGAAAAAAGAGGAAAAATTAAATTTTAAAACAAAAAAAAATTATTTGCTAATAGAATTAAAGTCATGAGAGTGAATATTATCTGTTTTAATAAAATAAAATAGTCTGCAAAAATGATAACTTAAGCCTTTGTCTGGAATTCTGTTTAGCTATAATTGCCAGCATATGAAACCAAACCAAACAAAAAATAAATAGAAGTATGAGAATGTGTCAAGGTTCTTACACACATTATTCTGTTTCTGAAGTGTTTGTGAATATCAATCTGTTATTCCGTAATTAAATAATTCTGTCTTTTTAATGCTGTATTACATTTCCTTTTTATTTAATTTTGTTACTTCTTTTGAACAGAATTATTTTTCCTTCAGTGATCAGTAAAAATATATCTGCATTATTCATGGTTTTATTATTTTAAAAAACACTTCCCTGTGTTTAACTCTTGTTTACACACAAAAACACTACAGGTTTTATCTGAGCTACAAAAATGAACTTTAAATCCCAATTTTGTAAAGTTGTGGCCTTACCAACTTTTACCATATTTGTTAAATAATTGTGAAATCTTGTACAGCTCCAAATTATTTTGTTAAAATTTCTTCATCTTCCAATCATTCTCATGTTATTTTCACACCAGAAAAGGTGGTTTTCACTAAAAGCTGTGTTTACTTGTGGAGAGAAAAAAAGTATTGCAACTTCCTATTACTTGGTAAACGTGGAAGAAAAACATCTTTGAAAGACTATTCTGGAAATTTAGCTTTCTTAGTATTATTGATTTTTCTTCACTGACAGCACCATTGCTGTTATGGTGTATGAAATACTCCTTTTCTCCTGGATACACAGAGTTGTAAGTTCAGGAGATGGCAAATTAATTTTTATAACTATGACTAGTAATCCAAGTCTTTGCTGGAGGCAGTTTACTCTGTGGTGATAGTCTGTTGCCAAATTGTGTCTTTTCCCAAGTGCTTCCAGGAAACAACTCCATACCACTACAGAGGGTCCCATCCTGTCCTTGTTTGTCAGGAAGGTCCCTCTCATCAACCCAGTCACCCAAAGAATGAAAATCTCCCCTTTTACTCCCAGGTGGCTTGGAAGCATTATACAATTCTGGTTCCTGTCTAGTGTACAAAACTACTGGAAAGTAAAATTCATATGCCCATTGCTAGATAGAAATCCTGTTGAAGGAATTATTTGAACTGAAAAACAACAGGAGCTGCATGGAGGCCACGTGCTGAGCACCAAGCTTAAAATCACTGCACTTATATGTGTACGTATCGCAGTAGTTTTTTGTCATCTCTGTCCCTTTACAAAAATTTAAATATATTGATAGCACTAGCACCACGTGTAAGTTATGTTATTGCTCCTTGCTGAAATTTCTGGAATGGAAAAAATTTCCAGGAGTCTTGGTTTTACAATTTGCAAGATGTCATGTGGGGTAAAAAGCGGAGGATGGTAAAAATGGAAATACTTGTTAAAAAGTAGCTCTACTTCAAATTGATTCCTCAAGGACCAGTGGAGCTCTTACAAAATGTGAAGACTGTCTATTGTTGTTTTTCCACTGTTTGCCTTGACACCAGCTGTAAAATGAGGCAACTCTTCCTCATGTCCATGTTATCCATAGCACCTCAGGTCACCTCTAATGATCTCTCCTGACAACATGCATACATCACATCTTTGGTGATGTAAACCTTCTCTGAACCTATTAGATCTTTCCTGCTGGATGACTGTCCCTGGTGCACCATGCTGCTCATGCTCTGTGTGTTAAACACCTTCAGGTGCTGATTGTTCACAGCTGTATCTCTTAATAACAGCCTACACTGCTATAGCTTCAAAGCTAAAAACAACACACAATAAATTGTCTGATAGCAATTTTGGCCAGCAATGGGCAGCTATTAACCAGTGTAGCTAAATTAAATTTCTCCAACAAATGCAAATAAGTAAACAAGTAATCTAACAAAACCTATCAAATGTAGTAATGATGCTAGAATGGGAACTTAATTGGCTTCTATGTTATTACCGTGATGCCAGACTGGATCACACTGATTATTCATTCATAAATCTTTCAACTATAGTATAGAAAAGTAAATAATACAACCCTCAGTTCCTTTGACCCAGAAGAAGAACTCAGAGGAAAAGTACCCAAGAACACAAGTGTATTTTCAACACAGTGCTTAATGGAAGAGCTTCCATTTTCTTGACTCTATATAGAAGACTGAATCTAGTGGGGAAAAAAAAAAATTGTTACCTAATGTCTCCCTGTAAAAAAAAGTTTTGTATCCCCACTCTGTCTATTAATTTGCAGAATACCATATGTTGCACTGCATAGTTGCTGTTAAAAATGTTTACTGTTTAGAACAAGAACTACCTTCTTGCATATTTTAGTGTTGAGCATGATGCCCTGTCAGAGACCTGCTACAATTCTTTTGTTTTGTTATTAGGCAGATTGTTGGGCTGCCTGTCCAATCTACTCTTGAAGCTCACCAGATATTTTATGCAAGCTAAGTGCACCTTTAAATAAATTGAAGCATGATACTGCTGTGTGTTCTCACAGCTCCACTTGCAAGGAAATGGTAACAAAAGACTGACAATGTGTTGCTGCTACAAAAAGGGCTCATTCAGATAATCTCAGATTCCCTGGAAGATCTACACCTGCATGATTCACAATAATTTATGGGAGTAGGGTTTAGGAAGATGTTAGGGGCTGAATTTTTTGCAGGAGTTTTATTCAGCACTCATAAATTATACTTTGCCTTTGTAGTATACTACCTCCTTGATTATAAAAGCATATCCCTGCTTTCTCCCAACAGAGATCCTCATGTTTCTCCATAAAGTTTCTCTGTCTGGGTCCTGCTGAATTTCACCACTCCTCCTGTAGCTCTGAACTTCTACCTCACATTCCTTACCTTTCCATCAAGACAAAAAAGAGATAGCTATTTTCCCATCTCTAATGAGCCCTGAGCAGAGTGATTATTGATCATAACTGGAGTGTCAGTTTGTTTGTTTTGTGGAGAGGTTGTGACAGCTGTTAAGATGATTTGTCAGAAAAAGAGTACTCATTTGGATGTAGACATGTGAGATAATTTCGACTGTAAGAGCTTCACAGTGTTCATGAGAATTTGTTAAGTTTTGCATCTGTTCCTCAAATTCTTCCCAGACTCAGATGTCTTCCATATAAATGTTTGCCACTTCAAAGCTAAGCTCATGCTTAGATGCATTTCCTGTTCAGGTCCTTAGTTAAGATACAGCAAAAGAGTCTAATAAATGGAGCCAGGATGGGGAGTTTTAATCATTTATTGATTGTATGAAGTGAGCTATTTTTCATTGCAATTCTGTGTGCATAAAGCTTTTGTTTAGCGGAGAATGATACTCCTGACAGAGAAACCATTAATTGTTAACTAAACAGTACTTGCAATCTCTTTAAAATTTACTTGTTGGAGAATTCTTTTCCATGAAGTATTTCTTAATATGTGTGATTTTTCAACAGCCATTATTCTGATTTTGTTGTTTGCCTTTAAAAAAAAAATTATTTAATTATATTAAAATTAATTTAATAAGCATGAAAACGTACTGTACTTTGATGTCCAACAAGTAATATTATCTAAATATAAATTATTGCTATTCCAACGTGATCATTTTTATTATTTATTTGAAGATTTAATGTCTTATAAACTCAGAATTATATTTTGTACAGTGTCATTATCCACATTAAGTTTTGATATTTAACATAAAAATAAAATCTCAGTTGCTCTCTATAGGCACCTCTGAAATGAACAGTTTGCTTCATGTTACCAAGGAAACAGATCTTTGCAAAGATATAAGGCCACTTTGATGTCATTGTAAACCACTAAAGTGGAAATCTTTAGTATTTGTCAGCCTCTTGAGAGTAAGCAGTTTGCTCTAATCAAAATGAATATAAAATTATTCTGAGCATGTAGAAATGCAGTATTCTTGAAGCAAGCATGCTCACTAGTAACCACACATCTTTTTTTCAACAATGATTCAGGACCACAAGAAATCTGATTACACTTTATTGAAAGATACATAGATATGTAACCCTGCATATTCCTGAGCAGTTTTGTTCCTGAAAATTTAAATTGGCACATGTAAAACAGGTTGAAAATGTATTATTCAATTCAGCTGCATATTGAGTTGCTCAAGGGGATAAAACATGTTTATTTTTGTAACTCACTAACAATAAAATGATTGGAATAGAGAGGGGGGGATCCCCCAATGAATAACTCCTGCTGTTCAGGGCTATACTGTGAATTCAGAAAACAAGCCAAATCCCTTTGTGTGAAATGGCCTCACAGGCATTTCTGCTTAGGGGCTGAAATGACTGACTAAGTCACAAAAATAGTAAAAAAGATCCACAGGGAAAATAAACAAGTCTCATTTGAAATATAAAACCCATCTCTGTGAATGTGGAAGGTCAATTTCTGCTTATCTTTACTTTAGAAGTTAAATACAATAATAATAAAATCCCAGACAAAGACAGATAGCTTTTTAATGCTTTTCAAAATTGTAAAAATTATTCTCTGGCTCAAGGAACTAAAAAGGAGCACCCATACACATATGCTAAATCAACATTTTGTCATTGGAAATGTGGTCAATAGAAATTAAGGAAAATGTGAAAAATTAGCATTATACATTGAGACCCAGAATCTTTTTGCTTGACTATGCAATGGAAACAGCTGGATTCATGATAAGGGGTGGTGGGGGGTGGGGGGGGAGGGGAAGAGAACAATAAAGCTGGAATGTACTTTTGGGGAATGGGTGAGAGAAGAGGAAGGTAAGAGAAAGAACACAGAAACAAATTGCCAGGGAGAGCAGTGGAAACAATGAGGCTACAAATGACATAGCATGAAACCATCAGCTATAGAAAGCTGGGAGACAGGCATGCATCCACAGAGATGCAAATTAGAACCAAACAGTACAGCATTGGAGTAAATTAAAGATACTACCAAGAAGTGTTGAGAGTGGAAGCCCTTGCTTACCAAGAGAGTCTGGCTGTTTGTACATTGTTTTTTTGCTGTCAGGTGCGCTCTCTACATTGCAACTTCCATGTTCATTTGTTGAACATAATTTAAGGATAGGACACTGCAACACTTATCACTTTGTTAAGTACACTCTGCTAAATAAATACCAGATTACCTATGTTTGTTTAGTGGACTGTAGGCTTTTGGTTAAGTAATGCAATTCATCCCTACAGTAACATCAGGAATGGGGTCATTGTAAGTATTATTATCACAATCTGACCTTACAGAAAAATTAGTGTCAGCCCCAATACTGCTTAAATTCCTTAACTTTCTGTGAAAATGTAGGCAAAGCATTTACTACTTCATTTACACTCCAAAAGCACAAAAATGTTATTGAGATGTCCTCTTATGTCTAGAATAAATCATTACATATATATATATCATCATTATATATATAATCTATTTATATCTACATCTATCTATATCATCTATATCTATCTATATCTATATCTATATCTATCTATCTATATCTATATCTAATCTATATATCTATATCTATATCTATATCTATATCTATGTCTATAATCAATAAATAATTTTTAATAAATAAATATTCCCTTTATATTCTTTCAACTATTGTACCTCTTGAAAAGATCAAATAAATGACTTGGTAAGATCTGATTAATTTATGTGAGCTGAAACAGCTATCATTTTGTAGCAGTATAATATAAACAACAAAGCTATGAACCTACAAAACATCTATAAATTTTATCTTAGCCTTATAAAATTGCCTGTATGCAGTTTTTCTATGAAACAAAGGAAAAAACCTACTGCCACTCTGCTTGGCACTGATAAAATAGCATTTTAAATTCCATATGTATGGTAAGTCCAATTCAAGAGGTACAAAAACCTGTGCTAATACATATAGGAAAATATCTGTTTTGTTAACCAATAAAAACCACTGCTCCAAAGATATATATTTATTCTTCAAAGAAAAATTGAGAGATAAATGAGAGATAAATGGCAAAGAAGGAGAATAAGTATTCTCTAGGTCAATGGTGACATAAAAATAAAAAGGAAGTGTTGATTTTAAAAGATCTTAAGTTGTAAATCAGAAGGATGTTCTGATTACGAAGGAAGATATTTTTAAGTTAGCTTTCCTACAAGCATGGTGTGAGAAAATAGATGATGAGTTTTACAGTGTATCTTTGGTATTTTCCTTACCTGGATTGTGTGCAACTGAAAGAAATGCTCTTTGATCTGTGAAATCACTTTCAGTTTTTTATTCCTATTTAATATAATAATCTGATTGGAATGTGTGTCAGAAAACTGATGGGTGATCGATACCAATCACGTGAGAGACTCGGGCTTTATAAATGCACACAAACACAAGGTCTGTAATGTCTGCTGTCTATGCTGCTGCTGAAGCATCAGATATACATAAACTGAGCTGGAAACACAGAAATATGACTTTCAACTTGTGAAGTCACATGAACACCATGAGGTTTATATGTACTGAACTTTAAATACATAAAATTGGTGGGGCTTACCCCAGTTTTAGCTGTTTAAAAATTAGGTATCCAGACTAAGTCATGGCTCTTTTTGAGCTCTGTGCAGTCAGCATATACATCCAACTGCCTTGTACGCCTATATTATAGTGAAGTTAATTATTTTCTCTTTATCTAACCACTGGTTTAGCTGGCTGGCTTAAATTAAGCTTGTAGTTTTAATTAATGTCATAAATCTGCAATTTCCCTTTGGAAACTGTAAAAGGAATTTTTGAAAATCCCATATAGAATTTAGTGACAATAGTTTATTTTTAGTAATGGTTACTCTTCTAGGTGTTCAGTTAATATGCACAGTGGGACACAGTGAACGAGGTTGAAGAAAATCTCTGCAGAGAATTAGAGATTCTGGCTATTTGGGATAATGAGGGGACTGATCTACAACTCCACACTACCTGGTGCAGGTAGCAGGTTGGCAACCTCCAGGGATCAGCTGAAAACTTCCTGCTAATAAAGATGCAGTCCAGCATAAATCCCTAAATAGCTTCACCCAAGTCAGCAGGCAGCTGACCACCTTCTTTGATGAGTAGAGTCTCTTGTGACATGAAGTGTATCATGTGCAAAGAAAGTGTATTTGGGCAAGGAAAAGTGGTTGGAAGAACTTGCCCCTATTGGGATGACAACACATGTCTGAAGTTCACGTTCCACCTAATGCTGGGGGAAGGAGGGCACAGTGCTAGGAGCAATTCTTACAGCTCTGCCTCTATTCTGACAATAAAAATACTGCCAGCCAGAGATGATACATGTGTGCAAAACTATGATATAAGGTATTTCATACTGATATATAAAGGAACTTTTCCTCTTGGCTAATACAGCCAGTGTATTCTATAGGGGAATACTGAATGATAATAAAGGGAAAAAAGGCTTGATAGGGTTTGCACTTAATTCTTCTTGCAGAAGAATTCCAGTAATATATGTGTCAATCATCAATCAGTACTTTTTGCTAAATATATATTGCAGACAGTATTCAGCTTGCAGCTTGCACACAGGTAAGTCCTAGCTCTACCACACCATCCACTGCAATGAAATTCCAGTATTCAAAAGTATTTCTTAAACACCAATGCTAAAGTCTGTGAATTTTAAATACAGAAAACAATGACAAGGTTCTATCTAGTAGTGTACTTTGCTTTTAATGTTATTGGGGTATGAAATAATTTAACAGATATGTTGTTCCGCAAAACAGACTTTCCTAGCTGGGGAAAAATAGAGAATCTCGGTAATGTACTACCAGGGCATCATGCCAGCACTTTTGATTCTTTCAGGGGAAAAAAAAAAAAAAAAAAAAAAAAAAGAGAAAAAAAGTAAGGGGAGAATGGTACAATTATACTAGAAGTAGGAAGTAATACGCATTATATTAACCAAACAAACTTTGTGCTGAAAGATTAGGGTACAGAATGTCATGCAGAAAGAATCACATGATATTAAGAAATGGAATAAGTGAAAGAAGATAAATTTTAATAAGGATTAGTAGTACTAGGAAATTTGAATAGTGTAATAATAAAAATGCAGTGCCTTTTGCATGAAGATTTTTGTGCCAACAAGAATTTCTTATACAAACCTCATCGTAGGAAAGTCTCTTCATATTGATATCACATAAAAAGGGAATTTAATGTGACTAGTGACAAGTTGAAGCTACTGGTACAATGAGGACCAGAAAAGGAAAAATGTAATAATAGAAATCCAGTGACAACAGTGTGAACAGAGAAGTATAAATGATATAGAAATGGAGATAAACTAGTCAGGAAAAAGATAAGCCAAAAAGACACAGCAGGTTATTAAGACAGCTATATGGTTTCATCTTCTTCTATGGAAGGAGTAGGAAGCAATAAAAATAAAAAAACCAACCAAACAAGAAGACTGTCTTTAAAGATAAGCTTTTTAAATTAATACTTTTATAGAGAAACATTCTGGAGAAACAAATTACTAGATCTGAGGATTAAGGGTATTCCTTCCAATCACTCATTTATATTTTGAGAAAGTTGGAAAATATGTTCTTATATGCCAAAGATGACTGCAGCTTTATTCAGCACTGGACCTGAAGAATCATGTGACTATTTTAAGGTACCTGAGAATGAATCAAAGACAATTCACATGCTTTGTTATCCAAAATGAGATAACAGAAACCTTGAGAATGAATTGAAACAATTATTTTTGAAACTATTCCTGGGACATGGTCTATTTCTGCAGTAGTATATGAAGCAAGAGATTCCTACAACAAAAAACCCAGCTCTGCTTAGCTGGAAGCCTTCTTATTTCAGATGAACTCTCATCAACATCTACAAGTTAGCTCAGACTTGTAAGGATGCTCAGAATATAATAAACAATGGGGAAATGAGGAACTGAGTCTAAGGAACAGCAGCTGATTTTAGCTGTCTCCATGGTGTTTCAGCTACATCAAAAATCCCGCATCTTCTTGAAAAATTAAATGTTTCAGCAATAAAGGTTGGGTTTTTATTAAAATCACATACAATTCATAGTCCAGTTGAATTGAAAAAAGCTACAACTTATCTTGAAAAATTAGTAATTGAGCTATTGAAAATGCTTGGATAATTCAGGAAAAGTTCACCAAGTAATAGAGACACTTTTAAGTCAGGTTTGGTAAAGATGGCTTGCTTTCTGTGTAAGTTATTTTACAAAGGTCAGCATTTGACAAGGATTTGAAGACTAAAGGGAAGCTGTGAGGAGCAGCTGAGGTCACTTGGTGTGTTCAGCCTGGAGGAGGCTGAGGGGAGAGCTCATCCCAGTCTACAGCTTCCTCATGAGGGGAAGAGGAGGGGCAGGCACTGATCTCTGTGCTGACGCGTGACAGGGCCTGAGATAATAGCCTAACTTTGTGTCAGTGGAGGTTTAGCTTGGATATTAGGAGAAGGTTCTTGCCCCTGAGGGTGTAGAGCACTGGAACAGGCTCCCCAGGGAAGTGGTCAAAGCACCAAACCCATCTGAATGCAAGAAGTGTTTCTCAATTCTCTCAGGCACATGGTGTGATTTTGGAGATGGTGCTGTGCAGGGCCAAGAGTTGGACTTGCAGATCCTTGTGGGTCCCCTCTAACTCAGCTTATTCTGTGGTCTCAGGATTTGGCAATTCAACAACTATACCAGAGCCCTGAGGGGACTAAAGGTGATGGCTCTGATTAGCCTGCCCAGAGGACTGCCCACACCCTGCTTGTGGCCGCATCACCTCCAGCCTCAGGCCAGACCCTCCTTTTAGAATAGCTGAATACCATCCTCTTTTTGCTTCTACTTCCTTTTGCTCCTGGCTGGGCTCTCTGTTTGTGTGCTGGACCAATATTTTGCCACGTCCAGGACTGAGAGAGAGCCTCTCACTCACAGTCAGATCTACTGTCCCAGCACAGTCTGAGCTCAGGTCCTAGATCCCAGATCCCAGCCTGGTGGAAGCAGCTGGCTCTTGTTGCTCCCTATGTTGTAGCTTACGGGTACACCTGAATTAAATCAAGAATACCCCAACAAAACAAAACAAAAATAACCAAACCCAAACAACAACAACAACAAAATAACCCCTAGAAAAACTCTAAAGAAATCAAAGTAATTGGAGCTAATGCTGAAGATAGTACAGCTTCAACACTTACTTGTCTCAAAGAATCACAAAATCACAGAATCATCAAGGCTGGAAGAGACCTTCAAGTTCATCTAGTCCAACCATCAATCTAGTGTCACCATAACCACTCATAAACCAGATCCCCAAGTTTGAATGCTTGTTGGGAAAATCCTGGCTAAAGTGCAAATCAGATTGAAACTGCTGAGTTACAATTTTGAGGTTCTGCAAGAAGTGTTAATGATAATTTTTCTTTAGAACTGTAATTATTTTTCGGTTTTTTGCTTTGGTCTGATTTATCTTTGGCTTCTATGAGAGTTAAACCAGTGCCATCCTCAGCACCACAGTGAAATGTTATTTCATATTTAAAACGTTCCTGTGAACTTCAAAAATGGCAAAATTTAATAATTGTTTCTTCTATAACCCCCACAAGCCTGCTAGTGAAGGGTATATAAGTTGAGTACCTGTACCATGAGGTTGAGACCAAACATTTAAAAGTCTGAAGATTTTACAGAATACTCTACCTTTAATAATGACTGCAAAGGTTTCAGTTATACATCAGAGAGTTTTGGTATCGGACACTGAGGAATCATTTAAATAAAAGACACAGTGAGAAATACTGGGCAGGTGTTAACAAGACACATCAGCAGAATTTGTGAAATTAGTGTTAACAGCTGTCTCAGGAAATCATACTCATGTCCCATTTTGAGGTGTGTGTGGACAAAATGGTGGAATTGTGTGATATAAATATCATGGTGGGAAGTCAGGGGAAAATTCACTCTGAGCAATGGAGGAACATACCCTTTATATCTCTACAGTCTTTTTCTCAACTCATTATAGCCTTGGTCCCTAGTATGTTCTTAACTCTTCTCAGAGTTGAATAGATGAATGGATGCTAGTATGGACTAGCAACAAAATCTCTGATAGAGAGTCAATGACCTCTCACCATTGG
This sequence comes from Catharus ustulatus, assembly GCF_009819885.2. Lineage (NCBI taxonomy): Eukaryota > Metazoa > Chordata > Aves > Passeriformes > Turdidae > Catharus > Catharus ustulatus. The sequence goes on from NC_046225.1 coordinate 50,201,943, forward strand.
TCTCTTGATTTGTTGCTAAGTGGGCTGGCTATTCTGAACTAACCTATCCTGCTGGTCAGGTTACTGTACTAGGTTGTTGTTGATATGAATGAGAGCTGACTAAAAATTAGTAGGGACATCAGGAGGACTTCCCCATAAGCGAATACAGTAATTTCACGAATACAAGCCGCACCGTTTTGACCAAAATTTTGCTCCCATACTGGAAATGCGGCTAATACTCAGGAGCGGCCAATATGTGAATAATTTTCTGACATTTTCAACCCCGGGAGTGCAAACCAAGTCAGTGCAAACTGCAAAGTCGAGCTCCTGCCAGTAAAACCCCGCATTTACGCGGTCGTTACAAATTGGTTACTCTGTTGTGCGGCGGGTGGAGCTGCTCTGTGCAGGCAGCACGGGGGGTGGGGAAGGCAGGACAGCTCCCTCCTGCTGGCCCTGCGGCTTGGGGGAGGCAGGGGCTCTCTCCTGCTGGGCCCTGCGGCTCGGGGGGCTCCCGTCCCCGCGTGCTGCCGCCGCAGGAGCAGGCAGGCTACATCCCCGGCTCCCATGGCCGCCGCAGGTGCCGGCGGGCTCCGTGGCCCCCCTGCCGCCGCGGGGCAGCGCCGGGCCGGGGTGACCGAGCCCAGCGGTGGCGGCGGCCGGCCCCGAGCGAGCGGCCCCGCCGAGTGGCAGCGCCGAGCTGGGCCGCCCAGCCCTGTCGGCAGCCCCGAGCCCTCATGGCCCGAGCCGAGCCAGTAAACCCCACCCTGTCGTGGTTCTGTTACTAATTGGCAACTTTGTTGCACGCAGGTCCTCGCTGCGAACGACAGAGCGGCTTATACTCAGGTGCGGCTTATTTATGGACAAAAAACAAAATGTTTGCCAACACCCGGTGATGCGGCTTATACTCAGTGCGGCTTGTATTCATGAATTTACTGTACTAGCTTTGTGGTTTCTTGTTGTTAATTTGTTTTGTTGTTTTGTTTTTTTTTGTTGTTGTTGTTTTTTGTTGTTTTTTGTTGTTGTTTTGTTCTGTTTTGTTTTTTCTGACAGATTGGGATGTCTGGCTTTGTGTTTTAAATTGCTGCAGTGAGTGAAAATGCAAATAACTGAAATGCAGATTCATCAGCAAAACCACATTAGAAGGTGAATTAAACTAAAGGTTTAGTGCAAGTGCATTTTCCAGGCATTTTTCCTGGTAGGTAGGGCAGTGGCAGTTTGTTTTAACTAATCTTATTGCTCATCAATTCTCATGTTTCTAGCAAGAAGACAAGTGAATTGTGGCTGATTTATAGATCTTTAGAGAGGCCTGAAGGTGCAACCTTTAATTTCTTTTCAAGTTCAGACATTGTCTTACAGCTTTGAAATCATTACTGCTGCACCTAAAAGACATTAAACAAATTTGCTGACTCTCTAGATAAGTCCACTGCTGTTTTGAAGCACATTGTTCCTTATTCATGTCCATGTCAAACTGTTATCGGTTATTAGAGTAATAGAAGGAAATGGAAAAAAAATAGTTGCACATTTTGGAAGCTGTCACATTCATGCCATCATTAATTTTGATTTATTTACTTTTATTCCGGAAGCATCTCTGTAAATGGCATGAAGGAGAAGTCAGAAAAATGTCAGGTCCTATCAAAAAAAGGAGAAGATAATTAAATAGGAGGAAGGAGATAAAAACAGCAATTTAAATGCCAGTGTAAGTGACAAGCTTGTTAACCTGCACAGTCCATGACAAATAAGAACAATTGGGATGGGTGTAGCAGTGGAGGTGGAAGAAACTCATTCAAAATTGAAGCAAAAATATAGAGAAGAAATCTTTACATCTGCAAGAAATACAGGAGCTCTTCTGTGCTCTGTCTATCAATGTGACTGCAATACACATGTGCACCCTTGGATGAAACACTTCAGACAGCAGTTTTCAATGGTAGTCTAATCCAGTTTTTTGGAGATGTTTTGTTTGGGTTTTTTTTCAGTGCTGCGTTTAAATAGCTGTACTCCTTACAATGTTCAAGCTAGCTGGTATAACTAGGTGGCTAGTGCTCAAACTAGCTAGTAGGTATGACTACTGAAATGTTGTGACAGAAAAACCTTTACTAGAAAGATTCCCATTAGGTGCATTATCATGGAAATTTCCTTTCAAACTTTAGAAGTGTCAGACAAATATTAACGATTGCTTATAAACAAAGTTGTATCCAAGTGGGAGGAAGAAACAAAATACTTTCCTCTACCTCATTAGTAGAGGAAAATTAAAACTTTTTTACTGTCTGCCTTTTCAAAAAGTTGTAGGTGAGCTGAAAAAAATTTCTAAAGTGTCTGTGAACAGTAATTTCAAAATTATAAGAACTATTTAACATTAATATAAAGGTCAAACATAAAAAAAAGTTAAAATGTGACCATTCTATAGCTCAATAGGAATGTGCTGAGGAAGACTGCTGAATTTGGTTTTCCATTACAAAGAAAATAAAAATTTCAGACCTAGTCCTGTCCCCGACACATTTGTCTCAATATGATCCTTTCCATTAATTTCAATAGGAATTGGATCTATCCTTCTACTCTCTAGGCCAAGCAATGATACCAGTCAGTCTTTAAAGCCATAATTTATTCTAAAAGCAACATGTAGAATGTCACCAATGAAGCATTCCTTTGTGCTCAAAATAGTGTGTCTTTTCAGATGGAAAATACAGAATTTGCAGACAGAATCAGCATTGGACTCATGCTTGTGTTAATGCTTCTCACTTCTAAAGATGTTAGCTTTTAATTGGCCAGAGTATGCCACTGGAATGGGCAGCCAGACTCCCTGGTTTTAAGTTAGGATAACATCTGTCTTTTCAACTTGCTTTGGCAAAGGAAGCACGCACAATTTTTTGTTATTCCAAAAGCCCTTGAAGCATGAAGAACATGAAGTTCCAGTGAACTGGAACTTCTTCCTTCCACTGATGCTGTGAATAGTTGATTTCTTTTCTTATCTTTTTTTTTTTTTCCCCTCTGTCATTGCCTGATTTTTTCCCCCCCGTCTTTGGCCGTTTTTGTGAAGCATTTATCACAGAATCACAGAACAAGCTAATTTGGAAGGGACCCTCAAGGAACACTGGATCCAACTCTTAGCACTACACAGCACCATCCCCAGGAGTCACACCATGTACCTGAGGGTATTGTCCAAACACTTCTTGAGCTCTGTCAGGCTTGGTGCTGTAACCACTTCCCTGGGGAGCCTAATCCTGCTCCCAACGACCCTCTGGGGAAGAATATGTTTTTAACATTCAACCCAAACATCCCCTGACACAAATTCAGGCTGTTCGCTTGAGTCCTGTCACTGGTCACTACAGAGAGAGTTTAGTGCCTGCCCCTCCTTTTCACCTTATGAGGAGGTTGTAACAGCAATGAGGTCTCCCCTCAGTCTCTTTTATAGGATAAACAGAATAAGCGACCACAGCTGTTCCTCATATAAAACAGAGGGAATCTTCTCTTCAAGATTCTTCACCTCCTTTTCTGCCTTCCTTTGGATGCTCTCTAATAGTTTAATCCCTTTTTTATGCCATGGCACCCAAAACTGCCCCCAGGACCTGAGGTGAGGCTGCCCAGTGCAGAGCAGAGCAGGACAATCCACTCCCTTGCCTGGATGGTGATGCTGTGCCTGATGCCCCTCAGTTGGCCCTCCTGGCTCACAGGGCACTGTTCAACTCACCATTGACCATGACCCCCAGGTCCCCTTCCACTGCTCTCCAACCTCTCATTCCCAGTCTGTCTGTAGATCCAGCACTGCCCCATGCCAGGTGCAAAACCCAGAACTTCCCTTGCTGAACTTCATAGGGTTGGTGATTGCCCAGTCCTCTGATTTGTTGAGGTCTCTCTGCAGGTACTTTCTGCTTTCAAAGGGAATCTACAGCTCTCTCAATTTTGTATTATCTTTGTATTTGATCTAGTCCTGTATCTAGGTTGTTTATGAAGATGTTGAAAAGCTCAGGGTTTGCCAAAGCCCACTAGTGACAGGTCTTCATCCTCACGTTATTTAAAGTTTAAAATTAAAATTTTAATAAAGTTGAAAATACTCCACAAATAGTGCTGGCATGAATGTATGACATACTGAAATTACCATTCAAACAAGCTGTTTGTATATTTTTGTGTGTGTGATGCTTTAAAACCACATTAGTTGGCTTCTAAAATTTAGAGCTAAATAGAAATAATCAAGTGAAGTGAAGTGAAGTGAAAAACTGTACTTAATACAAAAGCAGAATTCAGATGGCTCTTCAGGAAGGAGCTAGCTCAACTGAGGTAGAAGTGATGCCACCCAAATTGCTGGAAGTTCTGATCACTTCCAAAATGTATTTGGGATGTGTTTTAGTTGCTTATCATCCTCCCAGCTCCAACTCTGGGCTGGTCTCAACGCTGACTACCTGCATTGTTAAGGAGCAGTGGCCCCTCTAAAGCCTAGAGACCAGGAACAAATCCCTGAGCGAACAGGGATGGACAGAAAAGCCCTTCACCTTTCTTCCAGAATAACTTAGATGTCATCCAGACCTTGTGAAGGTCATTTTCTATACACTATTTTTCACTAAAGGAAAAAAGGTGGGATAAAAGACCATGTACTTCCAGCTGAAGTACAGTCTGAGATGGGATATTTCAGGTGCAGAAATACCTTTCAAATGTAGACCTCCAGAAGCAACCAAGGACAGTGTTCTTTATGGTATAAAGTTATTACATGTGACATGTCTTTGACAGACCTCTTTTATGTGCTTTTAGCCTATGGCAATATGTTATGGAGAGAAGAATTCACTGACATATCCAGGAAAAGAAACCCAATGCATAAAAAATTGAAATGACAAGGTTGACAAGGTTATTTTGTAGCTTTTGTTGCATTATGATAATAACTAAAAATGCTGTATCCAAAACTTCTTAGGATAAGCAAGGCCTTTTTCTCTCATATTCTCTTCAGTGTATTTCAATATTTCGTTTAGAATCTTTCTCGTCTTCTCCCAGTAGAGTAAAATGAAACATTTTGTAGTTTGTTCACTAAATATCCCTCTCTGTGATGTTGCATTTTGTGTCCTTTATTAATGTTGGCAGAGATTTTTTGTTGTAGTTCTTAGATTGGTTATGTTTATGTTACCGTCCTACCTTCTAAATCCAGGAAGGGAAAGTACCACAGAAGCAACTTCCAGGATATTTCTCTATCAAGAAAGGTGATACAACACCCTGGCCTTGCCCCACTCCTCAAATACTCTGCAGAGCTGGCCTGGGGTGCTATCATGTAGAACAGATGAGATATTAGAGGCTCTTTATCCCAGGGATAATATTCAGTTTAATTCTTGGTTTCCATGAGGGCAGAGCAGGAGAAAAGAGAGAGAGATAATGGGGCTCGAGGTTTTTCAAGGGTCAGGAAAGGGGAGGGGAATCTTGGCTTCTTGCCAATCCCTTTGCAGAGGGTCAGTCCATAGGTTTTACAGGGGTTACGGGGTTAAAGAGACATACCCTTAAAGCATCAGGGTATAGGATTACAACAGAAAGGTTCTTTGTTTTTGTGTGTGCCTACACACTTCTCCTCCTATGAGCCCACTGCAGTCACTACTGTGCCTTTCTCTTCCCACTTCAGAGACCTCAGTCAGTCTTTCCTAAATAATACTTGACTAAAAATAGAAGCATACATGATCTGATCCTTCCTTAACAAGGTTTAATAAGTGAAGAGGGCTTGTGACCACTTGAAGATGTTGACTATTATTGTGATTAGATCTTTGCTTTTTTGTTAATAGGAAATTCCTTTTTTTCCCCTTTCTTTTTGTTTGTTTGTTTAAATAGATCAGCCTAGATAAAATGACTATGAATGGATATTGTTTAGTGAATTCTACGGGCCTTTTAAATAAGTATGCTTAAAATATTGTTAGATGTTGGAGTCAGTGAGCCAAGTCTCTCTCTGAATTCTTCAGAGAGAAATCAGAGGGCAGGGATTGAATAAAAATCTTTGGATGGATTGAAGTATGTTAAGTTACTCACACATAAAGTAAAGGTGTAAGTTTAAATTATAAGTAAGTAAGTCAGTAAGTGAATTTTAGTATGAGCTGCAGTGCTTTTAGTGAGTAAAAGGTTTAGGATGCCAGAGTAGAAAAACAAGTTCTAGTGAAGGTTAACAAACATACTAATGTTTTCAGTAGAGGCTCCAGAAGTTCATTGGGAGACCATGCTTAGACAAAATAGAACTCTGGTGAGAATATTGCTTACATTTTCCAGATAGAACAAGATAGATCGTATACATAGTTTATACGTATTTTAACATGTTAAGAAATTAGAATTCTAGTAGGTCAAGAGGTAGTGGTTCGAGTTTACATGTTGACTTGTTGGAAAAATCCTATATAAGATTATGTATTGGGGAGAGTTAGTACTTTTTGCTCTTTCCTTTTGCTTTTTGCCATTGCTTTGCCATTGCTTTTCTATTTTGCTTTGCTTGGCTTTGCTTGCTCACTGGCAGCAACACCCAAGAAGAAGATAGGAGCTGCTGCAGCAATATCAGCTTCCCAGGACCTTGACAGGAGCAGCTTCTACTTCTGTTTGGGGCTCCAGTGTAACAAAACTTAGCATGGACATTAACATCTGTGACCACGCCTTTTGAGACTGATGTACTTTATAACAAACAACCTTTTCGCAACTGTTGGCTACTTTAATCATTTGGAGATAACCAGACATGAAGGACACATCAAGAGCACTGGAGGTTCTAACCTCACAGTTAAAACTTTAAACTAAAAAGTTACTAGGGAAAAAATGTCAATCTCTGAAATCACATGCGCAGAACCATAGGTTCCAAAGATCTATTGGTTCCTTTCTTCTTTTTTAACAGTATGAAAAACCTCTTCCATGAAACACAATATGGAACTAGCTAACTCATAAGTAGCTTCTGAAGCACTAACACACATACCATATCTGTCTTCTGCCTGTAACATTTTGTAAACAACTGTGTTTGATGTTTGCTGTTGCTTCTTTGATCTTGTAAAATCCACCACAGTGATATGAATATGTTCAACAAAATTTGAGAATATTTCTTTTCTAGTTATGGCATTCACATTGTAGCATTAGAAATTTATTTCCCCTCTAATGATGCATCATTTCAAGTGATGCATTCTCGATAAGGGATTAAAATTCACTGATGACAGATTTTGCATTTCAGAGGTAAGATCAATAATTTCTCAAGGCATCATGAAACAGCTTTATAATGTAACTGCACACTCAAAGAAAACAAACTGGAAGGATTATTTTAAATAAAACTATAAAAACTCTTGATCATTATCAGAAAAATCTATATCTGTTTTAGAACAATCTGCTTCTTTTTCTGTGAAAAATACACAGACAACACTGTGTATCTGTAGCAAAATATCTGATAGCTTAAAATATTTCGTACTCACTTTTTGTACTCGCATATGGTATGTCTTAACTTGTATTTCAGTCAAGGAATTTTCTGTATATAAGATGGTTTTCTAACCTAAATGTGTTAGGTTTTTGTTTTCCAAACATCCACTTCTGGTATAAATGGTAGCACTAGTAAAGACATCTGGAAATTCACCTCTCTATTATGCATAGGGTTGTATGTGTGGATAATACTCTGAAGGTAGAAGGAAGCATGCTGGCTGTTCAGCCTAACTGTGGAAATTATGCAGGCTGTATGACCTCCTTCAGAAACCTTGAACTGAGCCTGTAATCCCTGCAGGAGTTCATGAGTCCCACAGCCTGCTGAGGAGCTGATAGGAGGCAACCAGAGAGGGGAGGTGAAGCTGGAGCAGTTAGAGGAAGACTATGGGAAGCAATCAGGATATTGCTCTTCCTGGAATTTTGAAAATACCAGGGTCTCTCTAGCAGGAATTGTAACTGGAACTCATGGGGTACTTGTTTTTTCCTGACTGAGCAAGAATTATTAACACTGCATGTCTGTGCAGCACACTGTGCTATTTAAGGGCCAAAGCTAGAGAAATTTCAAAGACTAGATACAATTTTAGAAAGGCAAAAATAATTTAGGTATATCTCAGCATAGTCTCCAAATGGAAGCCTAACTATTGACAAAAATCTTCCTTTTTTTTTTGTTTTGGTTTTTTTTTTTTTGTTTTTTTTCCAAAAAAATGTGATATGTTTGAATCTTCCCATTTGAGAGTTTTCCAGATACTTTGTCTAGTTGTTTGAATAGTTTCTGAAATACAGAACTGGAAGCATTGGTGATTTTATGTGAAACAATTATTAAAAAAAAGTTCTATGTGACTCTTTTACGCAGTGAAGAATAGTTTGAAGTAAACAATGGAGACATGAGTACTGAAGGGCAGCTCCCATCCCTGAGACAGAACATTGTGAGAAATTAGGAACATAGTAAAGATAATGATTTAGAAATTAAAGCCTAGTATATACAAGATTTTTAAATGTAGTATTATATCTCAGAAATTTCCAGCAGAGCTTATAAGATGTCTATTTTTCATCAGTACATTTATTTTAAAACGAGAAACAACTCAACTTTAAATGGGAATTCAAGCAGAATATGCCAGTATTGGTCTGCTGCTTTTAACTTTGGTTTAAGTGCTTCTGATTTGAGGAATGGAAATAGGTAGCAATGGTGAACAGGATTTTGATTAAGCCACTGGAGCTTTCAAGCTTACAAGAATACAATTATTCTTGAAGGAATGGGTACAAATTCCCTCATAAGGTCTGGTGAACATCTTCCGATTTGGAGAAAGAAAATACCACAATTTCTATTATTCTTCATGGGAGATTTCACAAGATATAGCTTAGCAGTAGTGTCTCAATCCTTTTCCCGAATACAGAACTAGCTCCTTCTGATATAGTGGCTTCCAGTAACAACATATTGCTAATGCTGCCTTTAGTTCAGGCTGAGGTAACTGCATGAGGGGGAAGAATTACACTGAATAGAGATCAAATATGATGATGGAGTTAACTTTTAAAAATTTATGTGGAGGATAAGGTCGGCCTACTTTCACTGAGAATTATTAACTTAAACAAAATGACTACAGAATGAGGTAAAGACATGGGTGATGGCAGCCAAGAGAGTTTAAAGTGGACATCAATCATGTAATACTGAGTGTTCAACTGTAAATATTTTGTTCTCATATACTGAATTGCAGTGGGGGGGAAACTAACTGTAATGTAACTCTAGTGGATAATCTCTAGATTATACTAAACAGTGTATTTATGCAATGGGGCTGCAAGCAGCCTCTGGGAGCTCTTACCAACCTTCGTACACATTCATGCTCCCCTAAGGATGTCATCACCTTGGGCTGCTATCCAACAGTTTGTTTGAGAATAACTTTGTGCTCTATTGAAGCAAGGAACACTACAGAAACAGTAGAAATGTTTCGTAAAACTGTGCTGGAACATCCAAAGGATGAAAGATGTGAAAATCTGACATGTTTGCTAAATAGGTCTCCTCTTGTCTGATTCAGAAAATCTGTCAACTGCCACAGCATAGATGGCACAGAAACTTCAAAGATACTGTTATTTTCTCACTAAGCATGGAGATACCTGCAATTTGCCCAAAGGAAAATGGTGGTAGAAAAATGTTTAACCTTCATCTATGGTTCAGCAGCAGCTTTGGGGATCTGCTTTGACTTAGCAATGATCTAGGTCAATGCTTCTGAAGTTGATGGTATCTAAACCTTACACACAAGCTTTAATTATCTTGTGGCAATATTTCTTCACCCTGTTTTATAAACAAAAGGAGTCTTAGAAATGCATGAGAATGCCTGGAGAAACTTGGGCAACTTTCATAGTATCTATGACTGATTTGAGAGCATTTAAAATAGCAAGCAGATTTTAAATTTAGAAAAATTTTAATGTTTTGTATTTAACTTAATAAAGGACATACAGCTTGTACTAATGTTATAAAAATAATTTTGCAGTTTATTTTTAATATTATATGTAAGTAGATAAAATATTAAGCATGTTTTGGTATTTTGAATGAAACAATGTGAGATGAAGCTGCATGGAAATCACATAACTTGTGAAATGTAAAAAATTAATATTTAATATTTCGCAAATCAAGGCATCCCCAACACTTGCATATAAGCAAGGAAGTGTCTATGGGGAAATGAGCTATGAGAAATGGGCTGAAAGGAACCTCATGTGCTTCAACCAGAAGTGTGAAGTCCTGTAGCGGGTAGGAAACAATGCCAGGGATCAATAAATTCTGAAGGCCACACAGCTGGGAATCAGCTTCACAGAAAAGATACTGGGCTTCACATCATCCAGCAACGTACCCTTACCAAAAAAAAAAAAGGTGGAAGATATCTGGGGTTGCATTAAAAAAAGAGTTGTCAGCAGGTTGAGGGTGGTGGTCCTTTCTTCCTCTCTACTGGGCACTGGTGAGGACACACCTGGCGTTCTGTGCTCAATTTTTGGCTCCCCAGTACAAGAAAGATATGGACATACTGGAAAGAATCCAACAAAGGACCACAAAAATGATGAAAAGGCTGGATCATCCTTCTTATAAGGAAAGACAGAGAAAAGAGAAGAGAAGAGAAGAGAAGAGAAGAGAAGAGAAGAGAAGAGAAGAGAAGAGAAGAGAAGAGAAGAGAAGAGAAGAGAAGAGAAGAGAAGAGAAGAGAAGAGAAGAGAAGAGAAGAGAAGAGAAGAGAAGAGAAGAGAAGAGAAGAGAAGAGAAGAGAAGAGAGAGAAGAGAAGAGAAGAGAAGAGAAGAGAAGAGAAGAGAAGAGAAGAGAAGAGAAGAGAAGAGAAGAGAAGAGAAGAGAAGAGAAGAGAAGAGAAGAGAAGAGAAGAGAAGAGAAGAGAAGAGAAGAGAAGAGAAGAGAAGAGGAACCTAGTATTATACATAGATAACCTGATAGTAGGATGCAAAGAGGACAAAGCTAAGCTCTTTTCAGTGTTGCCCAGTGATAGGACAACAGGCAATGGACACAAATTACAAACACACAAGATGTTCCCACTGAAAATCAGGAAGAACTTCTTTTACTCTGAGCACGACTGAGCACTTGCACAGACTGCCCAGCAGGCTGTGAAGTGTCTGCCCTTGGACGTCTTCAAAAGCCACCTGAACATGGGCAATCATACCCAGGTGGTCCTGCTTGAGCAAGGGGGTTTGGCTTGGTGGACTCCTCAGATCTCCTTTCTTCAACCAGTCTGTGATTCTGTGACAATACTGTGTCATCACAATTTCTTTGATAGTGCATGAGTTTTTTGAGAGTAGAATATCTGAAAATAAAATGGGATCATTCAAATAGATTATAATGAACCAGTGATTGAGATGATTATAAATAGCATGTTGGGAAGTTAAAGTAGTTTTTCTGTAAATGAAGTCTCTGAGGAATTTTGATGTTGCCAAGACAGATTTGTTGTATGCATCATAAATACTCAAGTTCTAGTTTGTAAGAAACTGATAGATTTTTGTAATGAAAACTGTTTAACATATGGTTTGTTCTCTAGATCATGAAGGATACAACATTTTGTCTAATATTTTATTATTTTCTTATTGTTTGGTGTGACAAAACCCCTTACAAAATATATTCCATTGCTCTGTCTTTATCTAGTTGGCACCAAAAGAAAAAAATTAGTCCTTCAGACTCACTGCAGGTAGTTAAGCCTCTGTTCATCACAGACATTCACTCAAACACTGCATTTTTTTGTATTATAATGATGGTCTCTTTATAAATGCTTTGATATGCAAAGAAATACTTTACTGGCATCTGAACTACTATCCACTGACATGCTCAAACTCTGTAGGGTTTCTTATTTATGCTGAGACCACTTTATATCTCTCTGACAGCATGAAGTGGGCACATCACATTTGTATTCATTTTCAGGCTTCTTATCACTGCCAAGTTGTTGAAAAGTTCCCATAGTTTTGATCCACACTCAAAAGTCCTGCCAAGCATAAAAAACACTAAATGGGAATCAGTCACATGCAGATATTACCCTTTAATATCAGGCTGAATTTTGAGAAAAAAAGAAAAGTTGCAAGTCCAAGAGGATTTGCTTGTGAACCACCTTATGTGAGGGATGATATTGTGATAGCAAGTTTGGGTGGGTGCTGTACAATAGAGTCTTGAGGCTTTGTTTTACATTTGAAGCTTTGTTCTCTGTGAAAATCCTAAAAGAATACTGAAATAAAATTGGTGAACATTGAACTATGCAGGCAGTGCATAGTAGCCCTGCATATTTTATCTAGAAAGATATGGCTATATTAGTTTGGTCTTTCATAAATATTTAATTAAATACTTGCTATTAGAAGAAAATTTGCCTGGGGATATTATCTTCTTTTAAAACTGAATTTCAATATATTGCACAGAAAGTAGAGCTCAAGCTTGTGAATAAACCATGTAAACATATATAGCTCTAATGACATAAACTGGGAAGAGTGTCTGAATTCTTGAAGACAATTAGGTATGATGGAAAATGTATTTTATATTCCCCAAGTTGGAACAGGGTCCATGTTTCAAATCATGAAAAGAAGGCTTGCTTAGAAAATATTGTAGCACTATGAACTTTCACAGCAATTAAAAGTTGCACATTAGTAAACAAATTTGTATGTAAGGAATCTAATTTTCATAATAATTTAATTCATTAAAACATAAGGGGTAGGAGATTAAAAAGAAGAATGCTATATCATTCAATAAGTATTTAAGCAAACTTGGATACTTGTCTCAGTAACAAAATGAAAATGTTTTAAAAAGGAAAAAAACAAACCAAAACAACCATATGATTTTGTCCTAGATCTTCCCAGATCTATTAATTTCACGGTTATAGGTGTCTATATTCCCATTCCTAATGAGATTTTACCTTGTGCAAACATTCTGGTATTGCTAGACTTTTCCATCTGCTTTTTATATCTGTTCAGCTATATAAAATCTCTGATTTAAAGCAAATATACTTTATGCTCTCTCCATAATTTTTTCAGCATGTAGAAGAAATACATGTGAATGATTGATTATTTGAGGATCAAATATATGTCCCATTGTATGATTTCTAACCAGTTTTTAAGAGACTGATTCCTTTTTGATATTTGTATTGCTTAGAGCTCTGGGCAACACCCGTCACTGTTGTTGATAAGATGGATGGTTGTAACTGCTATTATGTCTACTGTGTGCAGTTTCAGAGAGCCACTAATATAAATGTTGTGTGGTTTATTGCTTCATGGAAAAATGAGCCTCTTAATGCAGCATGGCTCTGGTTATTCTTCATTACCTGAAATACTGTGGAAGAGCTTGTATGTCTAATGAGAATTATAGATTCAGTGCAGAGTGTACAAAATATAATTATCACTGTTTCCAGACTTGAAAGGGTCTTATTCATCATGTGCAAAAGTATTCAAGGAACATTAGGAAACTTCGTTCTTACTTATTACACTGACTGCATAGAGAAATGGGTAATTAATGAAGGAAACGTAAATATTCTCATTTCCATAGGTCTTTTTTGAACCATTTGCTCGACAGTAAATGAATATGAAGCTCAGTGAGACAGAACCTTGTATCTATACACAACTATTGTCTATTTTCCTCCTTCTGTTTCCGTCTATAGCCATATACAATGGAACATAACAAACATAACTTTGTCTTCCATTTTGCAGTAATGCAGTAAATGAAGACTGTAGATCACAATCTAAATATCCTCTAAATGTATAGGGACTGCAGAACACTAGGAAAAATTGTATAATATTTTGTCTACTGTTTAAGTGGAGTAGTTGGTGTTTAAACCTGGCTTTTCCTCCACAAAATTAATTCATTCAGAAATTTGACTGTCTATATCAATGTATGTGCCTTACAACATGACTGCTTCTCAGAGGAGAATAAGCAACAGTGGTGAGATGAGAATAATACTTGTGCTAGAGTTATAGTTAGCATTATGGCCCTATCACAGACTTGTTAGGAAAAATCCAAAGGACTTAGGTATCTTTATATATTTTCATGGTAAAATGGTACAAGCAAAAAAATTGAAAAAAACTCATAGGTGTTACAAGAGTATTTTGTTAAATATGTTTCTGTTTTAATAACGTGTCAATCTTGGATTGAATGCAACACAAATGTCCACATATTCAATCATGGGCAGCAGATTTTCAGAAACATTAGTACAAAAAGTCCTTAAAATGTTTAGCTGGGTTTCATAGTTCAGCTTAAATGTGGCCTTTTTGCACTTAGATTAAAGTTGGTCTTTAAGAGATATTCTCTTAATTTTTTTTAGCTAATCTCTGAAATTAAAAGCTGTGTGACCAGTATAGAATGCCAGAATGCGTGACTGTGTTTTTAGCACCCAGAGAAGTTTATTGAGATTAACTTCCAACTTCCTTGCTACAGCATAAATGGCAGGAACAGGAGGAACTTTAAGTGTCTCAAGTTCCTTATAGATTTAAAGAAAATTTTACTCTCATTCATATAAAAGAGCTAGGCAAGCAGAATAAAAATGCCTTTACATGAAGGGACTCTAGTAAATGAGAGAGGGAAGATTTTCTGCCCATTATTTAAGGGAACCCAATAGAGGTTGGGACAGGAAAAAAACAGATGCCAGTCTAAAAATTATTAATATAAAAATCAATTGAGTAATGAATATAATTATAATAGCAACAACAACAACAACAATAAGAAAGCTTAGATCTTATAACATATATTAATATTTATATTTACACTGGAGATAAGACTCAGATCTATCTTTCATGCATCTTTTACTACAAAGAGTGAAATAACCACCGATTTTATTGCCACGCTTCTTCCTGTCTCTTGCCATATGATCCATGAATTATTCCATGGAATGATGAATAGCTTATTGGTAAGGTTATTGTGAGATCTACTCAGAATATTCTTTAACATGGTAATTGATTTGCTGTCCATATAGACAAGTTCTAAACACCTCCAATGTCATGCGTCAGCTGCCTTACTGCAGTGACAAAAGTTAGGTGACAAACAGCAGTTGAAATCCTCTTCTAACTCAGTCATTGCATATTAAAATAATTAGTAAGAGAAACATGAATTTTAAGGAGCTGAAAACAAATAAATATAATTGTGCTGAACTAGGGAATTTGTGTGTGAATAAGCTTTGAAGCTCTTCTCTCCTCAGATATGCAGTACACAGTACAGATTTATGGAAAACCTTGTGATCCATTACAGTCTTGCAGTAACCTCAATAATATGTTTACACACCTTTTGTCCTTCAAGGCAAGATTGTCAAAATTTCATAGATGATATACAAAAGCAACTTTTTTTCCTATATATTGTTTCTATAACCTTTTTAGATAGAATTTAGCTATTTTTAAAGATTTTTAAGATGCTTTCTGGTCAAAATGGTATTGAATAAGGTGGAGCTAAGAATGTTCTGCATTAACCTCATTGAAGCCAATAAATTTACTTCTGCATATACCAGGTAAGAAACAGAACTTATGCAACAGAAGAGATTAATGTGAATGATTGCATTATTTTTAAGTGGATATAGGGTTTATACCCAAACTAATAGAGGAGTTCTAAATCACTGAAACAATATAGCATTTCTTTCTAGTTTGATTAATGAATCACGAAACCTGTCTAGGTTTTCAAAATCAACAGCAAAAGAGTAAGCAGGGGTATGCTGGGTGAGGGAGAGGGAGTGACAAAACAAAACCTTAGAGATTTGTTACTCAGATCTATTCATTTATCCCTAATTACCACAGGACCATATTCACTGCTGTTGCTGATACTTGCATCACAAAGCACTATAGAAGACATTTATATAACAGCCTAATAAATGAGAATTTTGAAGTGAAATTGGCTCTCTTTTCACTCCTGTAAGCAGAAAAAAAATGCAAATTCAGATGATAAATCTATAGAATGAAATCACTTTACAGATGTGTTAAATCAAATTAAGAGCGCTTTTATAATATTGAGCAAATGGCAGCTGTACAAAATTGCTCATTTGTAAGCCTCATCTATTACAGTTAATTTTGCTGACTTCAAGTACTTAATTTACATTTGTTAAACTAGCTAAATAATGTAGGAGGCGGTACGAATGGTGCATTTGTTCATAGTAGTATTTATCATGTAGCTTAGGATACAAGTGTTTTGCCTACTTTGTCATTTCCTTCTTTTCTTGCACAGCTTTAATGAAATGGAATTGCTAAAAGGTATTTTTAAGACTTATTTTAGAGCTGGAATCTTCTTTTTATTGGACAATCCGATTGTGGTAAACATATCTCAACAAAGAACACAAAAATTAATAGAAAGTTCAATGCTATCTTAACTCTTTCTGATACCTCTTCACGCTGTCTATTTTTTGGAGTATGGCCAACAGAACTAAAAAGTTTCACAACATCATTAATATTTGTATGTCTGATGTTGAAACTAGGAGAACACATAATCTTTCAGGTTCCTTTTTCTAATGATGCAAGTATATATTCATAATTTAGGATGATATATGTCATGGCTAGATTTCGACTCTGCAGGGACCCAACCATATATGTAAAAGGTAAGCTTCTCCTCTATTATATTAAAATTAATTTTGGTGCCAGAGTCTGCTGGGAATACTCAGGTGCTAACATTTTATTGACCTCAGTGAAAAAGGAAATGTTTTTTCTGATGTGCTATTAGCCCTGGTTTTCAGGATTGACTGGAGAGTATAAATCGAAGAAGACTGCATTTTAAAAAGAAAAAAAAATAGTTCTCTTAATATATAAACACAAACTCCTGTCACAGATTTTTTTCTGTAAGGAGTTTTCCAGCAAACAAGTTATTGCTTGGTAGAGGGGAAAATAAAGGCATCCACTGAAGACAGGACAAATTACCTTGATGTATTTGGGTAATGGCATAGGATAGTTACCACTTTTTTGAGGTGATTTTTGTAAATAGACTACTAGAACTTTTTATATAAGAACACAGAAATACCCAGAGGTAGTTTATGAAGTTAGTAGGTCTCAGTGTTTCTGTTTCCAAAGTGATTTTTCATTCTTTCCCTAATTCCTAATATTTTACTTTCTTAGTGACTGCCACCAAACACTTAGTTACTGTGTGACCATGTTACTGTCACAGCTTCAAGATTACTCATAAAGGGTGACTTCAGAAACCACGATGATGTGTGAGGTTAGCATTGTTTTTACTCATGTGTAACACTTTTCTTGTTTCAGATTTCATCAACCATCTTAATTTCTTCCACAAAATGGCTGTCAGGCATTAGAGCAGGCTGACCAGGGAAGACCCCTGGAGATATATAAAATATGTAGAGATGTGGCCCTTAGAGACATGGTTTAGTGGTGGACATAGTTATGCCAGGTTAATGGTTGCACTTGAACTTAAAGCCTTTTCCAACCTGAATTATTCTATATTTGTCCCACTGTTGGTCTCAGAAGGAAGGACCTTCTTCAATTCTGCAGTTAGTTCTTGCCTCAACTACAACTTTCATGTTGTTATTACAGCATTAATATAGCTACATACATATTTTAACATTAATAAATTTTGTGTCGCCATCAAACTTTGGGCTTACTTCTTACTTTTCCAGACTATTTTTGGATGCTTTGAATAGCACAGGACTAAACAGGTGCTCATCTGCATCTCCACCATTGGCTTCCTTTATAAAGAAGTACTCTACCCACTACAACTGACTATTTGCTTCCACTCTCTTAGAATATTTTTATCTATACTAGGACCATTTTTATGCCATGGCTGATTAGTTTTCCTCAAGACCTCTGGGAGGTTATGCAAAGTAGATTGCCCACAGACTTGCTGATCACTTCAATGAGGGACAAGAGGTTGGTAGAAAAGTAATTTCCTTTGAAGAGCTTTTACTGGCTGTAGCAAAGAAACTTGTATTAACCTAGTTCAAAAATTCTGTCATTTTTACTGAAATGGTGTTAGATAAAATGAAATTAATGTGAGTTTACTGCTAATCAACATGAAAACCTACTGTATTGTGTTAACCTTAGTGCACCTTGGTATAGTAACTGATAAAACATTAGAAATGTGCAGGAGTTTAGAGAAACATGAGCAAGTGACATACTGACAATGCAAGCTGACATGTCATCAGTCACTTTGAATTAAATAGTAGAGCAAGAAAGCACCACAGGCGAGAAATTTCAAAATTATGTGGGACTGAAACTTTTCATTTTTCAGTTTTACAGCAGGCTTAACCAGAACCAAGTGACTCAGACAAGTACTTCTGTAAAACTGGTAAAATACTGGTAGAAAGAACTGTGGACTGAGATGGCACAACTTCTGTTCCTTTTTTCTCCTGCAGAAAAAATCTGAAACTTACATTTATATTGCAATTATATGTGATTACTTTGTGCGTTCTGCTTATCTAATCTACTTGCTTAATTACATGGCTACATGATGAACTTTAAGTTATTTGTAGTTTGCTCTCATGAGTGCTTTGTATCTCTGGAATTAATTTTGAGTATCTTCTTCCTTGGTCTCTAATTATCTGGAGAGGATTCAACAAGTAATTTACATGCATGTCAGTAAAATGGAGTTCTTGTGGGTAAGAATATCCGAGAATCAATTAACATTAATTGAGTCAATATTGGGTGGGGGATGTTGGGTGGGGGAATGAGAAAATATGAGATTTGATTAATATTTGCATATGCCTCTCAATTATTGTTTGTGACTCCTACTTATGAAATTTTAGTCTTCCTTCCTAGGACTAATATTCTGAATCCTGGTAAATTGTTTACGGTACAGTGAGTCTCTTATGGATCCTGACTGGATATTTTAAGGGTATGCTGAATATATGCACAAAATAACATGACTGCTTGTGTTGACAAACCTATACCTGACATTATACCAGACAGTTTGAAGTCTCAATTAGTGTTTTTCTCAACTTTAGAACATTTATATTTACTGACATTAATTTTTTGTGTATTTTGATTGATATATTAAACATGAGGGAACACAAATTTGAAGAAAAATCTATTGTCTTCAAGAAAATCTGTACTATGTGATTTTTCTAAAGCTTAGTCAACTGCTTATTTTGACTTTGATTTCACAACAAGTATCTCAGTGTCTTTGCACAACCCTGATGCTGCCACAAGTAGTTTTAATAGAGGAGGGAAAAGGTAATTGGGGGTTTCATAATGCATTTTCAGCTGTCAGTTTCAAGGACAGTACAGAGGACCAACTCCACTAAAAGCTAACTTAAAGTGGTGTTCGAAATTCTGAGTTTTCTTTAGGGATCCTGCTGGAGTTCACTACCCACAAAAAAGAAAGGTGCAGCCAGGCATACATACATACAACAAAGCCAAAGAAAGAAAGAAAGGAGAACAAAAGAAAGAAAAAGA
This sequence comes from Catharus ustulatus, assembly GCF_009819885.2. Taxonomy (NCBI): domain Eukaryota; kingdom Metazoa; phylum Chordata; class Aves; order Passeriformes; family Turdidae; genus Catharus; species Catharus ustulatus. Next base: position 50,221,138 of record NC_046225.1, read on the forward strand.
TAATGTAATATTTCCAAGACATGTGGATGCCATCTTTTCACAAAAATGTATCTACATGTTGTACTTGATTCATATATTTTGAACAACAGGCCTCTGGAAGTTTTGCGATATAAAAAAGGTGTAGGACTGCTGGTTTTAGATGGTAGTAAGAGATAAAGAAAGGAAAGATAAAACCTCAGACAAAGGAGTGAGAAATCTTTTCAATATTTGTGTTAAATACCAAAAAAAATGTTGTCTAAAGTATAAAAAGATGGTTAAATATCCACAGAACTGATATATTGTAATCAAAATTCTTATCTTTGCCAAAACAATTTTATTAGAATAAATGCCAGTTAACAGTGTAGTCTTTTTTTTTTTTTTAATTTAATATAGTTGTATCAATGAGTGTTGTTACATAAAATTTCTCTTTTTACGGTTCAATTTGAAAATGTATATTTATAACCATACCTTCCTTCTTGAAAAGATTAAGCTACTTGTGATTTTGCATTGCTGCTAGGTTATCACCAGGAGCTGTCAGCACACATGAGCTGACACATTCATTATATCACCTCGATTCGTAGCAGTAAACCCTGGTTTGTGATGAGGAGTTCCTCATCCTGCTCCTACATGTACAACCAAATGAAGGGACTGCTGCAGCAGTGCAGAGCTTCACACCTGTCAGCCAGGTTCTGCCTGATCATGGTCTACATATATACAGTTGCATTCAGGCCAAGACTATAAAAACAGGTCACAGAATTATTAAATACTATAAATCTGAAATTTGAGGCCTGCAAAAATATTTGAAGATACTTGAAGTAATAAGCCAAATCGGTAAAAATCCCACCACAGAAAAAACAAAGTTCCAGCCCCAGGAAGGGCAAGTAGTGAGGCAAGAAGTCAGTAGGGTGATTCAAACACATAAGTGGAGAACTTGAAGAAGCAGGGGATTACAGAATGGTTTGGATTGGAAGGGACCTTAACGATCATCAGGTTCCAAGCCCCCTTCCATAAGCAGGGACACCTGCCCCTAGACCAGATCACTCAAAACCCCATCTAACCTGGCCTTGAACAATTCTAGGAATTGAGCATCCATAACTGGGCAACCTGTGCCCATGCCTCGTCACCCTCTGAATAAAGAATTTCTTCCTAATATCTAATCTAACCCTGTCCTCTTTTGGTTTTAAACAATTTCCCCTTATCCTGTCACTACCTGCCTATATAAAACATCCCCTTCCCTTCTTTTTATACGTTTAAGGTATTAGAAAGGCTCAATGAGGTCTCCCTGAAGCTTTCTCTTCTCCAGGCTGAACAACTCCAGCTCTCTCAGCCTGCCTTCATAGGAGTCATGTCCCAGCTCTCTGATTATCTTCATGCGTTCCTCTGTACCTGATCTAACACATCCTCATTGTTCTTTTGCTGAGGAGAGCAGAACTGGATACAGCACTTCAGGTGCAGTCTCATGAGGGCAAATGCCAGGTGGCATTTGCTGGAAGGTTGGTGGATTTCCTGCTCCTTCATTAATGTAAAGTTGAAAAGTGTCTAGAGATCTCCATTCTCTAGAGATCATAAAATCTTCCTGATAAAAAGACAAAGAGGCATAGCACTGAATAGAAAGGGAGTAAAATTCAAAGATTTCAAGGAGAAGGGGAGGATGGAGTGTGAAAGGGCGGAAGAGCAGGCTTCTGTGAGAGCAATACTGTTCGGTGAGGTGGGTCTGGACCCATTGTGCACATCATCCCCAGAAACTGCGTAGATGTCTGCATAAGGCAATGTGAGGAGATCTCTCAGCTGCTTAAAGTAGAAGACCATGGGGTCTGAAGGAATGTGAATAATCTTTATTTCTGAATATCTAGTAACATTGAAAGAACAGTATTGTGTATTGACCAATGGCCAGGCATTGGAAGGCTTTTAAAAGTGGTGGTGTAAATGATGCAACAAGTTAGCATTATGAGTTTAGTAAAGAAAAATCATGTAATCTTCTTCTAGTCAAGACTGTTTGGAAAATATTGTTTTGAGTATTGTCAACATTGACAGAAAGAAGTTTCTCAGACAGACAGGGAAGCCTTAAGACTTGTCTAGAAATATAGGCATGCATTTCTTGAGGTATGGACAAGTTAGACACTTGATAGAGAACTTCTATAAGAAATCATGGCTCAAAATTGTTCATAAGAGCATCATTTTACACCACTAACAATTCAAGAGTATCCAATTTAATCTAATTATTTAATCATTATCTAAGATTTGATGCTCGCTACTGGTTTGTGGTGATTCTTACTTGTTAGCACATGAATGAAAGTTGCTTTGTTCTTATCTCAGAAATGGGATTTTTTGTTTTGTTAAAAGAATTAAGAGGCAATTTTGCATACATGCAAAATATTATGTATGAGGCAGAAAGTTCTTGCAGAATAAATGGAACTGGAAAGGGGAGAGATGGAGAGGCAAGGTTTGGAGTTCTGATTCTGGTGGAATTCTGACAGAATAAAACATAGCAGCTGAACTTCAGTGCAACAAAAATCTGCCCTTTCAAAAAGAATACAGACATGTAATTACGAGTATTGAAATTGTATTTTATTCTTTGAAAATGGGATTTGGAAAAAAATATGGAGCATATTTTCATTTCAAACAACATTCTTTTTATTCCCCTTTTTAATACAATTTTGTGTTACTAAAATGAACTGCTATTGACAACTTGGGAAATTGGTGTGTGTACCTGGTATAAGTAGCTTTTAAGGTACTTTTTTAACTGCTACGTCTAAAGATCTTAGCTGTCGTTCTTACAAGGTAAGCACTTGTAATGCTTAATAAGTGAGCAGGAGTCAGTCATTGTGAGTAGTCAAGAAATCTATCATACTCCCTAGAGGCACTTTCTGACTCCAAACAGCAAGTCTTGTGGTCTAAATCCTCTATAAAATGTAATAATTTAGCAGTATGAATTTAATATGCTGTATCTGCTGGTTCTTAAGAGAGACAGATGAAATAAAAAGATTGTAAAGGTTTCCAGGCTGTCCAACTCTATGGTTCTTGCAGTGTTTTTAGGGTCAATGCTTTTTGTTTTAAGAAGGAAGTTGACCTATTCTTAACATTTAGTAAGTGCCAGAAATTCTCATTATTTCTGCCAAGTAAGCTGATGCAGTGTATGAACTCTTGCAGTGGTTTTCCAGCCAAGAGTAGATTAGTAGCACTTAACTTTTTTGTAGGAATTAACCTTTCTTGATTTTGTTTCTACGCAATACAGGAAAAATATAAAAAGGCAAAACAGAGGGAACAGGCTGGGGAAAAACAAACCCCAGGCCTCTATGGGAGCTTTGAACAAAAATGCACTTCTGCTGGTTATTGTAGTACATATAGAATGCAGATAATTGTTTTTGAGTTGCAGCTCTAAGTGAAAAAAACATATTTGTAATGTAATGTGTATAGCATAGACACAAAAAAATCTCCTAACATTATTAAATGCATTCTCAGTTAATTATGTATATTTAAAAATTCTTTTATATTAAAAACACATTATTAATTTTCATTTTTGATTCATCCTACGTCTGTTCAAATTCAGAGACAACTCACCTTCTCTTTTGAGGCTGTGTTGATACAAGAAACATGGAGTGCAGAGGGAAAGCAAACACTTGGCTCTGCAGACCTGCCCACCACTTATGAAAGCATGTAAGTAGAAAATGCTGAGAATTACTTTTAAAAGCTTAAAACAAAGAGTGTGCTAAGTATTCACTTGGATTGGTGTGAATGAATTCCTGATGGAATTCCTGAATGGAGGAGATGACCTAAGAGGGGATTAATTAACAAATAATGTTATGAATTTGATATTTAAGTCACGTAGTCACTGTAAAAATCAAAATCCAGAATATTGTTTCTAAAGAGTGAGTTTTGTAAGGTTCGACTTTGATAATGTTATTGTAAAAAGGAGCAAATAATTGAATAAATCCAAATTTTGCATTGTTGTCTTGTGATTCAGTAAGAGCTTTCTTTCTTGTTTACTCTACTGCACATACTTAGTAATAAGTTACAGTAATTTCACGATTATAAGCCACACCATTTTGACTAAAATTTTGGACCAAACCCAAAGTGCGGCTTATAATCAGGTGTGGCTTATATATGGACAAAGAATGAAAAATTGCTGTTTTAGGAGGACACCTGTCTGCTGAGAAAGGCAGGAGCTTCTCTTTGAAATGGAGAATGTAAACCCCCTCCCTCCAAATTGTTATAATTTTGAAATCAAGGGGCTTTCAGGCAAAGATATGGGAATTAGGAATAACAGTTCTTTTCTAGGAAAATTAAAATAGAAATACAGTACTACAAAGAAACAAAATCCAAACCCTGACAAAGTCAGAGTACAACCTGACACCCCGTCAGGCAGGGTGTTGGTAGCAGTCCCATTAAATGGTGGCTGCATCCTCCTGCAGTGACAGATGTGATTCAGCTGGAGCAGTGCTCCTGCAGAAGGTGTAGTTTCTCTCCGGAGGTCCAGTGGTGATGTGGAGAAATCCGGTTTTCCTCTGGAGTCCAGTGGAGAAAGGGGCTACCTTAGTGTCCCAAAACCTCTGTTTTTATTTTGGTAAGAAATGTTGGGCTCTTCCCTCTGGCTGGAGCAACTTCCAATGGGATGAAGTAATTTTATCAGTCCCACAGTGGGACTCAATGGGCCATTAGCAGAAAATGGGTCGCTGGAGGAAGGATGGGTTGTGAAAAGATAAAGAACAATGCCCTGCCTGGTTTCAATGGATGGCCCATTAGTAGAACATTTCCCATGGAGATAAGGATCACCGCCCCCACCCTCAACAGATGGTGATAGAATAGATACCTTTTATCACACTCTGTATTGTAATATGGGGCTTATAATTAGGTGCATCTTATAATTGTGAAATTACTGTAATTTTGAAAAGAACTAAATTTAATTAGGATCTGAGATTTTGTGTGACTAAATTAACTGAACTGTATTCTACTGTAAGGCAAAAAAAGAAGATAGTTTAATTAATTGTGTTTGAATTGCATTTAGTTTATATTATCAGTGTTGGTTCTATTCTGTTAGATTTTTTTATAGTTCAGAATCATGTATTATTAACCCTGTTGCAATCTCTGTGAAGAGTATTGTTACTGAAATGAAGATACTGACTTTGGTGTCATAATTTTCATGTCTAGAGGCAGCAGTGCAAGCTTCAGTAATATTTATAAACATAAATAGATTGCAAAAAAATGTAAGGCATCATTTAAATGAATAATTCTCCTCTATTCTGTGCTTTGGAAGTGAAGCTGTGTAGGTTATAGTCAGCAGAAGGTTTAACCTGATTATAACACAACTTTTCTGGTAATGACTGAGATATGGCATCACTTTGTTTTCAAGGACTGAACTTCTATGTCCTCAGCAACACTATGGAGAGAAAAAAAGGGAAGAACAAATTTGAAGTGGTTGTCCTTTCTTTTAGTGTGCAGGAGAGCTCTGTTCTGCCTAGAACACCAATATATATGTTTAAGTCATATCATAGTGTTTTCTGCAGTGTTTATTTCCTTTTGAAAGTTGAAGCGTTTCAACATTACTTTGTGATGCTGAGCTCATTGTCCTAAATCAGACATAGAGAAGCTATAAAAAAGGAGCTTACTCCAAATGTTTTCCATCAGCGTAGTTTTTTGTATATTTTTTTCTGTTATTTAAAGATAGTGACTATAGCAATTTCCCATTATTTTGAAATAATATAAATTATTTGGAGTTCTAAGTTGGTGAAACAATTCTATAAATTCTGCTCTGTGCCTGTATTTTACATTTAGGTTAAGGCCCTGTACAACTAATAAGTGAAACTTGTTTTTAGGTTAAGCACCACTTGCTTTTGTTTTCTGCCCTGCAACAACAGTCCTGGATTTTCACACAATTGTAGAAAAAGATAGTAGCTTATCTGCTGAATTAAGATGTGCCTACTGAACAATATTAGAAAGATGTCCTCATGCTGTGAAATGTTCACTGTGGATCCCTTTTCAAATGGGTTCTCTTGGAAGTCATTTCTCCTTGCAAACAGATAAATGCCATATTTTATCCCTTTTTATGGGATCACCTTGCTTTCTGGAATGTAGAATGCATGCATACTTGAATAGTAAAATTTTCTAAAGTCATTATATATATAAGATGCTTCCTTATTGCTGCCTCCATTTCTCCAGGCTAAACAACCCCAGCTCCCCCAGACTCTCCTTATTAGTCTTGTAGCCCAGACCCTTCACCAGCTTCATTGCTGTTTGATCTAAAAGTACCCAAACCATGGATGTAAACCAACTTAACTATACATGAGGAATGATGAGCCCAACATCAGCCATCATGTACAAGAAAAAGATACATAGATCACCCAGTGTGGCTTCCCAGATGTTAATTCAAAATTGCACTGAGTAATCTAAAGCAATCGAAAGACTGAAAGTGTCAGGAAAATTGGTTGGAAGCACTAAGTGTTTTATACACATAGGTTAGAAAGTTTAGATAGACTTAGGTAATTGAATCTGGTAAAGAAAAAAAATCAAGTGAATGCATGGAGAATATGTGAATTACAAATAGCAAGGAGAAGGTAGGGTGATTAATAGCTCTGATAGCTCGAGAACCAGTGAGTTCAAAATCAAATTATTATGTATCAAACTTAAACCAGTAATAAGATGAAGCATTTTTCACCTGATGTGTCATTTACATTTTTTGCAAGAGAATGTTTTGAAGCTCAAAAATATGAGCTCAAAAAGGGATTAAACAATCCCATAGGCAGGATCCATCAGGCATTAAACAGCTATGAAATATGATGCTTTGAATAAAGCCTCTAGCTCATGTCAAAAACTGAGGGAAAACATACCCCAGGAAAACATACCCAAGGACAACTCTCTGCTTGCTCTTTCCCACTCATTCCTTATCAAGTACCTAAAGATTTGTGGAACATAATGAGAACATTTCTGCTAAACTTTACATATAGGCAGTTGCTGAGTTAACTACACCTGCAGAGAAAATGATAACTGAAGAGCCAAAAGTGGCTTGATGAGGAATAGTAGTGACAATAATTTTGCCAATTCGATCCCATTCTGCAGGAGATAGAAGACAGAAAAGCTGCAGGCTTTTATTGTGGGGCTTACTGCTTAAGGCCTCTAGTGTACATTCTAGATTTTTCAGGTTACTACCTCTCAGGAATGAGGTTTTCTGACACTGACTAGGAGTGCATAGAACTACCACCTGAAAAGTTAACATGGATTTTAAGAAATCCTTTCCTGAAATAGTATTTAAATATAGTAACATTATATGGTTTATTATAAGGTTAGTACTGCTTACAAGACCTTAAAAGCTTCCCAGGAACACTGCCTATTGAGGAACAAGCCCATGCCCCTTCTAGTTGATGTGAGTATCTATCCAATATCCATCCATTTCACGGTTATCTCCAGGGATTTTGCCAAGCCAATCTAATTATCTGAATTGTTAATGGGTTTCTTTCTGGCAGCTATGAAGAATAATAATGCATAGTATCACTAAACTGGCTTTTGTCCATGGAATCTAATACTTTTTGAGGTCATTTCAAAGAAAATACATAATATTCTGGACAAATAATGAAAACCTTATTGCATATTGTATTTCTCAGGCTTGCTATCCCCCTCAAGTCAATCATGATTAAGATATGAGTTCGAGTTGAGTTCTGTGATTTCTTGAGGATCAAAATATCACCTACTTGCAGCAAACCAATCATTTTAGCCTTCTTTTTCTGCATGGCAGACCATCTGAATGACTTTGTTCCTCTAACCATGTTGAGAAAGCTTCTCTTCAAATTTGAGAATCCTGCTACTGCATATGAGTTTTTTTGATGTATGCATTTTTTGAGTCTCCTATATGGTCTCCTGTTCTTATCTTTTTTTAATAGATCCCTCCTGATATATCTGGAGATTTATACACCTAGGCATATACAATACTTGCAAATGTATTTTTGCAAGTAATGGCATGAAAGCTACAGGAATTTTAAAAGTTTAGTATTACAGTTATGACTAGAAGTCAGAGTTCTTCACAATAGCAGTCAGTAAATACACAACAGAGGTTATAAAACCTCTTATATAAACCCTTTTATATAAGGGTTTATAAACCCTTTTGTGCTTTTAATAACAAGATATCTCATTAATTTTTGTTATTCCATAACCCCAACCCTGGTTTTACTATTGGACTTTCGATTTCATAATTTAAAAAAAAAAAAAAAAAAATAGCAGGAATTTAGATTACATTGAAACATGAAATGAAAGTCTCTCTCTTCTGATTGAGCATGACTGTGTTAACATTCTTGGCTTCTCAAATTATCAGGTACAGCTAGGATTCTGGGATTTTTCTTTTAGGAAAATTAAGAAATATTCCAGAGTTATCATTTTGCCTTGCTTCAAGGAACCAAAGTCAAAAAAGAAAACATTTTCATGCCAGAGCCTCCATATAGCTGCTTTTCAACCTATTTAAACAGTGAAAATTTGTTTTAGATCTCAACCCCGTGAAGGCATACATATCCAACTTTGAACTTGTGAACAGTATTATTAGGTTCAGACAAAGTCATTCTCATGCATTCCTTTCTGACAGCCACTGTGATATTAATAAATGTTCCTGTGTGTAGACTTCGAAAGAAGACATCAAAGAACTTGCACAACACAATATGAATAGGCACAGTATTTTTGGCAACCATGTAACCAGTATTCATTTCCAAAGCAGTAAAAATATAGATATGGATATGTTTTAAATTCTTGGCTTTGTATAGTGTCTGTAAAATTGACTGTAGTGCCAAAATTAATTCATTTTCTGAAATCAAAAGTGTTTTATTTTATTTAAACAAAAGGAAAATTGCAATTATCTCGCTATCAATTGCACAGTTTTTAAGTACACCTGGGAATTGATTTCATCTAGCTGGTTTAGCAAATTAAAGAACTACCTATTTGATATTTACTCTTTTCTATCTATTTATAAAATGTCATCTGAGACTATGAAGTGTAGTTTGACAGGAAATTCTATTATGCTGGCTATCCTGGTGCTCCAAAAGCAAATGAAGCAAGCAGAAAGAAGTGTATTTGCTGTGTAAGTGCAGCCAGGAGGTTTAGTTTTACATTCCATTATTTCTGTAGCAGTTGTAAAAAATCATCAGTCTGTGACGCACAGTGGTGCAAAGCTGCTGCATTTAAGGGACTTACTTTAATTCATACTAAAATCCATAAGTTGCTTTCAAACTGTTAATCTAATAATCAGTAGAGTCTAATCCTATGTGATTCATTGTAATTTCAAATCTCCTATATGAAGCTGGATTGTTCCCCTCTAGAAGACAGCAATCTTTAGTGACAGCCAAATCAATCAGTTTGTACATAGATTAATCAGATATTATATGCTGTAATTTACCCATTTACATAAGATTTTTGGCATGCTGCTTAAATCTAAGGTAAGAAAATGAGACAACACTGAAAATATATTTTTTTAAATGTACTTACACATTTCATATTAAATCCCACTGGGTTGGTTTTTTTATCCTTACTAGAATAATAACTCTAAAAAATGTTGAAATTAATGAAGTTTTCAGAACATTATGAAAGGAAAGAGCAAAGGGTAACTTCAGGGAGAATTTTCCCTGCATGTGCACTGTGGGATTCAGTAAACAATTTCCATTCATGAAATTCTCATTATGGTGTTTTACTCTTTGAAGGAATGCTAGCTGCTAACCACAATATATGAAATAAAGTAAGTCTGAAACAAACTCAGAAATTCTAGGAAACAAATATTTAATCAGATAAATTAATTATTCCTCATTAAGCTTAGGAGCTAGTATAAAAAAACAGTATCTAGCATTTTGTCAGTTGAGCATAAAGCTAATTAAGAATTAACATTGTCTTTAAAGTTAGAAATTATTGCAGCTTCCATTGTTTAAAGATTATATGTTGTCTTCCCACACTACATTCTGAATTTTATCTTGTTAAAATTAATTGAATTCTGATATTCTCACACAATACATTTTTTTGTATAGATTGATGTATAGAGGATTTAGCATCTTATTTCAGCGCTATATAAAAGGTCACTGATTCCAAATCAATATTAATTTAGGGAGCTCCATTTAGAATTGTCAACTTTTAAACCTGTAAGGCAACTCAGGCCCACATAGATGCTCTCTCGATCCCCCCAGTGCAGAGAAAACTTGTGGGTTGAAATCCAGGCAGTTTTATAGGTAAAACAAATGACACACACACAAGTAAAGAAATTTGTTTATTTCTTCCTGTTGGCAGACAGAAGTTTAACTATTTCCAGGAAAGCAGAGCTTCTTTGCATGTAATAGCTGTTTGGGAAGACAAAGACCAAAATTTCCATTTTCTTCCCCTGCTACTATGCACAATGATATATTTTGTGGCATTTGGGTTCAGCTTTCCTGTTTGTGTCACCTTCCAATCTCCTGTGCACCCCCGGTCCATTTACTGTCAGGGAAACATGAAAAAACGAAAAGGCTTTAACGCTGTGTAAACGCCATTCAGCAGCAGAGAAAATATTCCTGTGTTTTTGGGACTGGTTTGTTCACAATTCAAAAACATATCCCAGACAAAATCCAGTACAGAATCCAGTGATTTGTGGTATATTCCTTTGCTAAAGGTACTGCAATCTTCTACAAGGGCTTGCAAATCAGTTATTATATAATCATAATGCTTGATGCTGAGGGACGTGGTTTATTGGTGGACTTGGCAGTGCTTGGTTAGCACTTGGACTCAGAGATCTTTTCCATCTTAAAGGATTCTATCATTCTATGATTTAATTTTGTTTTGTTTTGTTTTAGCTTTTTTAGGGTTTTTTTTAGGGTTTTTTTACACAACCTCTATGGCACCAATTACTGTTACAGTAATTTCACAAATACAAGCCGCACCAATTTTCTAAGATTTTGCTCCTAAACCGGAAATGCGGTTAATACTCAGGACCGGCTAATATATGAATGATTTTCTGACATTTACAACCTCGGAAGTGCCAACCAGAGTGCCGAGCCAAGCAGCTGCAAAGTCGGCATTTTGCGGTTGTTACAAATTGTTACTCTGTTGCACCGCAGGTGGAGCCTGGCACCCTGCAGGCAGCACGGGGGGCGGGGAGAGAGGAGGGAGAGCTCTCTCCTTCCCTCCTCTGCCGCAGCCCGGGGGAGAGACGGGGGGGCCCCGCGCCGCCATTGCCGCGGCTCTGGGAGGTGGCAGGGGACCCACGTCGCCATTGCCGTAGCTCGGGGAGGCGGCGGGGGACCCGCGCCGCCATTGCCGCGGCTCGGGGAGCCGATGGGGGGCTCTGTCCCCGCCTGCCGCCGCGGGAGCGAGGGGGACTCCGTCCCTGCCTGCCACCATGGGGCAGCGCCGGGCCATGGTGACCGAGCCCAGTGGCAGCGGCGGCTGGCCCCCAGCGGCCCCGCCGAGTGGCAGCACCGGGCTGGGCCACCTGGCCCCGTCGGCAGCCCCGAGCGGGTCGAACCTGCACAACCCGAGCTGAGCCAGTAAACCCCGCCCTGCCACCGTTCTGTTACTATTTAGCAACTTCGTTGCATGCGGGTCCTCACTGCGAACGACAGAGCGGCTTATACTCGGGTACGGCTTATTTATGGACAAAAAACGAAATATTTGCCAACACCCAGAGATGCGGCTTATACTCAGTGTGGCTTGTATTTGTGAATTTACTGTAATCTGCATCTACATGATTTTCAGGCAGGCAGGTAATTGGTTCCTAATCTACTATACAAGAAAGAACCTTGTGGATGGGAAATTGTAAGCAGCACAGTACTTTTTTTTCCTAGAGCTGTGTGTGTATAGGCAGAAATATTTAAAAATCATCCTCAAATGCCCATAGAGAAAACGGTAAATGAATAGAGACCTTATAGCAGAAAACAGAAAAGAGAAGCAAATAGTTCTGTTTTTCCTTGATAAATACTGAAAAAAATGCTAGCAAGTGTTATCTAAAGTTGAGAGTGTTTAATAATGACCAGGTAGACAGGTGTCTATGAAAGGGAGCAACAAAATTAATAAGAAGAATTTGGAGGTTACTTTATCTGCTATGGTGTTCCTTGTTTTACATGAAACATATTTAGTTAGAACTACCTTAACCAAAATACACATTTCTAAAATGAAAGTATTGCAAAATATGTCTACATGGATAATTATGCACATAAATATGTCTTTACATATGTAGTCACATCTGTCAGTAACCTGAATAATTTCAGCTTAATACTAGTACCTCTATGGGACTTATATTTTGATGTGGCTTGATATTCTTCTAACTTTGCAGAACTGCTCTTTTTAAAGTTTTTTTTTTTGTTATTTTTTTCCTTAAGAATATCAATTACAGTAATTTCATGAATACAAGCCACATGGAGTATAAGCCGCATTTCCAGTGTGTCGGCAATGTTGATATCTTTGTCGATAAAAAAACCGCACCCAAATATTAGCCGCACTTTTGTTCGCGGCGAACTTTCACAAAGTTGTCATTTAGTAACACAATCGTGGATCGCCGGGGCTTACTGGCTTACTGCCGACCTCGGAAACATTATTTCCAAGTGAAAAAAGACACAGACAATAGCTGCGGCAGTGCTCCCTGCAAGTTTTATTTACAAGCTGAAAAAGACACTAACAATAGTGTGGTCATTTTGCGAACATTCCCAACGGATCTGTGTTGCCTTTAAACAGCCGCTCAGCTGCGAGGGCAAGTGGCCGTGCTCCGAGCAGAGCTGCATCTCCGTGCCAGCACAGCCACCCCGCTCATCTGCGTGGGCGAGTGGCCGAACTCCGAGCGGAGCTGCATCTCCGTGCCAGCACAGCCACCCCGCTCATCTGCGTGGGCGAGTGGCCGAGCTCCGAGCGGAACTGCATCTCCATGCTGGCACAGCCACCCCGCTCATCTGCGCGAGCAGAGTGCCCTCCCCACCGCTCTCCGCGTGAGCCCAGCCAGCCGTGCAGCCACACAAGGACAGCCAGCCGTGCAGCCACACAAGACTAAAAACACTTTTAAAAGTATAGAGAAATATCGCACACTTTTATCAAACTGCCGAGAGAACACGCCGAGGGAACTCACCCCGATAACACCCCCCACCCCTCAGTAACGCCGTCATCCACAGGCAGGAAATAAGCTGTTCTCTGATTGGTTCATCATCGGAACACCGGGAAACCATGGATTTCAAACCGTTTTGGCTTGGGACAGGACCGGCATGGTACCAGGTAAGGGCAGATATCACATTTTTGTTAATAAATTAGCCGCCCCGGAGTATTAGCAGCACTTCCGGGTTTCCACCAAAATTTTGGTCAAAACGGTGCAGCTTGTATTCGTGAAATTACTGTAAATATATAGAGAGTATGAGATTGACTCAAAATCACATTTCTATAATTTTACTGTTTCCGTATCAAACTCTGAAGAAAACAGATTTTTCCTGATAGGAAAAATATTTGAATTTTGAAATTCAAGAACTTTCTCCATTAAATATGAAATTGTAAGAGGATTTTCAATTTTTTATTTAGTCTATTCTTACAATAAGATATTCTAAAAGGACTACTGTGCCTTGTATCTGGTATTTTAAAACTGTAGGTATTTATACTTGACTTATGATTAGCTTATGTCAAGCAATTCATTCTGGTCTCAGTCTCCCATTCTCTGATCTCACACACCAGGAGGGATGAACCCAGGTTATTTTGGCCGTTCTAGAGATATATTTATAGGCATATTTTTTAAACTTAAGTATGATGTATAAACTCTAAGTTTGTTAGGAGAAATTTCAGAAACATTTTTAATTAGCAAATGTCATAAATGTTCATACATTAGCAACACATCCACGTAACTCAGCAGAAAAAGAAATTTATATGCCTGTATAATATAAAATACACATGCATATACAGTGTAAGTCACACATATATTATTATAAATAACCAATCTCTCTTGGTTGTTGGACAATACGTGGAAATAGAAACCAGGATTTTATGGCTTGTAGTTTTTGCTATATCAAGTGACAAAATCATAACTCCAGTTCTTGTGTTCTGGAGACTGTAGCAAAAAGTTAAAATACATTTTTATAAAAATATGTACAGAAACCTCACAATAATACCTCACAGTCTCAGATGAATTTGTCTTCCAATATTACTGTGAAGCAGGGAAGTCAATTTATCTTCTTTTCACAGATAGGGACCTGAGGCACAGGGAGGCTAAAGCCCAGATTCAGACAATTTGAATGCCAGCTAAATCTCAAAGACTTGTGTTTCCAATTGGCTAGGTGCCTCTGGCACAGTGTCCAAGGTCATATAGGATGTCTGTAGCAAAACTGAGAACTGAATCTAATTTTTTCTCATCCAAAGAAGGGCTCTAAATCACAGGACAGTTGTATTTTAGGGATATCTTTGTATCACCTGGAATCAAGGGATAGCTCCCACATGTCTGGCTTACGTCTGTTCTCAGAACTACTTTCACATCTTAAAAGGCCCCAAATATGCAGGAATAGTTTGGTTTAGGAATTTTTAAGTCACAAAATTAGACCAAGATGCATTCTAAGATACAGTGTCTGTACAGTGAATTATCTCAACAAAAAGAATATGACCTTTGCATTCCAATTACATGGAAAACTATGCTGTTTGCACTAATTTTGCATTTTTGAAATGCTCCCTTCTGTAGTATGCAGTTGATCAATCTGAAAGAACTCTTTAAAAAAAACCAAAACAATAACCTTCCAAGCTGGAAAAATTGAAATAATATTTGAAGGAAAAAATTAATATCCATATTCTTATTCAAATAAAAAATAAAATTTGAACTGTTGAATCCCAACAGCAGATTTTATGGAAAAAAGGAAAGAATTAAACCAAAATGCCAGAGTTCAGGTTAGTCAATGACTTGAGAAAAATTACAATGGTTTTTGGTTTTAATTAGAACAGACTTGTTTCACTAGGCCCCCTGAAACCCATGCTGTTCATTCATTAAAGGAAGACAAATAAATTCAAGTAGAAACATTGACATTCATGTGTAGAAAACAGTGTAATGTAAACAGTGGATAAGCAGGGAATTTGAAGTCTTTAACACATATGTGCTGTGATTGCATACAATCTATTTCCAAATTAATTTATTAAAATTTCATTTAGGTTCATTTTCCTGGAATTTCAGCCACACATGAAGGAATGTATTTTCAAGTAGCCATGCTTTGCCAAAACTCTCTAACAGATGCATATAAGAGTGAACAGAAGTGTTTGGTTGTGTGACTATGTGGCAATGACATTATTGGGAATTTCCATTAGTTCAACTCAGAAATGGATCCAAGTATTTCATTCAGATCATGTGATACAGGTGTGACCCCCAACACAAAACAGTAATACAGATGCTGGAGATGGGAAATGCTGTCTCTTGGAGCAGGTCTAGGAAAAACTGGTTTTGGGCTCCACTTCTCTCCATAATAGTTTTCTACTCAATCGGCAGTTCCCTGTATTAGGCTCCTCAATATCTCTGCCCTCTGAAAAGCCCAGCTAATGCTCAAAAGCTCAATATTTAATTCCAAGAGAAAAGTACTTAAGGAAGGTTTTAGAGGACTCAGTGTGGAGGTTTTTGAGCCCACTCTATATTTAACATGAACTCTCAGTTCTTGAAGGTATGGTGATCTCATACATGTATACATGTATATATGTATATATGTATATATGTATATATGTATATATGTATATATGTATATATGTATATATGTATATATGTATATATGTATATATGCATGTATGTATGTATGTATGTATGTATGTATGTATGTATGTATGTATGTATATATGTATCTATGTATATATGTATATATGTATATATGTAGATGCTGGATTTCACTGGAGGCTTTTCAAGCAGTTGTTCTTACTAGTTCCACTTATCAGAATTCATGGTGGCTAGGAATTTACTTTTAGATCACTTTGTTTTCATCTCTAATGTAGTTATGGTTTAGGTTGTTAAAGACATCACCAGCAAATCATTCCTGCCTTGAATCTCTTTCAAATAATCTCAGCCTGTGTGACACTGGCTGCTTGTGGTTTATTCTCATGCAAGCAAACATATGTTTCTCAAAGATGCTATGCACTTCTAACAAATATACCATGTTTTTTCTAGCAAGAAGCAGAAGCACATTTTTAAGCCATTCAGCAACCCAGTTTTGCTTACCATTCACAGCTGCAGCACAGGAAATGTCTGTAGTGACATTGTAAGAAGCGACAACTTAGCAGTCAGGCAAGGCAGAGAACTACTCTAGCCAAGACGAATTTCACTTGCAGTTCACTGCCCCAAAGTGAAGTAGACAGCATAGTATAGCTTTTCTTCACTCTGTCTCCTAGCTCAATCCTAATCCTCCAGGATATGTAGCATCCCATAGCCTTAACTATAGTTCCCACATATTCCTTTCGCTTAGAACATGGGTGCCTCACCTCTGAAACTGGCTTACCTAAAGAGAACTAGGCTAGCATCTGTTTGACTAACTTTGGAGCCTATTCAGGTATAAGTAATTGTCTTTTTGAATTTTATGTTGATTCATATTCAGAAATACATTCAAATAAAAAAAAAAATCTGGGATAGTGTTGTAACCCACTACCCTACTGTTTTAAGAATGGTATGTCCCTTTAACCCTGTAACCCCCGCAAGACCAATGGACTGACCCCTGCGATGGGATTGGCCTGAAGCCAAGGCTGACCCCTCCCCTTTCCTGACCCTTAACCTGAGCCCTCCACTGGAACTTCCTCTCTTTATCCTGCTCTCTCGCTCGGACCACGTGGAAGCCTAAGAATAAAACAGGATACCAACCCTGGGATAAAGAGCCTCTAATATCTTTCTGTTCTACATGAAACAGCATCCCAGGCCAGCTCTGCAAGGTAATTGGGGAGCAGGCGAGGCCCATAGGGTGCTGTTTCAGGATAGAGGTTTATATAGGATGTTAGAATTCTTTGGTCTTTTTACTTGCTTTGAAATAGAAATATTTTTAATAAGTTGGCTATTCAAAGGACAGAAAGCAGAACCATCTGATTTCTATCTTGCATGCTCCCAAACTTCGAATCATGCCATACACTGTGCCTCTGATAGCTACTTTAGACAAAGTCGATTATTCTGTATATCCATATGAATAAAGGAGCAAATTCTGGCTTGTACACCGAAGCAGGAATTGCCACTATGAGTATCAGCTTAAAATTCAAAAGCCAAACATGAAGATGTCAGTGAAGAGATAGATGATATTTTAATGCATACAATTAGTAACCACATATAATATGTGTTTATCTTTTTCCTTTTTGACTTTGGATATTGGAAGAAGAGTCCTCTTCTTGCTGTTGCATCCTCTTGATCTTCACAGAGATTTCCTATTGTCAACAATTAAACTCCTTTTCCTATAGATTTGCAATAAAATGCAGGGGAGCTGATTCCTTTTATCTCAAGGAAAGACAGGATTTACTTGATAGGTAGTTTTATATTTCATGAAAAAAAATGTTTAAATGTAGATTTATTAATTTTATTAATAGTTTTAATATTTTATAATATAATTTTCGTATTATTATATCCTTTTCATGCATACATAGGAAAATCTGTTATGGGAAACCCAGCCCTCCATCCCATCTGTTTCCCCATAGCTGAGCTGGCAATCTAATTCTTCTCACTATTTTAGAATAAATTATATTTTTCTTTTTATTTTTAAATAAATATTCTGCCACTTTGCATATAATTTCTTTTTTGAACTCAAAAGAACTTCATCATCTCACATTTCTTGAAACCTAGAAATTTCTACCCCAAAATTTCATTTTAAATACATAATGGGTTGGATGAAATACTTTTGCACAAAACTCTCCCTAACTCTGTCTCATCCTAGTTTCAGCCTAAATTCCTTAAACATGTGAATGGTATTAAAAAGCAGTTGGATCTTCACATTTTATAATTTCTATATGATGCAGCTGATTTTCAAGAATGAAAAAAAGGTTATGTGAGTAGGAAACCAAAAAAACTCTCTAACAGAAAATGTTCTGCAACATTTTAGGACCTTTTGAAGATTATTTTCCAGTTTTTAATGGATTTTTTTCTATAATATGATAGCTGATAGCTAATAAACAATATAATTAATAGTATATAAATACGGATAAAATGGAACATGCTGGATTAGTACCTGGCCAGTACCTACTTCTCTTAATATCACACCTGTGGGAGCAATGGTGTCCTCATTATCAGGACATAGGGTCTCACCACTGTTTTGGGAGGTCTGATGTGTCCCCCGACTCAAACTAAAATGCAAAATAACTCTGAGGTAATTATTTTTCTCAAGAACTAGGCGATGGGGATGACTTTTCTTCAATTCTTCTGTGCCCCAACATGAGATTTCTACTCTGTGTAACTGCAGAAACTCTTATGTGTAGCAGACAATGATGATTAGCTGATAAAAACAAAAATCCCATAAATCTTGCTCCTTGTAAGTGGGGCTATGAATAATAAAAAATGTGATGCAGTTCTTTAATTAATAATGGTGACTTTTTGACACAAGAGCACAGCTCAAAATTTAATGTAGCACAAACCTGTGCAACTAGAGTATGACTAATAATCTAATGTTGAATTAATTTAATTAAAGGGTTCATCCAAAGAAAATTTCTACTAATCGTAAACAATCACAACTTACATTCACAAGTAAAGCATTCTTTAATATTTTTGAAGTTAGCAGATAATTCATCTCCCACCTTAATGGCACTTAAATGGACCAAATCAAGCTGGAAATACCACTGCTAGTATTAAACAATTACTGAGTAGTTGTTTGCTGAAGTGCCATGCATTTCACAGGTGTTTTAAAGAAACATTTTGCTTTTCAAAACTTGCAGCTGAGCACTTGTTCTTTCTCACTACTCTATGTGGCATCATCCAAAGGCTCAAGTTCATGCCAAAAGGAGAAATAGTCAGATTACGGCAATACAAGTTAGTTCTTTGACTTCTCAAGAGAGAAAATAGCATGCAGCTGCAGTCTACTGCAGCTACCAGAGTTACCTTATTTAAAGTTGCTGTGTTGCTCCATCTGATATACTTCCATTTGTGATGCAGCCACAGCTAATGGCATGATTATTCCAGTTCAGCAAGATAGAAAATATGCCTTACAGCTCTCACTTGTTGAGTTGTCTGTTTATAGAGGATGGCAATACATGGGAATTGCTAGTTGCTATAATGATTGTAAGATGTATTCAGTGTTATTCCTTTACATTTTCTGAGTTATATTGCCCTCTTTCTTGCTGTACTCTTTCCACTTCAACAGCTGAAATGTGATGTGAGTTATAAGAGGCACCTCAGATAAGAAAATACCAACTTTACATAATTTGACCCCTGGCTGTTGTTCCTTTTCTAATTCAAGTATTGCAGTCCAGGTCCAGGTGTGAACCTGAAAGTTAAATGGTAGAGGCATAAATGAAACAAAATAAACTAATGTGACAGCATTATAAAGCTGAATATTTGGTGGATTCAGAGTTCCTTTCCTAGGTTTTAGAAAGATGGGCAGCTTACATTGGAAAATGTACATCTTTGAAGAACTTTGATAATGGAGTCACACATCAATGACAGCGTATTAATGAACTATGTTTTAAACGTTAATGGGTGACAACTCAATTCAAAGAGAAAAAAAACCTGAAGTCATTCTTTCTATTTTTATTACTGTGTGCAATGACTGCTTATAATGTTGAAGGAATGAACATTCAACTCCATTTTTAGCCATTAACCACATTTATTAAGAACCATTAACTTAGACTGATGGAATTTTATTTCAAGAACACGACAGTGCAGATAACTTGGTTTGTCTTAGGCTTTTTTTAGCAGACTTTTTATAGATTTTCTTTTTCCCACTCACCCTCATACCTATTGCATCTTCTTGAAAATTCATAGTGACAGCAGTTTAAACTAATGCAAAAAAGTTTCAGAAGAGTTTCTTTGACAGAGCCTAAAAGAAAGTTGCACCATTTTCAGTGACTTTCAAAGCTATTTGACACACAGGCAATATGAAATAATGTCTTCATTGCTGTGGTGGGTTGATCTTGGCTAAGGGAACAAACTCCCATCCAGATAGTCATTCAGAATGGGATAGAAAACATAATGGAAAAGCTCTTGGGTTGAGAAAAGGAAAGAGAGTCAAGACAAATTTAATTTATTACCAGTTAAAATAGATTTGGCTGGTAAGAAACCAGGACAGAAAAAAACAACCAACCGACCAACCAACCAAAAAAAAAAAAAAAATCACCTACAAAACCCCTCCCCAAAAAACCCCAACCAACCAAAACCAATAAATCAATATCTTCCTCCCTGTATCTCCCCAGTCTCATCAAAGTAAGGAGGGATACCACCAGAACTGCCATTTTAATCTCATGGTGGGCAGAATTTCACCTGTTTAAGATGTTGATTGACAGAATACTTTGAAGTCAGTCCTGAAGGAAAAATGGGTCCAGGAAGGCTGGATATACTTTAAGAAGGAAATCTTATCAATACAGGAGATGCCTGACCCCCTGTGCTGTAACACAAGCTGGTGGGAAAAGAGACCAGCATGGTATAAAAGAAAGAGAACTTCAGCCCCAACAAAGGGAAAAAACCCCACAAAACCGAAAGTGTTTCACCTTGGAAGGAGTGAAGGCAGATCAGGAGGACTGCAGGGATTTTGTGAGGTTATGTAGGGAGAAAATTAGAAGGACCAAAGCCAAACTGGAACTTAATTTGGCCACTGGATTCAAAGAAAACAAGAAAAGTTTCTATAAAGACATTGACAGCAAAAGCAGGGCTGAGGAGAGTCTCCACCCTTTGCTGGATGCAGAATGTAGCTTAGCCTGAGGGAATGAAAACAAGGCTGAGGTGCCTGTCTTTAATGCCAAAACCAGTTGTCCTCAGGATACCCAGTTCCCAGTGGTCAAAGTTGAAGTGGTGAGTTGAGTAAAGCCCCCATAATCCAGGAGGAAATAGTCAGTGGCCTTTTATGCCAATTAGATGCTCACAAGTCTGTGGTACCAGCTGGGATGCCCATGAGAGGATGAAAGAGCTTACCAGCCAACCTTCAGCCATTTAGCAGCAGTCCTAGTTAAATGGACAAGTTCCAGCAAGACATTTCAGAGTTAACATGTAAGGCACCATTCCTTAGTAATGACAGCTATACACATTGTCCCTTGCTGCCTTCAGCAAAATTGCTCTTGACCAGCCCCATCAAGGAAGAGTATTTCCAGCCTTCCCTGAGCATGCAGACCTATGTGCCCATGATAAAATCTTTCCATGGTGTGAGGGCAGTAAGCTACTTAGGTTGTTCATGAACCTGTTTTAGATGGCACTATGAATCTCTTCAGTAATTCTACTGTGATGGAACTTCTGGCCAGCATTTTTGGTCCCTGGATATGAACAGCAAAAGCAGAACAGAAACGAATCTTTTGTTAATAAGAATCGATCTGTTCTTTAGTTTAGGGCTGCTCCAATTTTGTTCAGCTATTGCCCCCGGCCTCGGGGAGCGTGGAAAAACAAATAGACAAGGAACAGGAGTAACCCGGGTGATTTAGGATAATGGCTGAAGCTTTCTTTCTCTCGGCTTTTGTAGTAGGCCGCACCATTTTGACTAAAATTTTGCTCCCAAACCGGAAGCACAGCTTAACTTCAGGAGCAGCTAATATATGAACAAATTTTGGAAATTTCCCAACCTGGAAGTCCGAGCCAGCAGCGACCCCAGGCAGCGGGGCAGTGACGGCGCAGCAGCAGTGCTGCCCGGCCCCGGGGGGCGCAGCAGCAGCACTGGCTGGGCACACCCCTCTCCCTCCTCCCGGCGGCACTGGCCAGGGACACCCCTCTCCCTCCTCCCGGCGGCAGCAGCCAGGGATGCCCCTCTCCCTCCTCCCAGCGGCTGCGGCAAGCGGGGCTGGGGCCTCTCCCTGGCAACCACTCCGAGCATGGCCGAGCCAGTAAACCCCGCGTTCCCAGGGTTCTGTTACTATTTGGCAACTTTGTGAAAGTTGCACACGGATCCTCGCTGTGAATGAAAGTGTGGCTTACAATCCGGTGCAGCTTATTTATGGAGGAAAAATGAAACATTACCAACACCCTGGAAGTGGCTTATAATCGGTGTGGCTTGTAATCATGAAATTACTGTAATCTCTTCAACTGGGTGCTTCTTCCTCCACTTAGGTGGTCTGTGTCTGAGATATCTCCAGAGTGCCTCCATCTGTTTTATTTAGGATGTGAATTCTTTTCCACTAGATTTAGTTGCCCAAATCTCATATATAACGTTAATTTTTCTATGTTTCTACCTACCTCTTACACAATGTGTCACATGTGCAATAAGTATTTCTGGAGGGTGAGACAGGAGTCATAAAATTAGATGGATCACTGTCTGGAGGTATTTATTTCTTGCTTCATTAACTGTAGAAGATAAGGATGATGAATCTATCTACCTCTGAATGTAAATAGAATTAACAGGAAATAATGTATGCCCCTACTACATTAAGTTCCAGTTCACCTAGTTCTCACTGGAAAGACCCACATTCTGTCTAGGAGGTCAATTGCTGGAGAACTCACACAAAAAAGATTCCAAATACTCCTCAGTATGAGGAGAGAAAGAGATTGAATCCATAACTCTCTTTTTCCAGGAAATATCAAGTAGCCTAGGTACCTGTGTACTCCATCAACCTTATTGTTGCCTAGGAATGCAAGACTAAATGCTTTAGAGAAGCAACAAGAGGGACTGTGAATTTTGCATATCAGCTATAGCACAGAAGATGGAGATTATATGTTGCGTTTGTTCCATAACAAAAATGGGAACAAAAGACAACTTTTAACAATTTAAGTAGTGTAATGTACTATGGACACACATAGAAAAACCTTCTGTGCCTTCCACTGCCTTTAAAGCTACATGTGCCACACTGTCTGCAAGACATTTCTTGCCCATTATGCATGATACAGAGAAGAGGCAGTGAAATAGGAGGTGAATTCACCTGGAACAATCATAATCTACCTGATAAGATGTTTCTATGCTTTGATCTTAGCTACAATAAATAACTATTCCACTTAGACAAGCAGGAATCCACTATGGAAAAATAAGATAATTACCACCCGGCATCACTGCAGTTTTGTTGACATTTTGTTGACTAAGAGCAGAGGATGCAAAAAGAGAGTGCTAAGGAACTCTGGTGCATAGGAGAGGCATGTCACTGGACAGACAGGTGATTTTACTGTGAGAAGGAGCTTCTAGTAAGTCCTGGACTGTTCAATATCTTTGAGTGCTTAGACGCTTCTGAAGAGTACATGATGAATGAGCTGTACCATGTATTTACGTCCTACACAGAGCATAGAAAAAAAAAAACAGAACCATTAAGATAGATATTTTTTTGAAATTATTTTTGATATTTGTAAAAAATTAATTATCATTAACAATTACAGTAATTATTCATTATTCAGTAAAATTTTATAATGACAATAATACAACAAAATCTGAGCTTTTAAATTTAGAATAGAAATTTTTACATAGTCACAGAAAAGGCTTTTAGTCAAAGTTGTGTTTTTCCTGTATTACTTATACAATCAGCCATCTAATCTGTTCTTCCTACCGGGGCCAAAATTTTCTTGATTTTTCTATCCTAATTTTCAAATGCAATTAATTTAGTTTATAAAATTTCTAAGAAAAAAAAGTATTTTCAAGTTTCTATTGTCAACCAGCAAAAATTAATTTTAAATATTTGAAGACCATATAGAGGGCCACATCTATAATATTCAGTTCCAGATCAGAACACATCTTCAAATGGATTTCAATGCAAAGAAAAACATACCTCAGAACTGCTTTATGTCACACAGAATGTAGGTGGCATGTATGGGCTTTCTTAAACCAGAGTTAAATTGCACTTTCTGTTACATATGAAAACACCCAAAGTTAGTAAAGAGATATTTTACAAAGTATGTTATAAAATATTTTCCTTTTTGGATATCACTTTGTAAGATACTCCTAAAAATTTATACTTATAGGACTAAAAATTCATTTCCCCCAATCTACAGGCTATACAAAAGACTCATTATGAATTATTTTGCTATTGATGTTTTTCTTGTCCTTGATTTTCTGACTGATCTATTGCAAATGTCTTGTGTCATTTTTTTCCTTCATCACTTTAAGAGTCAGCATAACAGAACATGACTGATTCAACTGAAAACTTCAAAAACACAATGTACAGTAATTTCACGAATACAAGCCGCAGCAAGAAGACTAAAATTTTGGTGGAAACCCGGAAATGTGGCCAATATTCCGGTGCAGCTAATCTATGGACAAAAATGTGATATCTGCCCTTACCTAGTATCATGCTGGTCCAGTCCCGAGCCAAAACAGTCTGAAATCCATGGTTTCCCGTTGTTCCGATGATGAACCAATCAGAGAACAGCTTATTGCCTGCCTGTGGATGGCGGCGTTACTGAGGGGCGGGGGTTGTTATCGGGGTGAGTTACCTCGGCAGTTTGATAAAAGTGTGTGATATTTCTCTGTACTTTTTAAAGTGTTTTCAGTCTTGTGTGGCTACGGGGCTGGCTGGGCTCGCAGGGAGAGGGCTGGGGGAGCCTCTCTCCCCGCAGGGAGAGGGATGAAGCGGGCAATTGGCTCGCAGGGAGAGGGGTAGAACGGCCACTCGGCTCGCAGGGAGAGGGCTACAATGGCCGCTCCCCCCGCAGGGCCGCGAGGGCTACAATGGCCGCTCCCCCCGCGGGGCCGCGAGGGCTACAATGGCCGCTCGCCCCGCGGGCCGCGAGGGCTACAACGGCCGCTCGCCCCGCAGGGCCGCGAGGGCTACAACGGGGCCGCTTGCCCCGCGGGCCTCGAGGGCTACAACGGCCGCTCCCCCCGCGGGGCTGCAAGGGCCAGAGCGGCGCTCCCCCCGCGGGGCTGCAAGGGCCAGAGTGGCGCTCGCCCCACGGGCCGCGAGGGCTACAACGGCCGCTCCTGTGCTAGCACGGAGATGTGGCTCTGCTCGGAGCTCAGCTGCCTGCCCGCGCGGCTGAGCGGCTGTTTAAAGGCAATGCGGATCCATTGGGAATGCTCGCAAAATGACCACACTATTGTTCCTGTCTTTTTCGGCTTGTAAATAAAGGGTGTGTCTTTTTTTACTTGGAAACAATGTTTCCGAGGTTGGCAGTAAGCCAGTAAGCCCCGGCGATCCCGCGATTGTGTTACTAAATGACGATTTTGTGAAAGTTCGCGGCGAACTAAAGTGCGGCTAATATTCCGGGTGTGGCTTATCTATTGACAAAGACATCAATGTTGCCAACACACCGGATATGCGGCTTATACTCTGTGCGGCTTGTATTCGTGAATTTACTGTAACTGAAAAATGTGGTTAAAGACCCTGTGGTTTGGTTAGAAAACTATTCAGTCAGAGTGGTTTCATGCTAACTTTTGTTTTCTCAATCCACATAACAACTCCATGGTTGATGATAATAATTATGCATGTATTCAATCGTTCATAGTGTAGGCTCATGATTTTACTAAGCTACAAAAAGAAAATCTGAAAAATTGAATTTTTGTACTAAAATCTGTAACACTTTTTCTACTGCCATCTATGTAATATTTATTCTTTGATACAAAATATTTTTTGTATAGACAAACAGGGAAGAAATAATATTTCAGTCACGTACAACTATTACTATTAACAAATTTTTAATTATATGATTCATATATTTATCAAACATTTTGTCAATAAATGATTTGAATTGGGAAAAGAATCCTACTGACAACTATTTTTCCCAATAACTTCATATATATTCAATATCTTCTAAAACCGTTGTGCCAAAATTTTGTAGTTGATGGGTGAAAGCATTTAAAAACTATCTATCAGAATTGCATATACATTTGTGTCATTGCAGCAATTGCAAACACAGTGACAAAGTTACAGTAATTTCACGAATATAAGGGGCACCAGATTATAAGGCCCACCTCCGGGAGCCGGCAAATTTCGCAACTTTGTACTTTATATAAGGTGCACTGGACTATAAGATGCACTTTTTTTTTGCAGCGAAATCCGTGCCGCATGCAACAGAGTAAAGGATTAGTAACGGAATCCCGAGATCGTGGAGTTTACTGGCAGGTGCTCAATTTGCAAACATTTTTCACAGATTGGTGTAGCCTTTAAACACAGCCCCAGGCACCCTCCCCATGCGTGGGTCCCAGCACTCCTGCCAGCCCCCAGCTGGCAAGGCAGGACTCGGGGCTGCTGCAACTCGTGGCTGCCGCGGTTCGGGGCGGTTCGGGGGTGCTGTGGCTGGGGGCGTCCACGGCTCACACCTCGGAGTTGCTGCAGTTCAGGGCGGCTCAGAGCCGGCACAGCTCATGGCGGCTCGGGGCTGCCCGTGGCACAGGGCAACTCACAGTGACTTGGGGCAGCTCAGGGCCACCCGTGGCTCGGGGCAGCTTGGGGTGGCTCGGAGCGGCTTAGGACTGCCTGCTCCCTCCGTCCCCATGTGGCTCCTGCTGGCCAGGGGCTGCCCGGTCCTGCCCACCTCACGTGACTCGGCTCATGGCTCGCACTTCCAGGTTGGTAAATTCCACAACTTTGTACATTATATAAGGCGCACCGGACTATAAGGTGCACTTCCGGGTTTGGACCAAAATTTTAGTCAAAAGGGTGCGCCTTATAGTAATGAAATTACTGTAATTTTTTATGTGCATTGCGTACATGACCAGATCCTCATTGTTGAATTACTTGTCAGAAATAAAAATTTGTCCTTGGAAACAGAGGAAAAACTGATAGTACCTAAAAGTCTCATTAGCTGCTGAAGCTCAGTGCCACTGATATTTGTAATTTCCTCTTCCCCTAGTTCTCAGCCTTGTAGCTGTCTGAAGACTTCAACTGCTAAGGACATAACAATTTTATTTAAGAGTACATTTAAGTGGACTGCTCAGATCAAATTGTCCTGACTCCCACATTTTAAACCTAAACAGATTTGTTGTAACATGTTTCAATGCTGATGGCAGACACAAGGGAGAACTGCTCTATGGCCTGGTTGTACTTGCACCACCTGACAGGATACTCTGATTTTCTATGGTTTGCTATTATGTTTTTCATGATTTTTACCTCAGAGGCCACAAGCATTCTTCATGCCTAATTTATAGGCTAACATAAGCAATTACACACCTCAGGATTCCTAATCCTCCCTGAGAATTTAGGCTCACATATGCAAACATATTTAGGTTTTATAATTTTGCGCATTGTGACACTGTCTCCAGGAAGGGAAATCATGAGCCTGAACTCGTTGTTTTCCTTTCCTGAGCAAAACAGGGGAAAATCCACCATCTATAGATCTTAATTTCCTAGGACTGAAGAGTCCTAGGCAATCCCTAGGGCATGCAAGAGTGCCTGAGAGATTTTTTTTGTACCTCTTGTACCCGAGAAAAACCGGTGCCTGAATCTGAGATTTCAGTCCCAGCTGCCTTCCTGCATGGAGGTTCTTGTGGCGAGCTGAGCAGAGAGCTGACCATGTTGTTTCCCTTTGCACTCACTCCAAATCAGAGGTGTGTTAAATTCCTTTTTCACAAAGAAGGAGTTCAAACCAGTATTTCTTTACCTTCCAGGATAGCATGTGGAGCCATGCTGGGGTTCTTCCAAGTACTGAACTATCAGTGGTTATGGCAATTTTCTGAGATGGAAAGAGCAGTGAATTTTTTGTGATAGGAAGACACGTCCATGTCTTCTTTATTCTTGTCAGGATCCCAAGTCAGTATGATGCTTCTGTAAAAAACAAAGTATTTCCTGTGATATCAGACAGTTATCTAAGTTATTTTGGGCTGTAGGCATTTAGGGTTGTTCAGCACCTAACTACTACAAAATAATGAGATTTTTTTTTCACACAATATAGATTTCCAAATTGCACAAAAGTGAAATGATTTAAGCCTTTTCAGCTACAAACAATTCAATACCAGTTGCAAACACTTCAATACTAACACTTCAATACTAACACTTTTCTCCAGCATTAAGGAAAGCTGGAAGTATTCAATTTTTCCCCTTTCCAAAACCAGCAAGCTAAGTGTAAATGCCATACAGTGAATGGATCTCCTAGTGTCCTGGCCCCCAAGAATCTTCAAACCACATCAAGAAATTATCTGGAAAAATACCTGACATGAAACAACTCCATGCATAACTGTGGCATAAATTAAGCAGTACCATCAATCCAAGTGTGAATGTGTAGGTATGCTCAGGTGCCAGTGAATCTGGTCCCTAATTCACTTCTTGTTATGGGCATTGTCCTTGTAAATCTGAGATATTTTTCAGAGCCAGAAGCAAACAAGGTAGCAGAGGAACAAAAAATGACACCAGTGCAACATGAGAGTACGGAATAAATCAGAGCTCCTGAGTCACCAGCAGTGCCCTGAAATAAGTGGTAAACTCTTTGTGACTGATTGTCCATGCTTGAGTGAAATTACCATGGATTACACAGCAACTTGGGGTAAAGCACTGGGATTTTTGAGCACACAATAACTTGGATTTAATAACACATAACATGACTGCAAATTAAATCCTTTTAAAATGTCAAGCCTATTTTAGTTTGTGATGGAAAAAGTATTATATAGTGGTTATAAATTATGCCTTATTATCTGAGTGGAAAATCAATGTGGTGAGAATGAAATAATAATGGTTATTTCTTCAGTGCCTTTAAATATGGAGCTGTCTAAAATTGACCCTACAAAGAATGTGAACAAAATTAAATATTCTTTCACTTTAGAGAGCTAGGAATAGAATAGAGTAATTAAAGTAGGAATATATATATATATACATCAATCTGCATTAATATAGAGATCATAGTGATCATATTATTGATGCTAATGATTGATGCAATCAAAGCTAAAAATTACTTCTAGCAGTTGAAAAAGACTGAATTAATAGCTTTCTGTATTACTTACAGTATGTGGAGTTGTGGGAAACAAATTAATGCCCTGTAGTGGAGCCTTGTCTATATAGCAGACATTCACTGATTTCTCCATTTAAAGATTTACTTGGCATTGCAATAAATCTAGAAATGTGTTGTAGCTTTGCAAGAAAGGTGGTAATAAAAAAATTTTAAAATAATCTCTTTCTTCTATGGGAGGACACCCTAGCTGAAGAAGAAAAATGAAAACAAAATGCAAACAGATGTTAAAAAGTAGTTTGGAACGAAGATAATATAATTTACATTAGTTAAAGTACCTTGGCTAAAGTGAAAAAAATAATGAAGGGATCAATTACTGTCAAGTATCTTAACCATTGTAAAGCCTGTGGAAGCCAATGTTGATTTTTAACCTTACACCATTTAAATCAATTTATTCTTCTATATGCTAACACAGGGGCTGACCTTCCACTGACTTCAGTAAGTTTCATACACTATAAAATGAATTTACAAGTTTCCATTTGATTGATCCTGTGACATCTTTATGTTGGTTTAAGTATATTGGTGCCACTCATGCAGTAATAGTACAGTGAGAAGAGAGGATATAGAGAACGAATAAAGTTTTCTGAGCTCTGGAAAGGTAATTTACTGCTAATCAAGCCATGCTTGGTCTAATTCCCTTTTCCCCCAGCTAT
This sequence comes from Catharus ustulatus, assembly GCF_009819885.2. NCBI lineage: Eukaryota > Metazoa > Chordata > Aves > Passeriformes > Turdidae > Catharus > Catharus ustulatus. The sequence continues at coordinate 50,250,625 of NC_046225.1, forward strand.
TAATGATCATACTGTAGTAAGAATAGATGGAGAAGAGTTAGCATTTCACACATATTTCTTAGGTCTGAGTCTAATTCATTGGTAAAATTATGTCTGGGTTTACTTCAGCAGGAAACAGGTAGAAAATGTTCTGCATTATTAAAATCAAGGAAGTATCCTCACAAGGTAATAATCTAACTAAATATATGTTTTCTTTGTGTTTCTTTGAGGAATGTATTTGGCAGATATAACAGACTTTGTCTTCAGAGACACTAAAAAAATTCTTTATTGGCTGCTTTTCATAACCAAGCCTCAAAAAATGGATTTTCATAATAAATAAGTTATCTATTTAAAAGGATGACATACTGGTTTTTAAAAAAATCAGTTAGAAAACACTTAGATCTCTTCAGGTTACAGCACTGAACCAATACTATATAAAAGAATTTTCTTAAATGCCTTTTCAGGGTACTGTCATTACAGATTCTAACAAAATTTCAGGACAACAAATTGAAAGTCTCACAGGGTTTTGATGGTGGTTTAACATTGGAAAAAGTTGCCCAAAGAGGTGATGAAATTTCCATCCTTGGAAACATTCGAGTCTTGAGCAACTTCATCTGTTTTGAGAAAGGAGAAGGATTAGATGATCTCTGAAGGTTCTTTTCTGTTTAAATTATAGGTTATTTTATGGTTCTGGCATAACCTTAATGGTCTAGAATAGAAGTGCAAAGTTATGAACTACAAGAAGTTTTTCAGGGCAATGGAGGGATATTGAGAGGAACTACATGACTTGAAAGTCAAAGAAAGTCTTAGGAAGACTGTATGCCATATTATGCTATTCAAGGCAGTCCAGAAAGCCAAATAATATTTTTTTAAAGCCTTTTGGGGTGTTATTAGTTTAGTTTATATTATTCTGATTATGTGTATCTGGTTATGTATTACTCTTCTACAACATTGATCTTTGAAGGAGGCATTTTTCTTTTTTAGTGTAAATGGATGTTGTGGAATAGCAACAGTTGTGTATTTATTAGTCATAACCTGCGCAAATAAAAGTTTGTTGGCATATATTTCATATCATAGTGCTGATATTAGTCTCGTTGCTATATGGTTTCTAATTTCTTTATATCCTTCATTACCAAAGGTTGGTTAACTTAAATGTAAAAGAAAAAAAGGATCTTTTTATGTGATACTCAGAAAAATAATTTCTTAAAATGATATTTTACTATATCCTGTAATGGCTTACTGCAAGTTATCACTTGAAGAATCTGAAGAATATCAATATAAAAAATTTTCAAAAACATAATCTTAGGTTTCTTCCTCTATTCATAATACAACATTCAAACTTGTCTTTATTATTCCTAGCATATTATTCCACTTGGCCATAAGCACATTTTTCTGTTTTTAATTGTTGGGGGTGGTTTGGGTTTTTTGGGTTTGTTTTTTGGTTTTGTTTGGTTTGGTTTTTGTTGGTGAGGTGTTTTTTTGGGTTTTTTTCCACATTTCTTCCTAACAGTTTTTTAAATTAAGTAACAAAAAGTTAACAGAAGTAAATGATGCATTAAGATCCTCACCCTGCCTGCCCCCCTTTTGTCCTTCTCTGCCTTTTTTAAAATTCAGTTGCTTTGGTGGATGGATGTCATATACTACACTGTTATACTTGCCATATTGCTAGCAGTATTTAATAATGAGATAATGCTGAGTAAGAAAGAGTTTAATGAACATATTTTAAAATGCAAAAAAAAGCTTACTTAAACTGAGAAAGGCTTCTTTAAATTGGTTAATCCAAAGTGTCTGATATGTTGGTATTTTAGCTTTTGACATCACAGAGTGATAAGAGCTTCAGAGGAGTCAATCTGCTGATGCATGAGCACTGGTGAGATTCCTAAACAAAGTACTACTCCTATTTTTTTCCTTCCTGCTAATCAGACAATCACAGAATGCCCTGAATTGTATATAACCCTTAAAACCATTTGTTCCAACCCCCCCTGCCATGGGCAGGGATGCCTTTCACTAGACCAGGTTGCTCAGAGCCACATCTGATTTGGCTTTGAACACTTCCAGGGCTGGGGCATCCACAACTTCTCTGGGCAACATGTTTGAGTGCTTCACCAACTCCTCAGTAAAAATTTCTTCCTAATCTCTAATCTAAATGCATTCTCTTTCAATTGCCAATTCTCAAGCCATTCCCCCTTGTCCTTTCACTACATGGTCTTGTAAATAGTCTCACCCCATCTTTCTTGTAGGCTCATTTCAGGTACTGGAGCGCCAAAATTGGGTCACTCCCAAAGTCTTCTCCAGCCTGAGCAACCCCAACCCTCTCAACCTTTCCTCATGGGAAATGTGCTCTATCCCTCTAATCATTTTGGTGGCTTCCCCTGGACTCAATCCAACAGATCAATGTCCTTCCAATGCTGGGGACTCCGGAGCTGAATGCAGAGCAGTGTAGAGGAGCAGAATTGTTTTGATTATTGTGTTACTATACAACATCATTCACTAAGCAGTTCCTTATGGATTGGAAAGTGATAACTTTCTGAAGCCTTAAAACCAAAGCCAAATTAAAAGAATTAATTTTGCTTCTTAGGAACAGCCAGTCTTTTCTTATTCTTTCAAGTTATTTATAAAGACTGGGTAATCATAAGGAAGGAATTCCTGTTGTCCTTAACAGTTCCAACTTTCTAATAAAGTACTGAAGAAAGAAAACACTTTTCTTGCTTCTCTTTGCCTTCAACGTTTTTTCATAGACATAGAAGGAAGCTGTCCCTGTTCCAAATGCCAGATTGTTCAAAAGGAATTAGGTCCAATTTCTTGACCAAAACATCTATTCTATTGAAATTCCTGGAGGAATTATAAGGAAAACTGAGCCCATTGACTTGTAAGAAAAATAGTTTCTTCCACTGAACAAGATCAGTTGTTCTTCACATTGGTTAAAGATTTCAACACAATGTGTGGATTCAGTAATTTCACAAAAAATTTTGAAAGAAAGAGATTCCTGGGTCTGAGTTATGGCCCCCTGGAATTACTGAACCACTACAGTTTTAAATAGCATATCTTTAGAAACTTTCCTGGCAATACAACCTTTAACCATCATCAGCAAAGGCCTTATGTATTTCTGTCACAGGTTTTCCATCTCTAATGAAGTTGAACACTTTCAATATTGGGAAAACTGACCTGTGAAACACTGTGAATTATACAGTGTTTGAAGTGTTACAGAATGGTTATTTTTGTGTAAAGGAGGAGGATGTTGAGGTAATCATCTGTTCAACTCTATTAAGCTTCTATTTCCATGCACGTTAGCTTACCAAAGACTTTGTTGCTAAAAATATAGCCAGTGCCAATCACCATGGTTTCATGGAAAAGAGGTCTTTTCAAATGTGTTACCTTTTTTAAAATAAAATTTTAGTTCCACTTAATAAAAGCTGATAGGATCATAGCACATGCTTCAATTCTTTATCACATGGTATTTAGACTTGAGACCTTGCATTATAAGGCATGAACTACATATCAAACAGACAAATTACTCTGAGAGACCTCGTAAAGTAAGTGGCTACATGTTCTCTAGTGAGACGTATTCCTAACAGATTTTCCTTGGTTTGTTTCAATTTAATATCTGTATTAACAGTCATGTCAGGCCACAAAACTAAAACAAAGGCTAGAGGACAAGTCTCACAGGTTATAAAGTTCAGTTCTTAGGGACAAAACTCAATTTATTAACACTCTATTATTAACAATGTATTAAGGAGGAAACTGAGATATGACTTGACAGTTATATATACACAGTTAGAAGAAAGAGCTGAGAGGTACTTTTCAACCTTGAAGGAATTAATAACAATATTCAGTGAATAAATAAAGAAGTTAGATTTGGCATTGGATGTAAATACTCTGGGATAATTAAAGATCAGAACATCTACTATGAGAAAATCTGCATGGCCACTTGCATAATTGGTGTGACAGGGAGCACAGTGGCACACGATGGCCGTGAAATCTGCACAGGTGTAGATTTTCTGGTGAAATGCAACATAAAAATTGGTATTTTCAGAGTATAATGCATATGGCATATTGTTTATTGTACATAAATCTACAGTGGATTTCTTAATAGCCACAATTATTTGAGATTAAAGGTAGACCATTACATAAAGTCCTAGCGTTGATGACACATACCAAATGGCCTATCTGTAATACATACAAATATTTCAAAAAACATTTTCCCTCCACTTCCTTTTAGTTGCTCCATACCAGTAATGCCAACATTTTGATGCTTCCGGTTACATAATGTTTTCTGACTTTATTTCTGAGATTATGTAGCTTTGCTACATGAAATGGTTTGTATGGCAGAGGTTGTCGAAGACTGGGAAACACCACAGAACTCCAATTCTTTCCTAAATAGTGAGATACCTGATGCAAACCATGGATATAGCATTGTCTGCCACTCCTAAAAGGGGCACTTTTAGGCCACTGCCTGCATAGTATCTATTGAAGTGGCATAACCCCTCCATTCTGCCTTACTCTTTCTCAAGGGGGTTTCTTTCCCTGTTAAATCTCCTGGCAGGTATATGCATGTCTTAGATTGAGCAGCATGTGAAACACTCCCTCAGACTTTCCTGAAACCCTCCACAGAACACATTATGGTAGACAAGCTGTTTTTAATTTGTGACTTTTCCATTAACTAGCATTGATCCCAGAGGAGAAAATATCATTTAAGCAGATCCTCCTCTGATCACACAGATATTTTTGTCTTTTTTCTGATCATCTCCAGAATCAAGACACCTCTCCTGTCTATGTCCTTTGAACTCCCTTGAACTCTGATTGGCTTGGTTCTAAGTTAATGGGTGTCATCTGCCAGAATTTCTTTGGATTTTCATTTGTTTTTGAAAACTGATTCTGATACATTTTGAATTCCCAACAGAAAGCCCACAACATTTCCAGAACTGGTGCCCCCCTATGTAAGTTTCTGTGCTGTGCACACTGCATGCAATGACACAGGATGCATTCTAGCTCAGTACATCCTCTGCATTTTGAAGGATTCCTTGCCTTCTTTATTTGCCAAATGCCAAAAGCAAAAACCACTGCAGAATAAAACATTTTTTGTAGCTGTAATCCACTGACAAGGAAAGACAAAATAATTCCCTAAAAAATATCTCTAGAAAAAAATTAAAAACAAAACAGAAGAAGTATTACCTTTGCAGTTTATAAACTTATAAATGAAAACATAGAGACTTATTTGGATTCTCAGGAGAATGGTAATTGTCAATAGAAATTTTATATCAGAATTTTTAACTAGGGACTTTTTATGAAGATACTGCTCTGTACTTTGCTGATAATTTCTTACCTATTTACATTGTACAGACTATGCAAAAACATAGGGACAAACTGCTGTTTCAGTACATATAATTGATGTGTATGAAAAGGATGTTTCTGCAAGCACAGTGTTTGAATGATTCCTCTGGAGGCTACCAGAGAAGGAGCTGGAACTGGGAAACATTCTGTAAGGGCATTGGGACTGGTATGTCAGATTCATGAGCTCTGCAGAAAAGGCAGTATTGCAAAGAGATGTTCATTTGGATCTGAATTTACAGTGACAAAAAGCATTGAGATAGACAACCTGCTTTGTATAAAGAACTGTTTTTCACAGTGACAGCATTGTTTTTTTAGAAGATGGTAACAGTTTCTTTGGGGATAAAAACATTAACTGTTGATGTATTTCCTATTTCCTGAGTGTTTCCTAACTACTGAAAAAGCAATTTTCCTTCTCATATGCTCTAAACCCATGCCCTGCATTGACACATAGCAACATGTTGCTGTTTTTACAAAAGTGCACCATTTGAAAAGGTCAACAGGAAGCATTACATTTGGGAGAGCAGAGCATCTCTCTATAATATTGATGAGAAAACAATCTGCCCTCCACATTCTCCCTGAACTGCTGCAAGTCTGACTGCCTTGTGCTAGGATTTATGGCTGGACCCTTGGATGAACATCATAGGTCCCTCCATACAGCTGCAGTAGGCCAACATCACTGTTCATCCTATAGAAGAAATGAGTGTAGCCAGAACTAGGAGGATGTAGGTAGGGAATGAACATCAGGCACAAGCACTTCACTGGCAATTACAACTGTCCAATGCAGCTCCTGTGCAAGAACTGATGTGCCTTTAAGTGTGTAACCATGAAAACATGAAGAAGGTTCTATGCTGAGCTGGAAACATCCATGAAAATCACATAAACAGCTATGATTTGGTACTAAAAATATTTTTCAAGACAAATTATGTTTCCTACAGAACTGTAAATGCTTTTTTATACAAATGAGAATAGAGTACTGTTGGAATATCATATGCAAATGTTTTATTAACTTGGAATCATTTCAGTGTAATTCTCTTCTGGATGTAATACTGCAGTTCAACTCCATGTTTAGTACTCACAGAGGGTTTGATTATGCAGGAGGGCAGGCGTTTTCTCTTCCTGATTCTTTTAATTAGGAGTTAAGAGTACTCAGAACTTTCTACAACCAAGTGATTTAGAAACACTCAAGGTCTCCTAATATTGGTTTACTGTACAAGGCATTCAATCTTATAGCCATAGAATTAAGTATTCTAAAATGCACTGACTGTCTCCCCAGTCTTTACTAGATACACCAGAAAGATAAGCACCACATAGATAGAATATCTTTTTGGATAAAAATTGTAATAACACAGAGAGAAACAGATAAAAACTCCCTTAATAGATGTAGGCTGGGAATTAAAAGAAAGTCATTAAACCATAGAGGGCATGGTGCAATTAAATAGGATCTGATGTAGTAAAAGAAGTAACACATTTTTAGATGAAACCTTCATCTTTATAAGGCTTATTATAATCTATAGGTACTTACAACTAGAATTGAAGTCAGTGACCCAGAAACCTCCTTGTCTGTTATTTTCAGTCCCATGGAAATTTCTAAAGTGTTCTCAAGACAAAAGTAGCCTTACTGTGTTTCAGGTGATGCTGTTTATGTCAATGAAAAATAATCAATTTTCATTACAAGAAAATTTTGAATAATTACATATTTATTCAAACCTGTATTCCATTTCTTTTGTTCCTTCTGGTTTATGCATGCTACAAAAATTCAATAAATTCAATAAATTCAAAAATTCAATAAATGTTTGTGATGTTTTAGCTCCTGCTTAAAGGAAAATGAAATGTTGAGGATCATAATTTCCTTGTAGTTGTATGATTATATTTTTTTCTAATTTTGTTGACTTAATATGGCATATTGCATGCAAACAACATTCATTTTTCATATTTAAATCAGTTATTCAAAATGGTTTTTATTTCCATAAAATAAAATGAAAGCAGTGAATATTTTATAGCCTGGCAATAATAAATGAAGGATTTTGCTATGAATTTCTGTTACTAAATAAATTCTGATTAATTGCAGCATAAGCTAGATGACCTCCTTATGGTGAGTAATTTGGCTTTAGGTGTACTAAAGCCACTCCTTCTTTTGTTTTTTACTGTTCTACTTATCTTTCTCCTTTTCATGTTTTGTTTCAGAAGGAATGTGATAGCAAAGAAAATGCATAATATAAAAAAAAATCTGTAGCAAAAGAAATCCCAAGTGTAGGATGAAGTTACAGTGTAAAATCAAAAATAGATGCCAGAAGTGTGAGAAAAGGGTCTTTATTTGTCTGCCAGTAACATTCTGGCTGAAGTCTTCCCTTAGGCTGGGTAGGAGTCTTGAACCTTGGCTTTCAGTGTACAGATGCATAGTCTTTATTAGTAACTCTTCTCATTAGACCTAGTCTATTATACAAAACAGTGAAATAGTCATGGATTTGGAAAATGCCTGAAATTATGACAAAGAGTGCATTTTTTTCTTTTGAAATGGACATGCCAGGGATTTTCTCTTGTGTCCACTACATAAATATTTTAAAACTACCGGCTGTTTTGGGATGGAGTATTTTGTTTTATCCCATGAAAATTTAAAGAAAAAATATGGCTGCATAGTTAACATGGCATGAATATTAATTCTGCATATCTTGAAATATCAACTGTAAAGATCTAAATGTTTGAATGAAACAATATCTCCTAGGAAACTGCTCTGCAACGTATCCAGAATATTTTTTCAGAACTTTGGGTAATGTAATGTTGATTTGTACATATGTAAAACACAAATTTAAAACAGACACAGGTCTAAAACTCCATTTAATTGTTTGTCCATTAGCATGGTGTAAAATTTCTCTTTAGAAAATTGACTGCAAAAGATCAAAGGTAAATAAGAATAATGACAGGCATCAGGACACTTTAAAATATTTTAGGCATGGAAACTTTCTCAGGATATCTTCCTAAATTTCTCTTTGAAAAGCTGCACTGGCTAACAGGAATGACAGAAAAAATTACTGATGGACATAAAAGGTCGTCTCTGTTCACTGTAAGCCCTTATCTTTAAAAATAAAGTTGTTCATGATGGTTAAGAATGAAAACAAAATAATTGGAGGTTCCAAGGAAATTGAATAACTGATGAAAGTAAGTAAAGTATTATAAAATACTGAAAGCATAAACAAAATAGTTTTGAAGATAATATTTCTAAAATAAATGATTAAACTAAAGGAATATGTGAAGAAAAATACAATCATCTCTAAAGCAGAAAGTAAAAATGCTAACTATGAATAATCTGAAATTTTAAGTATTTCAAATATAGAAGTTTCCTATGTGGATGCTGAGAAATCCATCTTTTATATTGAAGAATGTTTTTTTTGTCCAGAAACATTGTTACAGGAAGTTGTCCTGTCATAAAGCATAGCAATGTCTGAGGTTGCCTTGAAACTTCCACTAAAAGAAAGGTATGTTGATGTGGAGAGACATACACATGGCTGAAAGTATGGAAGCTTCTTTGAGGAAAGAATTTTACTTCTCAACATAACCAACAAAGTATACTACAGTAATTTCATGACTATAAGGTGCAACTGATTATAAGGCGCGCTTATTTTTTTACAGCAAGGATCCGGGCACAACAAAGTAACAAATTAGCAAAGGAATCCGGCGATCGCGGGGTTTACTGGCAGGTGCTCAATTTGCAAACATTTTTCACAGATTGGTGTAGCCTTTAAACGCAGCTCCAGGCTCTCTCCCCATGCTGCAGGCCCCGGCACTCCCTCTTGCCCCCGGTGCCAGCTGGCGCAGCTCTCACGGCTCACGGCTCTTGGCTCTCTCCATTCTTGGGGCTTGTGGCTCAGCTCATGGCTTGGCTCATGGCTTGCACTTCTGGGTTGGCAAATTTCCAAACATTGTCCATATATAAGGTGCACCGGATTATAAGGCACACTTCCGGGTTTCAATCAAAACTTTAGTCAAAAAGGTGTGCCTTATAGTCGTAAAATTACTGTATTTTGGATTAAGGCAGAAAAGAATAAATTTCAAATCCACTGTTTTTCCTGATAAAGGAGCCTATTTCTTTTGCCACAGGCTGACAGGCACTCAACGTAAGTTGCAGGACTTGGTGGTCTTGCAGGAAGACATGGCTACATGACTCAGCTCCTACTTTGAACTATTGCTACATAGGAAAGAGGCCTAAAGCTCTCTTTGGATGACTAATATTCAGTAATCCTTTCTGCATGCTACCACCACAAATACTGACAGCCTATAAGACTGAAATGGGACTTTATTGAGACATAAAGTTGAAGCATTACAGAAACATCTTTCCTGTCAGCTTGGTTTCTGATTTGTGACAAGGAACTACTGAAATGAAAGATCTACTGAATGCATTTGTTGATTTTGACTCATAGAATTTCACATATCTGGCTTAATAAAGGGACTGTGTTTTTCTTGTTGTCTGGGATCGTGACAGCCGCTCATTTTCTTTCAATAATGAAAACAAAGAGAAAACTCTAAAATTCTATCTGTTCTTTTGGGAAAAACTGTAGTTTTAATGCCCTGTTTCTCTGTTTATGATTCAGTGAAGAGAATGCAAAAATTGGAGTACAGTAATTTCACGACTATAAGGTGCACCGGACTATAAGGCGTATTTTTATTTTTGCAGCAAGGATCCACCGCCGCCCCCCCCCCCCCCCGCCATGCGGTTGCTGGCTGAGACCCTGCCTCAACTCGGCAGCAGCGGCGCCGTGGGCCCCCGGGCTTGCCTGCACCTGGCAGCCACGGGCCCCTGGGCCCACCTGTACCAGGCAGCCACGACCCTGCTGGCTCCTCCCGTGGCTCGCAGCTCACACTTCCGGGTTGGCAAATTTCCGAACTTTGTCCACATATAAGGCGTACCGGACTATAAGGTGCACTTCCAGGTTCGGGCCAAAATTTTAGTCACAAGGATGTGCCTTATAGTCGTGAAATTACTGTATATGGATTTTTAAATGCTATTTAAAAGAATAATGGACCAATGAAAAATTGAAATTTTTACAGTCATTTGCCTAAGAGCAGTCGTGTTAAAAAACTGTGCCCTTTGATCCCTGAAACAGTGCTTACTTACAACATATGAGTCAAAAGAAACATATTCTTGCTTTTTCATAACAATAAAACATAGAAATTTGACCATAATATTTATTATTGCTACGCCTTTTAATTGTGGTTCTATCAACATTGGCCTCAGAATTGAAGTGAAATACTTTTGATTTATCTCTAACTGCAGTGATAACTAATAACCCCAAATGTAGCTGCACATTTTATTTGATTTTCATTTCTTTTCCGTATATTTGATGTCTTCAATTTTTTTCAATTTAGAAAATCAGCTGGTTTTCCATCTGCCTTCTCCCTCTTTTATTTACATATTTTTGAGCAGGATTATTTTAAAATGAATGAAGGATTACGTCTTCCCAGAATTTTGACTCCATTTTGCAGCTTAGAATCACCTGAAGTTAACTTTTGTGACCTGTGACCATCTTCTTTTCTGTCTCATGTAACTAATTGGTGATTTAGTTGTAGCTCTACGTTAGCAGTGACAACCTGCTTGTTCAGAATGGCATTTCTTCACTAGGCTGCCAGGGATTTATGGGAAAGAGAAATATAGGTCTCCTGCCCTTTTGCACTTGTGTTTCTTGTTAGCTGGCCCATGGAAAAATGTTCTGATGTGATCCACAGCCAGAATAATTTCCTATTTGATTTAATTTGTCTGTAGCTTAGTTGACATCAGCTCTGTACCACTTTGCTCTTCTCATTCTTCAGAGAGAAATTCTTGCCCACATTCTTTCAACTGCTTTAAATTTCTCTCCCATGATGTACCTTTCAGAATTTGAAGAAGTAATCAGTTGTGAGTAAGAGCATAATCTACTGTAACTAGCAGCAAATTTTTTCTCTTCTGACCTAGATAAAGAACCAAATATTAAATTCTTGCTCTTGTGTAATCTCTCTCTCTGTCTGCCTTAGAGCAGGTACTGAATTTCTTTATGTTCAAGCTTGATTCATCCTTGTGTGCCCTCCACGGACCTGCTTCTATAGGCAGATGTGACAAATGCAGCTCTTCAGGCTTCTGAGATTTCTGTCTGATCCCATATAAACAATTTAGCTAACTGTCATACACAGCTTATCTTTAGTTTAGCATGTGGGAAACTTTTTTTGACTGTCATGTTTGGAGACCGGGCAAAAACTCGAGCAAGAACTGGTTTTTTCCTTCTAGTTGCACTCAGACAACTGGTCAGTGCATTTCTGTACTTCCTGGAGCTTTCTGTCAAAGCTGTAAGGCTGTTCATGGTGATGGATTGTGCCTCCTGTTCCACAGATCTTTCTGTGCTGTAATAATGTCATGCTCTATGCTCCTAACCCTAAATGACATTGCCAAGTAGTCTTGACTTCACCACTGAATTCTCAATAGCATTTGATTTTTTAGTTCAGTATACTCAGCAATGGCTTCCTTGCAGTGTGCTTTAAAGCATTTTTTTCAGCTTGATGTGCCTTAAGGCAAGGCTAGGAGTGTTATTTCCAGGTTACAGGCATTGACCTTTTCTTTGTGGATGCATTTCCTGACTGCATATGAACAAGTTCTATGGCAAATGCAAAGATTGTCAGGCTTTGTGCTAGTGCAGTTCCAAACATTAATAAGGAGCACTATTTAATGTAATTCTGACTCCGCTGCAGTCTTGGACCTGGCTCCTAACCTGTAATTTTTTTATTCTCTAAAAAATTAATGCTCTGTTCTGACTTTTCCTCTCTGCATAATTATTTCCTGTCAAAAATCTTTTTTCTCTATGATGGAAAGCTGTTGTAGCTTGTGCTGATAATCTTAAATATCGGTTTTGCAAGTTTAAAAATACCATAAAGAAAAAACCAGAACACCTCATGCCTATGTTTTTGTTTTCCTTATTCAGTTTTGTTGGAATATTTCAAGGATATGGCATGGGAATTCAAACATCTAATGCCTTCTGAAAAATCTGCCAGAGACTGACAAGGGGCAGGATGGTCCTTTGTACAGACATGCAAAACCACAATCAATTATTTATTTCTTGGGCAAATCAAATAATACACTTTTAAGATTGATAATGCTCCTGATACTTTGATGTCCTTGAGTTGTTTTCAAAATCCTTCATAGCTTTTCTTACCAGTGCAGCCTTATGGTAGGGGCAGCAGCCAGACAGCTATAAATGCACTAAAGGCAATTTCCAAGCAGGAATAAAGGAAGTTCATTCTTAACCTCAATTTTTCCGTACATGTCAATTTCTTTGAATAACACGTTATGCATGTATTTCCAACTGTTTATACTTTCCCAACAAAGCAAGTATTTTTATTAACTTGACTGAACACGCAATTATCTTCAAAGACTCCTTTGTTAAAACGTAATTAGTTTCATAAAGACTACTGTGTATTTTGTGCATATCTATAAAAGATTGAATTAAAGACTTCATGAGTTCAATGATCTGTGGACCTACCTGATCAGCTTTCATCATGTAGGAGTCACTGGTAGGTTTGATTTATATCATGGAAGTCTGAATCTGAGTTTTCACAAACGTAATTCCACCAGCCTATGTCATCCTTGTGTTATGATAATTAGGCACCTCTGGAAGACAGAGGAGCACAAGCACCGCTTTGCTCTTAATTCTGGTATCAAATTTTGTGCTACCTTTTGATAATCTGGTTTTAATATTTGCTTTAAGGCTTTTTATTCCTATTTTATTATTAATAATTTTATTATAAATCCAACTTATTCTCTGTTTCATCACTGAGAGAAAGCCTCTAGCATTTTCTCTTGGTATATGCAATATGTAGCGGTGACAATGTTGTTACTAGAGTATTACAGACTTGTATTACAGGTGACATTTATTCAACATGCCATTCCTTATTTTTAATTTTCCTAGAAGTTGCACTAGGAATGTGTGGACCCTTTGGGTTCTCAGTTTTCTAGACAGGACATCACAGCCTCTACACAAAAGGTATTATTGGTTTCATATAGCAATTCACACACACAAATCCACCTCCCTGATTCTCAGAGGTGTCATATTAAAGTTTCTCTTAGCAAGATAAATAAACTTGGTTTTTTCCTCTTTTTAAAATTCTGTTGAGCTCAAGTGCTTTGTTTAAGAGAAGGGAACAGATTCAAACTGCAGCTAGGATCAGAATGAGAATTGGTTTACAGCTCTTTTTAGTGACAAATACCTGCTGGCAGAAGAACTGATGCCTCTGTACCCTTTCTCCAAAGAGTGCAGAAGAAGAAGAAGATGGCCCCTGACTGCACGTATCTCTTCCCAAGACCAAAGATGTATGTAACTATTCAAAAAGTGTGAAAAAATTAACCAAAGAAAGGGGCAGTTGCTTCCCCAAAATTTCTACTCCCGCAGGAACTATCTTAAATTGTTCAATCTCACATCTGCCACACTGTCACTTTTTCAAGAGGGCTTTGGTTAATTCTTTATAGCAAAATGACACCAAATATAGAAAAATATTGCATTTTCCTTGTGAAACAATAATACATATTCAGCACAACATCTTTGTCTATGTCCATCTTCATTTTGAAAGAAGAGAACAACCCTTCCCCCTGGCTCCTGATATCAGGATGGAATCAGCTCTCAGAAACCACACATTCTTTTTCCTTGAAACCTGCCCAGGGAAATAGTAGTAGTTGGTACCAAGATGTATTTTCAGTGCTACTTTGAGCAGCGTTTTTGTAGTTGGAGATGTAAGGTGTCTGTGTCGTCCTTGTACAGCAGCAGATATTTATTAAAAGTACTGTAATGTTTTAAATACCTCACCTCCTTTTCAGGGCACCAGCACTGGTTGTCATGGAAACAGAGCTGAGGACCAGAACCTGGCAGTTGGAACTGGCTCCTCTGCTCGTGACTGTGTCCGTGTCTAGTCCTGCTTCCATGGAAACACAAGTCAGAGCACCAAAAGCAAGGCAGTGGTTTCCAAAAGCTGCCTTAAAAATAACCCTGAGTTTAGCGTTATTTCGTTTGTGATCATCTCCTCACCAACTCTGCTTAAGTAGAGCTCTTGAAGTCTGCAATATTTACAAATTTAGCAGATGAAAGGAAAACAAAGCATTAAAATAATAAAGGTATCTGTTCTCTTTGCAGTAGACTTGTTATACTTAGAATCAAGAGGTGGATAGTGGCCTTCTGAGAAAAGACGCTCGGTTTTGAAAAGGTTGAATGGGTTGCCACATGTTTACTTCAAATACTCTGTTAGCCTTCTTTCCCAGGTATAATGTTTTGTTCCAGACAGATAAGGAACCATTTTTTGTCTTCCATTGCTCAAGCAAATCTTCTGTTTGTTGTGGTTCTTGATGTCTGGAGGAAGAGTGGCAAAATTTTAGATGATACTTGAATGGAGTAACTTTTTCAGCGTTGCTCTGAGGATATCAATAACTTCTAAGACATAAAATGCTCGAGAATTCAGGTTCTGCACCTAAGTAATTTGTCTAATTAATCCTGAGGAAATTTGTGTCACAGTTGTTTTTGCTGTAAAAAAGAATAGATAGTCTTTGTTTAAAAAATTCCAGTTTAGATAGTAGGATAAGTAGCTGTGTATCAGAGCTTAAGATTTTTTATTATTTCATTATTTTCATTATTTCCATGGTAGGAAAGTCATCATATCCTGAAGCCTGTGTGTGAAATTATAAACACAAAACCCAGTCTGAAATGTTCAGTCATTTTATTCTAAGGCTTTCTGTGAAAAGTCACTACTAAAACTTTTTAGAGGAATATGTTCTACGTCTGATTCACTCTTTGTGTTTATATCCTGTCTATATCTTGTAGGTATCAGATGAATTCCTGAATGTTTTGAAGAAGAGAATATAGAAAACTCTTTGCCTGTGAATTCCTCTGAGGCTTCCTGATGCAACAGAGAATAGCAGAGCATAGTTGTGCTCTGGGTTTAGAACTGGTCAGGATGACCTCAAATACATAGGCAATCAAATGGGTGTTAGCTGCATGTTCACTATGTTCTGTGCTTCCCACCACTTATTAATTTCCTCCTTCATTTTTCTTTTTTGCTGAGACAGATGTTACTATTATTGTGAAACTGAAAATGTAGCTGTGGCCCCATAGGCTGTAAACAAACTCCATTTAATAAAAAGGACAATTTTTTCTCTATTTGATATGCTTCTTGTTTCACATCAGGAGTTTTATTTCACCTGGTCTTTAGAATTACTGAGACCTGCCATTTCTACCTCTATTCTATTTTTTTTTCAGAAGACTTCTATTGTATTTATATTTTATTTATTAAATTCTTGAAAAAAAAGTAAAAAATGGTTCTGTCCACTAAACAGCTAAATATCATCCAGAATATGAAATGTTTGCATAGTTTAGAATAACTCTCCCAATATTAACACTATCATCTTTATAACATATTAGATTCAGAGCTGATATACTGTTTTCATTACAATATCTACCAGTCTTTGGCATTTTCCACTAAACTTACATTACTCACCATTTCAAAATTCCCTTATTTCTATTTCTATTAATGCAAATTAGCTTTCTTAGAATTACCTTTTCTTTCGGTATGCTTAAACCACATCTGCTTATGAATTTACACTTTTAACCTCTTTTGATTAAAAAAAAAATATTGTAGGTAATATCTCATTCTTGTGTGTATGTGTGTCTTCAGTAGTCTTCACTTTTTAATTTACTCCAATGTAGAATATAAGATTTTTTAAAGGGACAATATGAATCCATATTGAACTTCAATAGGAGATCTGCAATGAAACTGTATATGTGTCTACTTTTCTGGTTTTTCTCCCCTTTTTGTACTTCCCTAAAATTCAGTTAAAATCTTTTTCCATCCTTTGTCACATTCTGTGATCCTTCTCAGGCACCTGAGGGATCCCTTTTATGCTGAATGTTATGAGACCCATGAAAACCAGTTTCCTTGGATACAGTCACTGAGTTTTGTGCCACCCCATGCAACACTTAAGCGAATTCTTCAATGTTGTCATTTTTAAGTGTGCATTTGAACTCAGATTTGAAAGTACAGCATGTATCTATATGGAACAGGGGATCAGACACAGACAGCACAGGTTTAGGAAGGGCAGGTTCTGACTGGCCAACCTGATCTCCCTTTTTTGACCTGATGACCCACCTGGTGGATGAGAGAGGCTGTGGATGTAATCTACCTGGACTTCAGCAAAGCCTTTGATACTGTCTCCCATGGCATCCTCCAGGAAAAGTAGGCAGCTGACAGCTTGGATGGGTGCACATTTTGCTGTGTTAAAAACTTACTAGGTGTATGGGGGCAGAGGTGGTGTTGCATCCAGTTGCCAGGCAGTCATTAGGTTGTTTCCCAGGGATCAGTATTGGGGTCAGTCCTGTTCTGTATCCTTACTGATAATCTGGATGCAAGGATGAAGTCCACCCTCCGTAAATTTGTGGATGACACTAAGTTGAGTGGAAGTATTGGTCTTTGGAGGATAGAAAGGCCCTGCAGAGGGATCTGGACAGGCTGAAGTACCAAGGCTAGCAATATAAGGTTCAACAAGAACAAGTACTGGGACCTGCACTTGGGTCACAACAACCCCATGCAACCCCCCAGGCTGCGGGCAGAGTGGCTGGGAAGCTGCCCAATGTAAAGGGACTTGTGGATGCTGGTCAGCAGCAGCTAAACATGAGCCAGTGCATGCCCAGGTGGCCAAGGAGGCCAAAGGCATCCTGGTCTGTATCAGTAATAGAGTGGCCAGCAGGATAAGAGAAGTTCTTCCCTGTACTCGTCACGGCAAAGTCACACTTCTAATCCTGTATCCAGTTCTGGATCCCTCACTACAAGAAAGATGTTGAGGGACTGGAGTGAGCCCAGAGAAGGGCAATGGAACTGCTGAATGTTTGGGAACACAAGTCCTGCGAGGAATGGCTGAGGGAGCTGGGGGTGTTTAGTCAGGAGTAAAGGAGGCTCAGGAGAGAACTTGCCACTCTCTACAACTGCCTGGAAGGAGTTTATAGACATGTGGAGATTGACTTCTTCTCCCAGTCACCCAACAACAGGATGAGAGGTTCATGTTGGGCATCAGGAGGCGTTTCTCCATGGAAAGGGTTGTTAGGCACTGAAATGATCTGCCCAGGAAGGAGGTGTAGTCACCATCCCTAGAGGTGTTCAACAAATGACTGCATGTGGCACTTGGTGCTACTTTCTAATTGACAAAGTAGTTATTGGTCAAAAGCTGGACTCAGAGGTCTTTTCCAACCTAAATAATTCTGTGATTCTGTATTATGGAGACATGAAAAACAGTAGGAAAATGCACCACAACTAACTGCTCACAGGATACTAGGTGCTTGCTTAAACTGAAAATAAGGTTGCTTCAGGACTTCAGATGGGCCATGTCTCAGAAACTGAAGATTGGGTGTGTGTTGACATCATCAGCAAAAGGGACCTTTCCTAGAATGAGGTATTCGAGCTCCTAGAAAGTGTTGAATTAAATAACAAGTTGTTCTGTTGTAAAGAAAATTAGATAATACACAGGACAGGTGTTAATGGCAAAGTGTAAAGTTGGAAATGAGATCAGAAGACATATTTGCTTTCTTTGGTGTGTATTTCCTTATATTGCCTCCTTTTCTTTAAGCTGTGATTTCTTAGAAACTGCTTCCAAATTCATCATTTTATGAGGTGCTTAGAGGAGAAGTTAGAGAATCACAGAACTGTAGTCCTCTTCAAAAGTTCTCTTCTGTGCTATAATGACAAATAATACTGGACTAGTAGAATTGTTCAGCCAGAAAGCTTTCATATACAGTGATACCTGGGGTCACTGTTTTCTTTCTTTGAGGAAGACACAGAATCTGGTCCTCTTATAGATGACTCATTTCTTGAAGCATCTGGGAAACCAATAAGAAAATTGTAGCTCAACCTCTCTTGCTTTTTTCAAGAATGAGTAAATCACTGCATTTCTCAATAGTCTGAGAAACTTCCTGTCTCGCAGAAAATCTTGGGATAGAATACAAACCCAATGATAGAGGTGAAAGGATTTGAGAGAAAGGCAGTTTGGTTAACAATGCATGTACCATTTTAAACCTACCTTATGTTGGTTACCTTAGTCCAAGTACCTGTGTGCATATCAAAGATTGGTGACCAAATAAGTCTGCCTGCTTAATGCAAGCTTAGATTTTTGATAGATTCCCCATCATATAAGAGTTTTTAAATACTGTCATAATTAATCCAAAATACTTTTAGATTTAAAGAAAGAAATAGGGAATACTCTTCCTGTGGAAAACTGATTATACAGTTGGTTACAATATCATAAAAACAGTAGTGTTTTTCCCTTATGGGTAGCTACAGTGTACCAACTGTATGATCTTGACATTTTTCATCTGTGTTTTTAATTTTACTGAAATGAAGATGCAACTTTCTTAAGGTGAATGTTGAGAAACAAATGGGCCCAATCTGGTTCAACACTTCAATACAATTGTTATTGAACAAGTTGACTGAAATCTTTATTTGAAAGAAAAATAGTATCGTATAACTTTAAAATTGCCAGTATGAGAATGGAAATAAGTAATCAAGCAATTTGCATGTATTGGAAGCCTCTTTCCAAATCTCCCAGTAGAAAATTTTGTTCTCTATTCAGACTTTGATATTGCTGATTTTTCAGACTGCACATCTTTGCAGTTGAAGGTACTTCCTCCAAATCCAAAACATCACCAAAGGAATTTCTTGACTTTTATTACTTAATTATGTTGAACTTTAATATAGAGAAGCTCAGTATTCCATGAATGATACTAACAATCAGAGTAGGATGCTATTAGAGAAGCTTCTCTGTGCTATTTATCCTGCTCCAAGCCATCTGGAGGCATCCTAATGTGTCATTGAAATAATTAAGAAATATCAAGAACAAAATGGTTTAAAATAAATTTTAATGACAAAACTAATTAGGGGACCATTCCCATAACACACAACGGTCTCTGTGTGTTTCTGATGTGTCACAAGTGACAACTTTTCCAGGATAAATGGCATATTTTGCAAATTAATCTCTGAGCAGTATCTTTCTGGAATTTTATTTTTAATTCTAGCAAATGTGGGGGTCTTGTGTGATTAGAGTGTGAAGTGCCTGACAGATTTGCTTTCAACAGTAGCTCTTTCATATTTTTAAAATAAAAGTTCCCTTACACTGGGGGATGGAGTGGTCTCAGTATTTCTTTAATTAATTTTGACATCTAGTAAATACAAGCTGAAAAATCATAGAATAGTTTTGATTGGAAGGGAAATTTAAAGATCATCTACTCCAATCTCCCTACAATGAGGAGAAATATCTTCAAAAAGATCTAGTGTCTCAGAGTCCTGTTGAACTCAACCTTGAACACTTTCAGGAAGGGAAAGTGCTCCGCCACCTCCGTGGGCAACCTGTCCAGTATCTCACTGTAAAAAACTTCTTTCTGTATCTTACCTAAATCAAACCTCAGTAGTTAAAAACCCTCATCCCTTGTATCACAACAGCTTCTGCTAAAAAGTCCCTCTCCTGTTTTTTATAGGCCCCGTTTAGCCACTGAAAAGCCACTCTAAGGTCTTGCAGAAGCTTTCACTTCCTGAGGCTGAACAGTCCCAGCCAGCCCCAGCTCCCTCAGCCCTTCCTCATAGGAGGGGTGCTCTGAACCTCTGAGCATCTTCATGGCCCTTCTCTGTGTCACTCCAACAGGTCCACACCTTTTCTTTCCTTTCCAAAGCCATCTGCCTTTTTGATGAGAACTACAGTAATTTCACGACCGTAAGGCGTACCGGACTATAAGATGCACCTTTTTTTTGCAGTGACGATCCGTGCCACGCGCAACAAAGTAAATAATTAGAAACGGAATTCCATGATCGTGGAGTTTACTGGCAGGTGCTCAATTTGCAAACATTTTTCACAGATTGGTGTAGCCTTTAAACGCAGCCCCAAGTGCCCTCCCCTTGCGCGGGGCCCGGCACTCCCGCCCGCCCCCGACTGGCAGGTGGGGCTTGGGGCAGCCGTGGCTTCCAGCTGCAGTGGTTTGGCGTAGCCACGGCTCACACCTCAGGGTTGCTGTGGTTCAGGGCGGCTCGGGGCCACCTGCAGCTTGGGACAGTCCATGGCTCGGGGCGGCGAGGCGTTGCCCCCTCCCTATCTCCCTGTGCGGCTCCCGCTGGCCAGGGGCTGCCTGCTCCCACCCCTCCTCATGGATCGGCTCACGGCTCGCACTTCCGGGTTGGCAAATTTCGCAACTTTGTCCATTATATAGAGCGCACCGGACTATAAGGCGCACTTCCGGGTTTGGACAAAAATTTTAGTCAAAAGGGTGCGCCTTATAGTCGTGAAATTACTGTATATGATCCTCTCTAGCATGTGTTCCTTTACATGCAGCCAGTGAAACCTCTATTACGGATTCTTCTAAACCATTCCTGGGGCCAGCCAGTTGAAGAAAATGCTTCCAAGAATGCAGTATAGATGCAATATGATTTTACCAGTCAGCAGTAACCATGTAAGTGATAAATGACAAAGCTGATGTTTTCTTCAGGAGGAAATTAATACACAAAATGAAATCTGAGTGGTTAACCTTCATTAGCCATGGATAAAATATAAAAGTCTTGATGCTGGTTTAAGTACTTGAACATAACTGGTGCCTGTTAGATAAAAATAATAATAGGTTTCATATGTTTCCTTCTTCTTATTCTTTGCACATAAAAACCTCTATTTTTATGATTAGTATTGCCAAGTGCTTTAAAACATCATGGCTGAACTAGGAATCATTTTGTTTTTCTTGGATGTGAAATCAAAGGGTATTTTGTATGGAAAAGTCTATCTGTACATCTGATAGCAACTCTTAGTGCAGAGCATTATGCCATCCATCTGACTGGAACAACCTTGATTCTTTACTCATAACAAAATCATAGCCTAAAGGACAGTTCTCTCAGAAAGACTATATGTGATCATTATGTCTTAGGGATTATTAAAAACCTCTGCACTTGATGGCAATTTTGCAAGTTTCTGCAAGCAGCGTAGTCAGGGCCTCACCAGAACAGTTGTACTGACTCTGTCTGGGCATAAGGATTGCCTCTGGAAATAACAATCTAATAAAAGGCAGCGGTGTCATGCTTAAGGCAGGTTATCAGGCACATCATTTTTTATTCTGTTTGAGCTTCTTTGTATTTACATGTTGAAAGAACAAACCTAAGAGTACTTAAATCTATTGACACATTGTATATTTGTTTCTATACCAAAAGCCAGTAATACTGGAACATTACTGTAAAGCAAAGCAGAACTGCCCAGATCTGATCTATTTAAGCAAGAAATTCAAACTCCTATACTGTTAGGCAATTATCTCAAACACATTTTTCCTCCAATGACTGGATATGTGCCCTGTACCTGTAAAATATATGTAACCCATGTCTATTGCAGAATACTATGTTTAGATGATTTATACAACTAAATTGAAAAATAAAAGTACGTGAGCAGATTATGCAATATGTGAAAAAGTATTTAACGCATTTGTTAATGACATTAATTATTTATTATAGCTGATTTTAGACAGATTTTACAGAGAATACATGTGTTCTCTAATCTTACTGTGGCTTGAAATCTGGCTGTGGCTTGAAAGCAACTCATCTTTTTGAGTCTAACAATGAACTGCTTAAATAGACAGCTTTTGACCTTCTCTTGCAATCTTAAAGTACTATTTAGAAATGTATCATTGATATAAAATTTGATCATCTTGAAACTATTCAGTTGTCATCAAATTCAGTTTGTGTTAATATTCAGTGATAATTTGTGTTTCAGGAAAGTATGACTGTATTTAATAATTTTTATATTTATTTAATAATTATCAACCTTAAAACAAGTGGATTTTTGAAATATCATCTTTTATTGTTGCATCTTATATCTATCTACCAATCATACTTCTCCTTTTAAGTCACAAGACAAGCACAGCATATATCTATGCAAAAAATACACTATCCCTGAGGAGAGTTGAAATTTGAAAAATGCTTGTCAAAAAAAAATTTATATCCTGGAAAAAATAAATTAAAAACAATTTTTGCAACAGAAACTCAAACATATTTTTGTTTGTTTCATATATCAGACAACTAGGGCATAATAATTTGCAATGTTGTTCTGTAATCTTTTCAAATTTAATTTTTGAAGTCTGTGGGAATTCTTATATGCTTATCAGAGAAGGCCAATATAAAATACAAAAGACTCTTGCTTACCACCCACCACTATTTTTTCTTCAAATGCCATTGCAATATCTCTGCTTTTATGAACTATGGATAATCTAGCAGAGCTATGTAGCAAATGAAATTTTCAAAGTTAAGCTATTTTATACAGATAACTCCTCCAAAATGCAACATTAAAAAGAACAGAAACGCCTTCTTTAAAGTGAATATCACAATAACAAGTCCTTAAATGGTGTGCGGTGCCCTCTGTTGTTACTGACATTTGGGTAAAGTGAGTCCAAATTATATTCAGATGCTGAAAACGATATGACTGTGATAGGAGACATGGAGAAACTATTAAGAAGAATATTAAGATGTGTGCATGGAGAAAAGTAATGTTCTGTTGAATTTTTTGAACCTGTAGAGGTTCCAGGGATGAGCCCATACAGAACAGATGAACACTTACCTGCACATGCTCAGAAAAAGGTATGAGTTTAACAGGGCTGCATCAAAGCACAGGGATATTAGAGCTGATATGGTGCTGTGAAAATGGGACTCACAACTTCCAGAACTGATTTACTCAGTGCCCACAGTGCTTTCTGGGGACGTTGTTGCCCACTTATTCAGATTCAGGGTTTATTATACCCACAGCAGCCACAGGGGTTCATATACCCTAAAATCCAAGTTTGATTTCTCTTGCGTGAAACACTTAAAGCTGGCATTTACTCTAAAGAGATTAGGAAAACAAATGTTATAGTTATAGCATTTAAAATTTAATTTTCCTGTGAGGTTAGAGGGGTGCCAGGTGAGATCTAGGAGCAGTTTACTTCCTCCATATTTGATTTCTGGGCACTATGGCACTATAGAAACCTGAATGGAAAAATTGCTATTCAATGAAATCGATATTTTGTGGAAAATTAAAAAAAAAAAAACAAACAAACCACAAAAAACCCCCAAACCATAGAGGTAAAAGATGTACTGTAAAATTTATAGATGTACTTTGAAAATGCATTTTCTTGAAGAAAGCCCATGCAAGTATCTACACCTCAGACATATCTTAGTTGACACAGCAAACATTAAGTTATATTATTTAAAGGTAGAGATTGCCTCAGAGAATTATCTGATCAGATGTATTGGTAAGCAAGTAGCCATGATTCAGTCCTTACAAATATGATGCCACTTATGCAGTATTTAGTCTGCATAGGCTATGGTAGAATGATAATGCATTTAAGCAGAAAATAAAAGCTATTTTTAATTAGTTTTGTTTTCTTTTAATGGAAAAGAAAGCAGCTACCCTTTAATTTCACTGCAGTAAGAAACTTGCTTTGGTGGTCTTGAGACAATTCCATGCAGAAGATATACACGACCATAAAAACGTTAATTTATGCCTCGCAAAATATAAAGGATTCTGTTCCTTTTCATTCTTCAAATTATAAATTCTTTACAGCAATGTCTACTTATAGTTCAAGACAGGGATTATTATCCCATTGCTAGCTTGCAAGGATTTATTTTGACTACTCAAAATTGTAACTCTTTTATTTGCTTCTGTGCCTTTGATTGGATAAATCTCAAAAACAAGAGCTATTTTCTGTAACAGAAAAATAACCTAGCTTTTTTTCCAAACCAATGTGTCGTTAATCAAATTTTCCACAAACATTCTTTCCAATCACCACAGTAGGGTGTCATTTGTAGACAAAAATAAGCTCATTTAAAAATACTTATAGATATCCAGCCAACCTACACCTATTAAACCCCCCCAAATCAGTTAATTCTGAACCATTCAAATGTAGAATAGCTGATGTGACTACAGAAGCGGATATCCAGGGAATGGGATATATGCTCTTCTTTTTTGGTTAAATAAGACTTCTACTCATGAATGGTCTATTCATTATTCATTGTAGTGGTCCTGGCTACTCCTTAACTTTCTGCTACTTTTAAAAAAATTTTTTACTGCTATTTGCTTTTCTTCATAGCAGCTCACTCGGAGCTGTGTTTTAGGTTTTTGACCAACACAGTGCTGTAACCACTAATATTGCAGCTTTTGGTGAGCAGTGTTTGTTTGCAGAGCACCAAGGCATGTTGCTTCCCCCATCGCAAAGGAGGTGGTAAGGGAAGTGACCAAGTGAGTGTGCAGTGTTTGTCTGCCCATTATGTTAACCTACAACACCAATGTTTTCATCAGAATCATTTTCTCATTCCTGCATTCCATTTCTGGTGACATTATTGTCTAGAATAAGAGTTCTCAGATACACATAGGGCGCTGCTGATAGGTCTTCTGGAGACAAGTCAGATTCAGTGCACTTGGACTATGAAGAAGTAGTACTCTGTGTATGTGTGCAAACACCTAAGTTTACAACTGAGCAACTAGCTTACAGGCATTGTTGTTTGCCAATGACAGGACAGCCTTCAAGCAAAATTTTGCCTAGAAAAGTAAACTTTAAAAGAACATATTCTTATCTGCCAGAGCACCCTCCTCCCTGTGCTTAAGCAGCAACTGTTTCTTTTAGTGATTTTATTTTCTACAGTGCTTATTAACATATTTTCCTTTGGGAAAAACATGGTTACACGGGAGCTATGGAACAAAATATTCTCAGAGGATTTTTTTAAACCAGGTTCTAACAGAAGTATGACTCATACAGTATCATCTCCATCAGAGATTTCTGCAATGCATGTTTTCTGGGGAAGGGAAAAAAGTAAATAAAGAGAAGGGAGAATAGGAGGAGGGCAATCTCATCCTACCAAAAAAACTAGACAAAATGAAACAAGAATCTACTACATAATTTGGAAAAGTTAGAAGAACCTGTGAAACCCATCAAGAAATCATTCCCACCTAAACTGTCTGGAGAGCATTTGGGACAAAACTGTAATCAAGCTCAAACAGAAAAGCATTCTGTAACTTACCATTGCATAACAATAGTTGTTTTTGTGAAAGACTTTGAGAAACATAATTCTTTAGGATATATTCCCAGAGATTCAGAGTTGTCTGGGAAACTAGCTGCCATATGTGGTTCTTCTCTTTTCTGAGCAAATGTTGAGTCACATGGATTGTCCATGTGTCAGGATTTGTTGTTGACTTTTCAAAAGCAGAGTGTATCTGTTCAACAGCACAGGATGATACGGGCCTTTATGGTCAGCTTTGCATCTGTGGAACTTGTTCTTTTTTAATTTGTATTTGATGCTGCTTGCATAAATATTCAGAATTAAATCTTACATAAGCAGTAAGGACTACAGATTTTTTCATTAGCATTTGATGATTGCTTTCAATTCTCAATTGATTTGTTTTGTTATCTGTGATAGCTGTACCAATTCCTCATAAAAATCTGTGCAAGCACTGACTGCTAAGAGGCTAGAAACTCATAAATTCAAGAATCTGCTACTTGATATTGACATCCAAAAATACTGTATTTTCAGACTTTTCTTAGCCTATTGGTCCTTTGAGGGCTGAAAACTGAATTTCATTTTGTTTATTAGCTATATTTGAAAATAAATGTTACTTCTTCATAGAAAAGCCAAATTAACATTTCTATACATTTCTCTTAATTGACTTTCAGACATGGGCAGCTACTGTGAAAATTCCACTTTTTTGACTGTTAGAGAATCACAGAATGGGTCCGGTTTGAAGGGAATATGCTGGGTCATCTGGTCCAAACTCCCCTCTCAGGGTCATCCTGGAACACATTGCTCAGAGTTGCGTCCAGATGGCTCTTGAATCTCTCCAGTGAGGGGGACTACATGTCATCTCTGGGCTAGCTGTTCCTGTGCTCAGTCATCTGCACAGAAAAGAAGTTCTTCCTCACATTCAGACAGAACTTCCTGTGCATCAGTTTCTGCCCACTGCCTCTTGCCCTATTGTTTGGCATTGCTAAAAAGAGCCTGGCTCCATCCTCCTGAAACCCTCCTTCAGATGCTTACAAGCATTTATGAGGCCCCCTCTCAGCGTCTCTTCTCAAGGCTGAACAGGCCCAGTTCTCTCAGTCTTTCCATGAAAAACCACTTCAGTTCCTCAAACATCTTTGTTGCCCTCCACTGGACCTGCTCCAGGAGCTCCATCTCTCTCTTGTCCTGAGGAGCCCAGAGCTGGACACAGAACTCCTGATGTGGCCCCACCAGGGCTGAGGACAGGGGCAGGATCTTGACCTCTTGACCTGCGGGCAGTGCAGTTCCTAATGCCCCCCAAGGATTCCATTGGCCTTCTTGGCCACAGGGACACATTGCTGGCCCACGGACAGCTTGTTATCCACCAGGAGCCCCAGGTCCTCCTCCACAGAGCTGCTCCCCAGCAGGTCAGCCCAGCTTGTGCTGGTGCCCGGGGTTATCCCTCTCCAGCTGCAGGACCCTGCACTTGTCCTTGTTGAATTTCAAACAGTTCTTTTCTGTCCATTTCTCCAGCCTGTCGAGGCCCTTCTGAAGGGCTCACAGCACTCTGGTGTATTGGTTGCTCCTCCCCTTTCCTGTCATCAGCAAACTCACTGAGGAGGCACCTGCCCCTTCATCCAAGTCAGTAATGGCGAAACTAAACCACACTGTTCCCAGTCGTGAACCCTGGGGGACCCCACTAATGTCAGGCTTCCAACAAGACCCTGTGCCACTGATTACAACCCTCTGGGACCTGCCATCCAGCCAGTTCTCAATTCACCTCTCTGCCCTCTCATCCAGTCCACACTTTCTGACATTGCCTATGAGGATGTTTGAGAGACAGTTGAAAGCCTTGCTGAAGCTGAGGTAGACAATGTCCACCTCCCTCCCCTCATCCATCCAGATTTCACTGTAGAAAGCAATCGCGTTGATCAAGCATGACTAAACTTTAGTGAACCCATGCTGCTATTCCTGATCATCTTCTTTTCATCCATGTGGATAGAGATGGTCTTTAACATGAGACACTCCATCACCTTCCCAGGGACTGAAGTAAGGGTGACGGGTCAGTAGTTCCCTGGGTCCTTCTTCTTGCCCTTGTTGAAGACTGAGGTGACATTTGCTTTCTTCCAGCTCTCAGGCACCTCTCCTGATCATCACAACCTTTTAAAGATGACTATGTGCAGCCTATCTATGATGTCTGCCAGGTGTCTCTCAATACTCGTGGATGCGTCTCTTCAGGGCCTCTTGGACTTTTGTATGCCAAGTGTCATGGTTTGGGAGACAGACATACAACAAGACACACTCGGTTCATGCACAGCAGCCAACTTTATTAAGTACAGTTCTCCTTACATGGTGATGTAACAAACATATCCAGAAGCTGTCAAATGAGATTTACAAACAATACATACTCTCAAAGTGACTTAACACTATGAAGAAGAAAAATTTTAACTGTGGAACTATGGGAAACATTTAACAAGGAAAACAACTATCTCAGCTTGGGTTTATAAATCCTTAAGTCCTCATATAAAAATCTTTGTGTCTTTAAATGGAAAAAAAGTATTTAAATAAGTTATTATTGCAAAAGTCCTGAATCTTTTTAGCAGCAGTTGTATAAGTTGTTAAAATCACTGCTCTACACCATCTGCTTGTGCATTCTCTAACTGAGTTCTCCTTGACCAAGGGAAACTTCATGCCTTTTGTTCTGGATTTCCTGCCTGAAAACAAGAGAGCAGTAACTTGCCTACTGGTTACTGTTCAGTGGCTCAACGGAAGGTTTTGTGTGTGCGCCTCATGTCAGTACAATAGGTTTTAACAGATACCAGGAACATCTTGCACAGTGACCTGGGTATCAAATGCTATGTAAGATTTTTTTATGTTGGAGCAGACATCTATACAGCCATAGCACATATCTGGTGAGGTATTGATATCCTAAATTTACTCTTAGAATTCAAGTGGGATACTGCAAGACATCTAATGATTTATCTCCATGCTTAGATATCTGAATCATCCTTTAGATATTTAAGCTTGTAGGCAAATTTTAATGGTGTACAACTGGAAATGCTACACTGAAAGCTTAGAAATAAGTGAAAAAATAATCTTTATGTGCTCTTCTAAATCCTTGGGTGCCAGGCTGTAAATGGAGATGAAATTTCAGAAATTAACTCCAACCTCTTGGAAAAAATGTTTTTTAGGTGAAAAAACTATTTAGCTACAGTGGTATTAATATTCAAGTATACATGCAGCACATTATCAAAGCTATTGCACTCTATCTGTGAGTAATGAAATGAGTGGTAATGCTGAGTTTGCATTCTCACCTTGTGTTATATCTCTGAAGTCTTAAGACACATCACAACACACTTTGCTCTCTTACTCAGTTCAGGTTCACTGGGACTTTAATGTATGCTGAAATACCTGGCTAACTTGCCAAAATAAAATTTTCAAATGTGTTGAAAATCTATTTTAGATTTTAAGATCTTTGCCATGATTGTGAACACTTGTAGAAATAGAGCTTCACTCTTGGCTAGCTATTGTTAGCTACAGACACCAAGAACAGTTTCCTGTGGCTGTCACTTAGATGCCTGATATAGACACACAGAGACAGACTTTTCAAGCCAGATGAACAAATTCTTGACAGCCAGAAAATCTTTTTTTTCATTGTTTCTTTCAGGTGATCTGTGGTGATTGCATGTCTCTAGGCAGTATATCTAACTTTGAATTCTCTAATCAGAATTAACATTAGTTAGAGTATATAGAAATGTAGTTGTTTAAGATATTTTTTGGTTTTGCATTTTCAGTTTTTTTTTATCATAATAAGACTTACACTTTCTTAGGAGTTCTTTAACATCTATTTTAAGATGGAATTACTCATACTCTGGAGTTCCCATTTTCTCACCCAGAGAATCTGGGTGTCAGTTCAGAATAAACACTTCCAGATTGCTGCAGAGAGGTGAGATGAGTTCAGCCTGCCGTAATTGAATGCATGCAGCAAAGTGAAGCCATGAAGGTGTACAACAATGAGGTCTTAAAAAGCTGTCTGATGTTTCCTACCAAATGCTATTACATTTGGATACATAAAACATAACTGAAGTATGTCAATGTTTGCTTTTGCCTTGAGAAACAAAAACCTGTGGTATTGTTATGCCAATAGCTTCAAGCTGTGTCTAATCTTGCCCTCCTCTAAATGATCTCTTACAGCTCCATATTAGAAGAATGTGTGAACACATGGCTACAAATGGATGGCAGGTTAAGAACATATATGACACTTTCCCCTAGCTTCTGCATATTTCCAACTCAGAGGATTTTCTGAGTCTGAAGCTGTATGTTTCCCTACTAACATTTACCAGATCTCCCATCAAAATGTTTGTCCAATATACTCTGAACATATGTAAACCTTTTGCCTCCAAAATTCCTCTGTCGAATCATTCCACAGGTCTGTCCCCCACTCCTCCCCTGTTGGTCCCCCCAGTGTGAAACACCTCTTGCTCATTCTGAAGCTGACCTCTGTTGATTTCATGTAGTGGTCCTGTTTTTTGTATAAGAAGAAATGGTGAGCAGTAAAGCCCTACCTACAGTCTCTACATCAGGCATGATTTTTATCTTTTCATTTAAAGTAATTTCTCAGTTCTTCTAAGAAAATTATTCCATATTATGGATGTTTCTTTGAACCTTTGCCAACTTTTCTGTGTCATTTTTGAGGAGACGAGAACTGTGCACATTAACTGGGAGTGTGCATGGATTGTGATTTTGTACAGTGACATAATGATGCTCTTTTTTTTCTTTATTCATTTCCTCATAAAGTCAAATAC
The DNA here is from genome assembly GCF_009819885.2 of Catharus ustulatus. Classification (NCBI taxonomy): domain Eukaryota; kingdom Metazoa; phylum Chordata; class Aves; order Passeriformes; family Turdidae; genus Catharus; species Catharus ustulatus. The sequence goes on from NC_046225.1 coordinate 50,280,741, forward strand.
ATGATTCATTTTTCCACTCCTAGCAAGCATCGAGCTGATATTTTCATCTCTCACAAAGACAAAGACTTACTCCAATGGCAACAGACAGCACAGACCCTATAATTTTATGTGTGAAGCTAGGTTTGTTTTACCCTACATACAAAAAGAACAAATTCTTTTTCAAAATTTCATCTGCTATTTTATCAGTGAGTATTTTTTTCAGAACAGGCTGCATTTCTTCAGTCAGCCCTCATACTTATTGCCTTGTGTAAAGATCCTACTAGCAAGAGATGCCTCTTCCCAAATTAAGGTGCAGATGACACCACATGCTAAATCAATAATGCAGCTTTTATTTAACAGTAAATTTTAAATAAATAAATGTTAAATAGAGAGATAGAAAGAAATAGAAAGAGGATCAGGGGGAGAGAGACAGTGAGAGAGATCAGGTAGAAGATAGTCACCACCCTTGGATCCAACCATGTCTCACTGGTCTTTCTTCACCCGAAGTGGTTGAAATTCCTGAGGTAATTCAAAACTTTTCACTATACATTGTTGCAAACAGAGGAATTAATGTTCATTTTCTTATCCTATTGGTTAAATGATTACCTCACTTCTATTGCTAATTATTTCCATGCTCAGTCTTTCTCTTCTTTTGAGTCACTTGATTCCTTGAGAAGGTGGGCTGTGATCTTCCCCCTGCCAAAATTACCTATTACTCAGTCTGAGCTGATTTTAGCACAGTTGCTGTGTTGGCTTTCCTTGCCCATTATAAGTGATACATTCTTCTCCCCCAGTTTTGTTTACCTCCCCCTCGGTCTGAGTTAACACCTGGACAAGAATACCACCTTTATTTTATTTCAAGTTACCTCTGTGGTGCCTTAACTTACAGTCCAAGCTCCAGGTATCCACAGAGGCATATTCAGGGGAGGGGCTTTTGTAGTTGAAGATTCCATCTGTCCCATAATTTGGGGTGATCTTGGTTTCACCAGTGATAAGCATATGAGAAGTTGCTTCTTTACGCTGTTTGTCACAGTGGGAATTCTTTTCCTGATGCATTACCCAGGTTGTGCTAACCAGATCTTCCTCCACCAGACCTGGAATCAGCACCATCCTGTCACTCCATCCTGTGCTTATCTCATGGCAAAGTCCTTCTGTGGTAACAGTGCTTGAGACAGGAAATTGTGCTGTCCTCCCACTTTGACCTGTGAATTCCTTTATTGTGGGCAAACATGGTCATGTAACTTCTCATTGCCTTTTCAAGGTACAAGTTCCAGCCATTGTGGAAAAGCACTGGGAACTTTCCTGCAGGAAACATTTAATTATTTCTTTTAACCTTTTTTTTCCCTAATTTTTACTATTTACTGATGCTGGGACCTGCCTTTTCTGTTTGTTTTCTCAAGTGGTTTTTTTTTGTTTGTTTGTTTGGGGATTTTTTTGGGTTTTTTGGTTTTTTTGGGGTTTTTTTGTTTCTCTCAAAGTTTGAAAATCCAAGCAGTACATGCCAAGTATATTATCGTTACCCACAAGGGTTTTGACCACGTAAAAGAATTTGAAAGGTTTGTGATAATGGACTTCCATTTGTAGAAATTGCATGGGTTCTTCTCAGGTAGCTTCCATTTATTCAGGTCTCAGTCAGTGTTAACACTTTATTCATTTGCCTGCAGGCTTACAGCTCTGCATTTCCCTAAGTTCCTCTGAAAAGTTTATTTTCAAAGATTGTCACATTATTTGCCACTGTCAAATTTTCAGATTCCAGGAGTAGGTGAGATAAATGGTAGATGTATAGTTGTACTATTTCATCCTTGAGTATTGGTGAGACTTGTGGGTGAATACCATCTAGCATGGTCATTTGCTAGTTTTATTCTACTTCTATTTACGTGATCACCTTCGGCTTATAGCATTGCTTCAGTTGATCCTTCATTAACCAGGTTGATCCTTCATTAATCCCAAAATACAGCATAGGAATCTCCTCAGGTTTTCCTGCTTTGAACACTGATAGAAAAAAATATTTATCTCCTCTAAAGTGCTTGTGTTGTCCCTGAATATATCATCACTAATGAACATAAGTCCAAAGACTATCTCAGGTTTTTTCTTCTTGTTGATTTTGATGGTTTAGTTTAGATTGCAAGTTACATTAGATTCTGTACTTAACCAAGCAGGAAACCACCCCAAGTTGTCAATCATGGAAATTAGTTTTAATTTGAAAGCTAGTATCTGGTAGTTATTGATTGCTAAATTGCAAAGCAGAATCCCTTAAGTAAGAAAACAAAATTCTCGTTGAAAGGAAATGAAGGAGGAATTACCTTGTAAATAAGCAAACATTTGAAGAAGTATTATTTTGATCACACGTGTAACTCGCCTACAAGTAAAACATTTTCTTTAAGTTTTTTTTAAATAGGACAGGGTTCTCAATCTTAGAGTATTCTGATGTCTTTGACAAGAGAAAGAAAACTATTTCTGTGTACCCAGGAACTAAAAAAGGAAAAAAGTAAAGAAACACAGTGAGTTTTACTGATCATTAAAAGAAACAATGTTTGTCTTCTAAACGAAACCCAAAATGTTTTTCAGTATCACCCTTTTTCAAATGTGCATTGTATTTGGCAAGATACTATTGTCAATTCACATTCAGAGCACTCATCTTGTGTGTGCAAGATACAGTCCTATGATGAATTATGAATCCAGCTCTTTCCTTCAGGGTTTGTTTCTTGAACACTTTTTTCTTGCTTTTAAATATTTATTGTAAATGGACTTGCAGAAAAGTGTAGAAATGTCAGCTATAATCTACTTTTTGTATGCTGGGGAAGCCCTAGAATGCAAGTCATCTTTCATATTCCTCTTGCATCCTTTCTGTTTGCCTTTGGAGTGCCTTGGAGCTGACTGACAAATTTTCTCACACTCCAAATCATTTTGAGTCAACACGGTGTGCTCTTTTACATCCCTGTCACTTCATACTGTTGCTAAATAATGTATTGGTATTAAGCTGGCAGCTTTGGGTATAGGAATGCTGGGACCAGTGCCAGAATTAGCTCTGGTCCATAATCAAATAATGGGTTATCAGCTGTCACCTGAATATATTTTCTTTAAGAACTTCTCTGCTCTCTTTAAGTTCATCTTTTTTTTTTTCCTCCTGCTGCGTTTTAAACCTAGTCACCAGCTAAGCACCACACAAACACTCAGTCACTCCCTGCCCAGTAGGTTTGGTGAAAAGAATTGGAGAAAGTTCATGGACTGAGATAAAAAGCTTAAAATTTGAAATTAAATAAAAATAATATAATGATAACAAGAACAACCACAGCAAATCTAACTTTTAATTACAAGGTAAAGAAGACAGATAAATAAAACCCCAAAAAGGCAAGTGGTGCAAATGAAAGGAATTGATCAACAGCAACTTATAAATGCCCAGTCAATCCCTTGGCAGTGTACTTCCCAGCAAAGTTCTCCTTCGTCCTTTATGCTCAGGTTCTCCAAGATTTATATCAATGGTATGGAATATTCCCCTGGTGAGACAAAAACAGGACACCTCAAGAAGTAGAAATGATGAAACTTGATGATCTGGTCTCACAAAAAGTTGGGGGAAAAGCATCAGATTTAAAAGAATAAGTAACACTGGTCAATGTTCTGATTTAATTTTTGCCATACTCTTAAGGCAATGCCTGTGTTTGAGCAGATGAGCTTGTCTGACAGTGTACAGTGGGCAAGCTGACTGACATTCCTGAATCTCTGAATCTTTATGGATGCTCTAAAGTTGGCATGTTCACTCAAGCAGCTGTTATAGTTTAAGTAATATTGTCCATGCCTCCAGATAGAGTTTAGAAATAAACTATAAACTTCTGAATAAACTGTATTTCTATTCCATGTTTGGTATCTTATACAAGGCACATTCAAGATGTCACCTTTCTCTTAGAAAAGACTGAGAAAGAATGGCTACCAAATTCACACCTTTGTTTAATTTTTCTGCTGATGCACAGCAGAATGGCTTATTGTAGGCTCAGTGCCTAAAGTCATATTAATTGCTCATTTGCATCACCCAGTTCAGATAAACTTTTGGCTCTATCATCTATCACTCGAGATGGAAGAAATGAGGAGCATCTGTGAAGGCACATACCTCACATAACAGAGAGGGCTTTCCCTGATCACTGCAGGTGCCATATGGTGCATGCACTATTGACTAGGAATATGGAGAAGTCTGGTGTGGCCTGCAGGAGTTGCTGGTCGAAGCAAAACACAACCAGCATGGAGATTTTCCTGCTAATTTTTACTCTCACATTTCCAAGTAACTCTGTACCTTGAGGTCTACAGTCTGTAGAATATATGGGCAGCTGCTTTTCAGTTTCTTCGTGTATGAGGCTTATATCCCTGAATTACTAAATCAGCTACCCACCAACTGATTTAATATTGTAGTTCTAACCTAGAGACATAGGTGAGATAACGACAATAACATAATACAGGTGTTTGAAAAACAGAAATAGTCTTTCTGTTAAAAATAAAAAGTAAAGTACAGCAAACTGAAGAAAATTATTTTACATCTTTAAAGACCTTTGTTATGGAAAGGTATTCATAAGCCAGCATAAATCATGACATGTAACAATTGAATTTTGTAAAAGTACAAATCAACTTAAGAAACAAGAAAAACATAAGCAAAATATTTATGGAAAATAGGGATTTTTCATTTTACATTGCTGTGCATCATGCTGTGTTCTATGTCTGCCAAGAGAACTCCCAAATGCTGTGTAGGAGACAAAAATTAGTAATTTCACAGAATCACAGAATGTGCTGAGATGGAATGGATCCACAAGGACCATTGAGTCCAGCTTCCTGTCCTGCACAAGATATCTCCAAGAGTCACACTATTTAAATTCTGCCTTTTAGAAAGGGTCTGAGAGATTCCCAGTAAGGAAGTATACTGTGATGTTCTGCTCACTCTGCAGTAAAAAGGATTTAAAGCTAAATAAAAGATGAACTTTTGCAAATTGGAAAGGTCAAGGATTTAAAATGAAAGATTTTAGAGGAACTAAAAGCTGAGGATAGAAGCTCCAAGCACAAGCTCGCTGTCTAATGGCACCAACAGCCCTGATAGCTATTGCATTCTGCAGTATATATTTCAAAATGTGTACTGAGAAATTATCTGAAAGAATGAAAATAATTCTTCTGAAAAATGAAAGTTTGCATCCCTGACAAAAGAATGAAGTAGTTTTGGAAGAGTTTGAAGAAATTATTTAGAAATGTTTTATAGCTTTGCCTTAGCATCTTAGATGGTTTTATTAACTGGGTAAATGGAAGGAGGAAGACTATTTGTGGAAGAATTCTACATGCCTCATATTAAAATACTCCTGCATAATTTATGAATAGAGGTCTGTTTTTTCAAAACACTAGCAGAATCAAATCTTTCCCCTTTTCACAGATCCCAAAGGATGCTTCCACACAGGCTCTGAAAGAAAGTGTCATCAGTATTTGTTTAGCTTATGCTCGAATGTGCTTCTCTGTGTACACACAGATTTCCTCCAAATTGTTTGTTGCAGTGGTGAAAAGAGACTCAGGCTTCTAATGATGAGCTTGTGCTCCTCCTTTATCTGAGTAATTATCTTTGAAAGGGAACAGGAACCTTCAGCTCCTGCTGGATTCCCAAGTGATGTAGAGAATTCCAGTCATGGTCTGGAAACCGACCATCATGACTCCACTTTCCTCAGTCACACTGATTTCAGAAAAACATTTAAGGACTTTCTGGTAGCTTCATCTATACTATATATATTATACTATGTTTGGAACCTTATTTGTTAGTCAGAGATAAAGTCACAGCTCACTAGCTCTCCCCAAGCACACACTCTTAGAAGAGACTAGCAAATCACATTTCCATGGCAACACAGTTTCCAGAAACTCTGCTGCAAACAAAGGTAAAATGTCTTGAACACAGTTCATGGTATTGAATAAGTGAAGTCACTTTCAGCTGCAAGCTGCATGTCTGCAGAAGTCAACAGTTTTTCCAAGTCAAAGAGTGAGGACAATTAATAGAAAGACCCTCAAGCTTGTCCTGTGGCTGGAGAAAGCAAACAGGGAGCTGAGGAGGATCACATCGCCTTTCCTCACACTGCAGAGTTTTACCCACTTCAGGGGTTCAAAGCCTAATCAGCATCACCTATATGAGCTCAGACAGAGAAATACTTAATTCAGGATGACAGAAGTTTAAACCAATAAAACCAGTGACACTACACCTAGCAAGTCTGCCCTCAACCCTATTTCTGCAGTATTCATTTAAAAGCCTTCCATATTTTAGTCTAGCGTCCTCTTCACATCCTCATCCTCTTTTTGGTCTCTGTAATCAAGTCTGATATTTTCTTTTCTTGCCTGAGCGAATCCCCTGACTACAGAATTCTTAAATGAAATATCAAGACTCTCAATCAGTAATTACTGGCTTTAAAATGGTGCATTCACTAATCTGTAACCCCTCCCAAGTCTTTGCCTGTTGATTTAAATTCCAAGCTCAGCAGGAGAAAATCCTACCCTATAGCTAAGATATACCTGATACACTGGGATCTTAATATTATATGAGTACTTAGTCATGAGCACATTTGCAATGTATCCTTTGCCTCTTCACAAATAGAAGGATTGACAATACTGTCAGTTCTTCCACCATCTCCACCTCTGCCTTCACCACCTTTTGAAGGTGGAAAATGGATGAGGCAAGGCAAAAACCTCAGAGATACCAGGGCCAGCGAAGAAAAACTATGATCACAGCCCTCCCCAGCAGAGTTAAATTTAAAAATGTACCATTTAGGAATTTATCTAATCTCATCTTTGAACAATAGCAAACACTGATAACTCTACTACCTATCTTTGTAAATTAGTTCAATGATTAATTAACCTTACTTCTAGGAACTCCCCCTTAATTTCAAGATTGAAAATGACACATTTTAGTTTCCAGTCACTAGATCTTGTTATGCCTTTGTTATTAGCAAGATGTAAATATGTTTTGGTACTGCATAGCTCTTCTATGTATAGGAAACCCCATAAATATTAAAACTGGAAAGTGTTTATCACAGTTGTTTGAACAAAGTGAACAAATAGTAATCATCCTACACATAAATGATTCTTATACCAAGTATTTCAATTTGTATGTGTTCTCTTAAAAGTATACTCTTCCTTTTAAATTTTTTTTTTTAATGAAAGAGAAGGCCACAAATGTTGATTAGACCATTTGTTCTGATTTTTCATAGGATATCAAATTTCATGGAGATCCCCTTATAGATAACAAATGACTGTACTTACAGCAATCTGTACCAGTCCTTAGGTGACCTAACTGTGACTTGGCAGGGAACAGGAATGACTAAGGTGTCACTGTCTTAATTCCTGCAATGATAAAGAGCTGCTGTGACAATTCTTGCAAAGGAACTATGTTCTATTCAATAGGTGAATGTATAGGGGAAAAAATTCAGCCTACTTAGCAGAAAAATGTCCCAAACCTGAATGTGGCAGCTCTCAAACCCTCAATGATGTGGTCAAGACACATACCTGGTCTCACTGTTCCCTGTACCATCACCAGCTATGGTTATATTATTTTTGATGCTCAATAGAAATAAAAACCCTGAGGGAACAGCAACATGTATGATCAGTTATGCCTGGGGGAAAAAAAAATCTACTTAATTATTGAAATTGCTCAGCTGAGATCCTGAGAGATGAGGTTCACTTACAGTGAATACCTTGATCAGGAGACTCAAGGTTCATTATTGTAGGGATTACAATACAGGTAATTTTCTTCATCCCATGACAGAGGAGAAAAAAACTGAAAAAAAGATTTCCAAAACTCACAAATTTTGAGGTTTTCTGCCATCTCCACGTTTATCTAGCTCAAATTACATGCACAGAGCACTAACTTTTCTTTTTGAAATTGTGTTAAAACACTTCTTTTTTTGCCAATACCATACTTAATTTTAAAAGCAATCACTTCAAGGTGAACAGTTCTTTCCCTATCCCCATAGTAATTGTCATCACTGCTAGGAAACTGCACTTGTTTTTAAAACTGCACTTATTTAACTTCACTCTGTAGCCACCTTTTTTTTTAATATTTTATTTTATGCATTTGTAAGGCTTCTAGTAATATGTCTACCATGTTTAAGTGCCTTTCAAAGTACAGAGCTCAAGTAATGTCCCAACCTTCTCTTTTAATGTAATTTTTTGTTTGTTTGTTTGTTAATTTATTTCTGGCTCATTTGTTATCATTTCTTGAGTTTTTGTCTCCTGTATCTGTGTTTGAAATAGGCATACAAGTATACTTTTCTAATGCTGTTATCTTCATCTATACTGAATTGTCACAGAAATATTTTTGCAATTTCAGAATTATTCTTCTGCTAGTCATAAATGTTGATAACAAGCTTTTTTTTTCAGATCTTTACTTTCAAAGACAGAATTTGTGTCCTGCTGATATAATTTTTATCACTGAAACTTTCAACTATTACCTTGCCTCTGAATGTATGAAAACACTTTTTAGTGAATTGAGAGCATTTAGCAAGGTTATTTTGACCATTTTATAATAATCTCTCACATTTTTCCCATATATAAATATATATAATAAACAAAAATATATAATATATAATAATAAATTTTTATATATAAAATATATTTTAAAAGTCAGCCTTTGAAATATGTAAGATTAACAAGAAAAGGCTTAAATTGCCACTTAATTCATCATATAAAACACAGTCTACTTAGGAATGCAAAACATCTTGGAGAAATCTAAGTGCTATGTCAAAATGTGCTTTATTCAAAAATGTAATCTCATTTAAATGAAGAAAACTATTGTATTGGACAGGGCCCTACTTCCATAAAACTTTCCTGTAGCTTTATATCCACTGCTTTATTTATACAACTTGAGTAATTATTTTAGACTTAGATGACTCCTTTCTGTGTCATTCTTTGTTTCCATTTTAGTCTTTCAGCCCTTTAATATTTTTTCAATGTTTGCCAAACATTAGCACAATTCATGGTGCTGCTAGTGCAGCTAGTTTATTTGATGTTATGATTTGGAAGAACTGTGAGCTCAATGGTCTGCAATATGTTTATTTTTAACATAACATTTTCCCCTCACTTTCTCCTTTGCCAAAATTGATAAATTCTATCTGCATCAGGTGGAGTGAATGTGTCTTCCTACATTCTTCTAAATACAGAAAACTATTTCTTGAATCTTTATACTTAGTCATTTTTTTGCAATTTATTAAATCACCGTTTTGCTGTAGCCATCTACCTGACTTCAATATTCATGTTTTAAATTGCTTAGAGCCTTCACCCTATTCACTGCTTAACATGTAGTCTTGTTTACCTTCCCTAAATACTACTTATTCTTATTATTATTTAACTATAATTGTTTTTGTTATTGTTAGTATTTTCATATAACTTTGGACTACTACTCAGCAGAAGTACCTTAGTGTTTTAGAATTTTGAGTACATGAGCAAGTCCTACTTTTTCTTTGAACTTTTCTACACTAAACTGATGTTTCCAATCAGTCTTGTTTATTTTAGGCATTAGAAAAGCCTCTTTTTAAATTTTTCCTTTTTCAAAGTTTTCTTGGAAAGTAATACAAGCTGAAGAATGACTGTTAATATCTCAGCAATTCTTGTTTTATATCCTAAAGTGAGATTCAGCATTGAAGGAGGGATATTTTAGACTGTCCACTTTGACCTCTCATGGCTAGTCAGGAATACAATTTTTTTTCTATATATCATGTATCATATATCACAAATGCCATCCCTGTGCATACTTTTGATGAATTATGGGGCACTACATGTGATACCTGTGCTTAAGAAACTGAATCCTGTTCCCAAGTGGTTGCTCCATGCAATGCTCCTTGACTCCATGCAGTCAAGGTCTAGGGTCATCTAAAGGGTATACAAGACATTTCTATGGCACTGGCAGGTAGGACACAATCTCTGGGAGACATTTGCCCTTTGGAGCCTCAGCTGAAAGGCAAGATTTCTGTGAAGGGCAAATGTGGTGAAAAGCAGGTAGGCAAACAGCTAAATGAAGCCTTTGATGTCCAGTGACCACGGGGAATGAAGAAAAGGACACCTACCCCATAAAGGGAGGGCTAAAAAGAGACTCATTTGCAAATTGAATCTCACCATCAGTGACACCATAATTAGGAAAGTATTTTCTACAATTATTTATTATGTTAAAATAAACGAAGAAAGATTTATGCTAGCTGGATAAGCTATTTTGCAGCATTTTTTCATTACAAACACTAATAAAGCTTTTTTATACTTCCTGTGTGATTCAAAGAAATGTATGAATTAGTACTTTTTTCTGATGAGAAATCACAGGTATTTTAACTGTGATTTTACTGTTGCAACTGTTATACATAAGTAGCTGAGCTCCTGCAACTCCCATTTTTAGATCCTCATTTTTGTTTTCTTCCTCTGTGGAACTAGTCTTCCATTTCCCAGAAAACCCTAACAAACATGTCCAACTAAATGACTAATGTTGACTTGTTTGATACTGTATTTTGTTAAAATTTAGTCTGTTACACCAATTAAACACAATCATCTTTAAATGCTATCCTATCCACCCTTACATTTGAAAAGTATCAAAATTAAACAGTTTCAATTGGCATAATGAATCTTTCAAATAATATAACTACTGAAAAAGGAGATACTTCCTGTCATACAGTGATGGTGATTAGAAAGTAGGAGTTTGCTTTGTGAGTTTTGTTCTGTGGAATGAATAGACTTTAACAGTATACAGATTTTTTTCCTGTTTCATCAGTAAGAATTTCTTTGATCAGTGGCATTTTCTGGGTTCAATTTTTGTTGTTGATTTTTTTTCTGTTTTCAGAGCCTTTTTGTTGTTGTCCTGATCTCAGCTGACAGATTTTATTTTCTTATTAGTAACCAGAACAGGGTTGTGTTTTGGATTCAATAAGAAAATAATTATGATAATACTATTGGTTTAGTTTTTGTTAAATAGTGCTTGTCTAAGTCAAAGATGCTTTAGTTTCCCATGGTCTCCCAATGAGCAGCTGCAGAAGAAGCCATTGGTAGCATGGCCAGGACAGCTGAGCCTCTTTGGTTATATTTCATAACACAAAGCATCACAGACAGTATATAGTTTGGAGGAGATTGGCTGGAAGATGCAACATCAATTGGCAGGTGATGAACAACTGCATTGTGTATCACTTGAGTTTCTTGGGGTTTGGTAGTCTTTCTCTCATTTTCATTATTATTATTACTATTATTATTATTATTGTTGTTGTTGCTGTTGTTGTTGTTGTTGTTGTTGTTATTATTATTGTTATTAGTATTAGTGGTGGTAGTGGTGGTGGTGGTGGTGGTAGTAGTAGTAAAAAATTTTACTTAGTTTCAATTAATAAACTATTTTTATGACAGACCATTAGGTTTTACCCTTTTTTTCCAATTCTCTCTCCATCCCACCAGGAAGCAGTGAATGAGTGGCTGTTTGGTCCTTACTTGCTGGCTGTTGTGGTTTAACTCCAGTTGTTTTCAGCATCCAGAATGAAAAATGTAAAAAAAAAAAAAATCTGGAGGGGTCTAGTAGAGATGGCCTTCATCTATTTAATTATTGTAATTCATATTGGATAAGTGAATACAGTAAAATTGCTAATATGAACTATATGGAAACAGTTCTGATGTGCAAAGGTCCCTAATTCACTGATGCAGCTGTTTAAAACTGAATTAGGTTTATCACTCCTTCACTATTTATTTTCTCCAGATTCACTGAATAATTGGAAGGAAATTTTCTCACCCCCTCTTTATGTCTCCATTGAGCATGGAAAAGTTGGAAAAATCCCATTGTATGGGATAGTTGAGGAATTTTTCATTACAGAGCTACATGTTTTGCAACATCAGCTGTAAAGAAGTGTAGCAAGAAATAACAGATGTTCATGACAACATGGAAATGGAAAAGCAGGATCTAGTACTCTAAAAAAAACCTCATTATGTGAAACATTTTGAGTTGAGGAAAGATAATCCTAAGGGCTATTTTCCTCAAGTAACATCAAGTATTTTTCCAGCATCCCTCTACAGTTTTGTTCTATTTTCATGCACAGTATATCTTAGCACAGAATGTCTTACTGAAATTTAAATGAAGAAGACGTGCTTTCTTGTGGCCATAAATAAAAACTGTGAAATGAACACACAGATAGCTAGACAGAGAGTTGGACAGACAGGTAAGTATGGAGAGAACACAGTTCTGCTCAGTGACTGATAACCATCTGAAACATTGCTGGAATCCAGGGAACTCCTTATTCTCCTGTGCAAGCCATTTGGATGGCAAGCCACACTAACTCACAAGACCTCAGCTTCAGAGTGGAGTCTGGAGGGCACAGATTCCTCTTCAACATAGCTTACAAATGTCACTGTGTGAGGGAAAAAATCTCAAGTTCTTGGAGACGTGTTGTACCTACTTAAATATTTCTTACATGTTTCTGGAATTGTCTCCTTGGAAACTGGAGTTTCAGCTTGTCTCTTTATCCCTTTTGTCCCAGGTAAGGTTCGAGAAATCATTAGTAAGTTGAGATGCTGGTAGCTCTGACAACTTTACATCATTAGTATGCCAACAAGTGGGAAGTAGAAAAATGTATGCAGTTTCCTGCTTGTTCTCCTATTTGTCCTACTGGAGAAATGAGTTGGTGAAAGTAGCAATATCAGCTTTTGAATTTGTTATCACTCACATACTATTAAACAAGTATGCACATAAATACAGAATTAAAGAGGCTGCTCTTACATGTTAGATGATGAAAATACAGTAATGAGAAATTTTTCTGTTACATCTCAGACGAATTTATTAATTAATTGAAAGTTTCAGAATATTTTGAATTTCAGTAGACTATGATTATGTGCATGTTCATCAACACAATAACATACAATAAATAAAATATTGTATATTATCTAGAATAGCAGAAGGAATACCAAAGAAGAACTTTCATACTGGTCTAATTGTTAGTATCCATGGATGGATTAGAAGAACAAAGTAGCAAACTAGGTTTGTGCCTTTGCTGGGCTTGCCTCCATGTTTTCCCCAAATGCCCTGAAATTTAGAGCAAATAGTTGCACAACAATAACAGGAAACATAATTTTCATTATGTCCAATTTAATTTTGAAAATAAGGAGATGAACACATACTATGGAATCCTGTTTCTTGTCCTAAGAAGAACAAACCACTTAGTACTACTGGGTTAACAATAAACACTCTCTTTAGTGCAGAAATTGGAGAGTACTGAATTCAAAAGTCTTTGTATGAAGGTGATATATTGCACTTAACACTGCTGACCTTCTGGATATTCACAAACTTTGCACCAATTTATTTGTTAGCATATTTATTGCAGGACAATATTTTAAACTTTTATTACATACATCTTTCTTCACAGCACTGGGCACCAGACCATAATGCTTTGTCTTGGTTTCAGCTAATTTAGAGTTAATTTCTGCTGAGTGGCTGCTACAATGCCGTGGGTTTAGACTCAGAAGGAAAATGGTTTTACTAATACAGTGATGATTTGGGTTTTTGTTAAGTCATATTTTTATTCTAAGTCAGGAAATTATTTTTTTCTCACAGGCTCTGCCAGTGAACAGGTAAACCAAAGAAATGGGGAGGGAGCAGAGCTGGGACAGCCAGAACTGACCAGAGGGATATTCCCCACCACAGAATGCCATGTCAAGTACAGTAATTTCATGACCATAAGGCGCATCGGACTATAAGGTGCACCCCCCGGGAGTTGGCAAATTTCGCAACTTTGTAGATCATATAAGGCGCACCGGACTATAAGGTACACTTTTTTTTTGCAGCGAGGTTCCGCCCCCACCTCCCCTTTCCGCACCACCCAGGCCCGCCTGTACCCGGTAGGAGGGGTGCCGCAGGCCCGCCTGTACCCAGGAGCCACAGCTCCACAGGCCCCCTGTACCCAGCAGCCATGGGTCCGCTGGCCCCCAGGCCCGCCTGTACCCAGGAGTTACAGCTCCGCCAGCCCCCTGCACACAGCAGCCACGGCTCTGCCTCCACCCAGGCTCGTCTGTACCCAGAACCTTTCGCTGCGCCAGCCCCCTGCACCCCGCAGCCACGGCTCTGCCTCCACCCGGGCTCGTCTGTACCCAGGACCTGTGGCTCCGCCGGCCCCCTGCACCCAGCAGCCACGGCTCCGCCTCCACTCGGGCATGCCTGTACCCAGGAGCCGTGGTGCCACGGGCCCCCCTGCACCCAGCAACTGCTGCACCGCGTGCTCCTGGACTTGCCTCCACCCGGCAACCGCGGCCCTGCCTCCACCCCGCTCCCGCAGCCCTGCCGGCTCCCCCCCTGGCTCGCAGCTCACACTTCCAGGTTGGCAAATTTCTGAACTTTTGCCCACATATAAGGCGCACTGGACTATAAGGTGCAATTCTGGGTTCGAGCGAAAATTTTAGTCAAAAGGGTGTGCCTTATAGTCATGAAATTACTGCATATAAAATGGGGGAGTTACCCATAAGTGGAGTGATCTGGGTTTGGAAGGAGGGTATGTTACCCATTGGTCTGTGGGTGGTGAAAATTGTATTGTGCATCACTTGATTTTTTTCCACTTATTAATTATTGTTACAATTTACCACTACCATTTTTTACTTTATTTTTGCTTATTAAACTCTTTCTATTTCAACCTACAGGTTTTACTTTGATTCTCCTCCCCATTCCATGGGGTTTTGGTTTGGAGAGGAGGGTTGACTGAGCAGCTGTGTAGTGTTTAATTTCCAGCTGGACTTAAACCATTACATTCTTTTGAACAGTGGGCATGAATATCATTATAAATACCTCCAGGAGTTATCTGTATTCCTATAAATAGGTTTCAAAATGTATATGTTAATTCTTTAAATTGATGTCTCATTATAATCAGGTTGCATGTCTACAGCAACACCCACAAAAACACGTGGCAGAGGGTTCTAACCCATAGCAAGTCTGCAATTTTTCCCTTCTCTATCTCACACTTCTAATCCAGACATGAAAAATAAATTAAAATAACTAAAGTACGTTAAAATAATTCTAAAGTTTTGTAAACTCATGCTGATTATCTTGTATGTGAAATATTAAAATAAAAATAAATATTATGTGTCCCTCTAGAACTCATCATACTGATTGGTCATACATGCAAATAATTAATCCCTAATCTGCTTACATAAGGGGAACAAAAGACTGACATAGTCAGGATACCACAGAATCAGATAATTGCATCCTGGGTAGCACCAGTGAGTTCACTGAAAATTGTGATTTCATTCTCAATTTCTTGTAGCCATATAGTTTTGACTCAAGATTTAAAATTTTTAGTGTTGATGAAGAGCACTGACATTCTTTAAAAGAAACTGGAGGAAATTATGAAGAACTTAGACAGAGTTTATTGTACAGAGACGCAGTAGAATCATAGAATATCCTGAGTTGGAAGGGTTCAACTCCTGGGTCTATATAGGACAGCCCCAAGAGTCACACCATGTGCCTAGAGCTGGCCAGCTGTGGTGAGGTGAAAGATAAAAGGCAATACTAGTAATTCATCACTGATGATGACTCAGGAAGAAGTGAACCCATTGTTCTGCATCCAAAAATGATCAGGTATTTGCGGGGAAAAAACCCATGCAGGCTGATTTAGCATAAAATCCCAAAATAAATTTTGGAATTGAAGACAGAAGAACAGTTTGTCAAAGCTATGTTGCATGTGGTGGTTTTGGCTAGAATAGAGTTTACTTTCTTCATAGTACCTGGTACGGAGCTATGTTTTGGGGTTTCTTTGATGTTGTTGGATGTTTTTAATTTCTTCTGAGAAGTGCTTACACAGAAGCAAGACTTTCCCTGCACCACCAGCAAGGACACTGAGGATCCACAAGAAGTTGGGGGTGGGACACAGCCAAGGCAGCTGACCGCAACTGGCCAAGGCATATTTCATACCTTATGATGTTGTGCTCGGCATATAGACCTCAACAAAAAAGAGGGAATAGGAGGGCATTCAAAATGTTGGCATTTGTCTACCCAAGTCACTGTTACATGTGATGGAGTTTGGTTTTTCCTAGAGATGTCTGCCCAAGAGAAGTGGTGAATGAACTTCCTGCTTTGCCATGCTTACGTGGCTTTGGCTTCTCCTATTAAACTGTTTTTAACACACAAGTTTTCCTGCTTTCACCCTTTTGATTCTCTCCACATCCCATCAGGGCGTAGTGAGTGAGCAGCTGTGTGGGGCTTAGTTGTCAGCTGGAGTCAGACAAGATTGGGTGATCTAGGCTAGCTGTTGTAAAACTTGTTTCTGGGGGTAGAGCGGAACAGAAAAAATATAATAATATAGACCAGTTACATTTATTTTTATTGCCATTGTCTTTATTACCCCATGGATTCGGAAAGGTTGTATTCAAAACATAAGAAATCCAGTTGTCAACCAGCCATAAGAATGGTATGTCCAGTGTGCAGCTGAGAAATCAAAAGAAATAGAATAAAGTGACAATTGATCTGACAGAAAAAGTCTTACACTGGAATTTATTTTCTTGATTTGTCTAGACACTATCAAGGACTTCCAGGGTAGGTCCACATGGCATGACATGGGTTGTCTGAAGAATTTGCAGGAATCAACAGCTGTTCTTCTGTCTCGATGACATTTTGCTACCCTGGAATCAAAGAGTCAAAGATAATGACAGAAAACAACTTGATAGACCACCATGCAGGATGGATGAATATGGATGTCTACATGGTGACATAGCTGAGCCTTTGAATGGTACTGTGCAAGCTGTAAAGATTTTTACTAAATATAGTTCCAAAGGATTTGAAAAGAGGCAGTGATAAATTATTTACTGCGCTTTCTTATTAAATACCTGGAAATAGACATCCGTGTTCTCTTTTCAACTCATGTAGCAACAGTAACTACAGTGTTACAAACATTGCTTTTCAAATAATTCAGACCCCTTTTTAGGGGTTGGGGGAGTTTTTACTCTTTCCCTTGGTGGAGAAATTTTCCCCATTATCATGTTAAGAACCTGGTCGGGCAACTCCCTTGGCTTCTGATCGCTCATGACAAAAGAGAGGGATGGGGATGGATGGCCGTGAATTGCTTTGTCCTTCCAAGGGGACACTCGCTCTCGCCGGCCCAAACACGGAAGAGAGAGGCTCTTTTTCTCCGCGGTGGGACCTGCCCTGGATTCCGGCACTGCTAAAGCTTCCTGCTTCTGAGAACAGAGCTGAGAACCCGGACGCAAACGGTGAGCGGAGTTTTTTCCTTCACCCTTCTCCCACCTGGGATGGCCTTACCGCTGCCGCCTCACCTGCCTGCTCTGGCTACTGCTGCGGCTCAGAGGAGGCCACCCCGCACCGCTCCACTGGGACCGTGTGGAGGAGGAGGGCATCTGTAACTGGGGAAAAGGATTGAGACTGAGTTTCTTTCTGTTTTGTCACTGATTTTTCACAGCTGATATTCTTGTTTGTCTTGTAGATTTATCAGTAAAGAACTGTTATTCCTAAACCCATATTTTTTGCCTGAGAACCCCTTAATTTCCAAATTATAGTAAACTGGGAGGGAGGGGATTTTCACTCTCCATTTTGAAAAAAAGGCTCTTGCCTTTTTTCCTGCAATAATATCCTCTAAACCAGGATACCCCTTAACCACAACAGACCACCCTCTTTTTCCATCTCCACAAAAGTGAAATTTTTCTCAGACAAATAAAAAATAGTTACTAATTTTCACCTGAAATTTTACTTATACAGTTCAATACTTCAAGTAGCTGAATGTTTAAAAGCCATATATGACAGTAGGGTGTTAATTGTTTAATGTCTTCACTATTATTCTAAGGACTAGACTAAAAAATCCATCAGTTTAGTGTTATAAGTCATCATTAACACAAAAGTCAATTTTTCATGAGTTAATAATCAAAATAATGATATTTGCTGGGTTTTTTTAAAAAAACTCCATCTGCTTTAAAGCCCGAGATTTAAACCACATGAGATTTCAAGATTCTTATACTTTTAGCTCTGAGATCAATAAGGGAAAGTTCATAACATGAACTCTACAGAATTAATTACAATAAGATCAGTGACATCTCTGTCATTCCACCTTCCATAATTATTTTTTAATAATTTGAATTTCCATAGTCTCCAGAGATATAACTTGTAATGCTTTAATGCTGAGCTATGCAGAATTATATTGGATACTTTCATTATTGCAATCCTTTCCTCACAGAAAATATTATATTTAAAAAAAAAAAAGTAAAAAAAAAAGTAGCAGTGTTGCATACTAAGTTTCCAAGAAAATTTTCTCTGTATTTTTGAAAGTGACGAGTTTGAGGAGGCTGAAGGGTGCAATGACTATTTCAGGACAAACAGAAGAAGAGATGAAACTGATTTACGGCCTCTGGAACATATTGCTGGTAGTCATAGCCTCAGAAGGTAAATGCAAAATTTTGCTTATATGTTGCTTGGTGGGGCAGTTATACTGAAAACTAGTGGGGTTGTGAGTTGGTGCAGCAAAACTCTGCAGGATATGTGTTGTATTGTAGCTGTAGCTATGTTGGCTCCTCAGTGTGGTCAGCTCATGCTTTTGCAGTGAATCTCCCAAATGTTCCTACTTAGAGCAAAGATGGTTGTTTCAGATTGTGGGGTGGTGTCAAGGCATTGGATTTCTTTAAGATGAACCTAAACATGCACCAGGAACGTATTTAATATTCTCCTGCTGCAGTCACTCTGCCTAAGGGACCAAACTAGGGCTAGTCTGAAATAAAATCCATGCAAAACGAGCAGGAGGGTATGACGTCTGCAGCGCCAAGTCTTTGGTCTGTGCATATCCACCCATCTCCATATCATTGTACTGTTTTTCCCTCTCTCACTGCTCTAAAGGTCACTTGTTTTAACAGCTGTCATTTCAACATTAGTAGACATATGCCTGCTAGCTGTCACCCACAACAGCCTGGAAACTTCTAAATCTCCACTTATTTCAAGGAGTTAATCTTGTCTGACCTCCTGCACTCCTCTAATTATTTTTCTGGGAAATATGGACAAAAATATATACTTAAAAATTAAGAGAAAAAACTGATTTGAAGAACAGGTGATAGATATGTATATAAAAGCAAGAAATGAATGGCTCTATCAAAGGTACTGAACTTGCTCCTTCACTGGCTAGCATGTTGTGAAGTTACTTACAGCTATGCAAACAGGTATAAATTGTTACCAAATCCAAATTAGAGTGTCTATATACAGTTTGAACTCACTTTGTAAATGACTCCACAAAATGCTCAACAATGGAAAATGAAACACTGTAGTGTGCCCTGCTGTCATCACACTATTTCAGACACTCATTATCCTGGAAAATATATGCCTCTTTTTCACAACTGTAAACCACTGAAATAACAAAATGAACAAAGAATGAGGCATTATATTGGAATGATCTGGAGAGCATAAGTAAAATCTCACTAAACTCAAACAATAAATTGAATAAGAAAACCTCTATTATTGCTGGTGCTCCAAAAGAGCATTAGACCTGATTGCATTTTTAAGCTCTTTTTTCTTTTTTTTACAAGTATTTTCATAATGCCTATAAGTAATTTTTACTTCTTTATCTATCTGGGCACATTTCTAATCTATGTAAAATATGGTTACTCTTCAAATTTGCATAAGTATGCAATTTCATAGTTCAAAGTTCCAGGACAGCAAACAAGATGCACATGCATATTATTAGTATTTTAATCCTAAAATAAAAGAAAACTTTTAAAAGAGAAATAACAGGCTTCTGAAGAGTTTTCATTTCCTTTTTAGCAATAGAATCTTGCACAGTTCTGGAGAACCAGAACTCAAACTCGTTTTGCAAACACTTCAAATGGATGTGAGAATTTTTTATTTTCAAAAGAATTTTTGACAAACTTTTAGAAATCAGTTATTATTTCCACCTGTAAATTAGATCTTAAATGCTAGGAACAGGAATTTGAAGTTATGATTCCTTGTTGAAGCTCTTCAGAAGAGCTGCAAGAGCTTGTGCCCTCAGCTATCGACAGAACTTTACTGTAGAACTCCATTTATTTTACACATGTACTGCAGGATTTCATTCTGCAAGTTAATCCATGTCATTTTCAGGTAAAGAGCTCTACATATCCTTATGTGATACAGACTTCTGAGTTTCATACTGAAATTGTTTGCAAAACATGTTAAAAAGGACGAAGAAAACAAAACCCATTAAAAAACTAACATGAAAGATCATTTCCTCTGTTAATATCTAGAGCACTTTTTTGTCAGAATCAGCCAAAATATGTATTACCTTATTTGTAGAAAATCATTCAGGTGTGTCTTTCATTTTAAGAAAGAGATAACATTTGAAGTCTGTTTTATTTAGTTTTTGTTTATTCAACAGCAGAGTGTATACAATTAATTTTTGCTCTGTTTTTCAGAATATCTTCATTTGCAAAAAATAAATTAATCTAAGCTCCAAACAAATACCTAAGAGGTCCATTCTTGCAGGTCACACACAAGAGAAAGGGCTCAAGGATTTCTATAGACCAGTCTGGCTTCTACTTCAAGCCCCCAGAGAAGAAACTGAAGGCATGACTTCAGTCAGAAAGTGCAGAAAGATACTGTCAAAATTCCCAAAGTATATGAAATAGGCACTTTGTTCCATGCAATCTTAACTGCAAGGTGTTCTTACCAATATGGACCCTCAAAGTTGTAGCTGCCACTTATTGGCTTTTCACTCTTGAAGTAAGAAGGAGAGAAAGCTGGGCTATATTTTACATAACTGTGTGTTGGGTTTGCATGGTGAGGCTTTGGGACCTACAGGGGTGGCTCAGAAGCTTCCAGAAGTTTCCCCCATGGCTGGCAGATCCAATGCCAGCCAGCTTCAAGGGGGACTCACCACTGGCCAAAGCCAAGCCACCAGGGATGGTGGGAGCATCCCTGGAATAATGTATTTAACAAGGGGGGGAAAAAAACTCTGTGCAATGGCAACTTCAGCCAGGAGAGAAGAATCAGGCTGAGGGAAACAACTCTGCAGACACCAAGGTTAAGTGTCGAAGGAGTGGAAAGAGGTACTCTGAGTGCCAGAGCAGAGATTCCTCTGCAGCCCGTGGTGCAGCCTGTGCACCCCTGCAGCACATGGAGGTCCAGGGGGGAAGCAGAGGTCCCCTTGCAGCCTGTGGAGGACTCCACAGGGGAACAGGTAGCTGTCTGTGGGAAACCTGCACTGGAGCAGCCTCCTGGTGGGACTTACGGGTTTGTGGAGAGAGGAGCCTACACTGGAGAAGGCTTACTGGCAGAACTTGTGACCCCATGGGGGACCCACACTGGGGCAGTTCATGAAGACCTCCAGTTCACAGGAAGGACTCACATTGGAGAAGTCCATGGAGGATTGTGTTCCACAGGAAGGGCCCCACACTGGAGCAGAGGAAAGGTTTGAGGAGTCCTTTTCCTGAGGAAGAAGGAGTGGCAGAGACAACGCATAATAAAATTACCACAATTCTCATTCTCCATCTCACAGGACTATTTTGTAGCCTTTTTACTCAAAACTCAACCCCCCCTTCCCCTTTTAGTATTTTCTTTTTTTGTAACACTTGAAAAAACACTGACATTAATTCAAAAATTAAACACAGCTGATCTACTAGTTATCACATCCACTTCGTCCCTTAAAGACTCCCTGCGGATCACTAAATTAGGCAGTTTCTTCATCTAAAAGACTGCATTTTTGTATCTCTTAAATAATTGTGTTCAGACTGTGGAGATCTGAAGACTCCTGCCACAGTCACATAGGAATGTATGAGTACCCTGTCATACACAAATTATTGGACCCAGTCAGTGGGCTGCATTTGGACAGACTTCAGTTTCTATAGAAAGACTATTTCATATCTTTCTTTCTCTAAGCAGAGGAAAATTTCTAACTTTCACCCTACCTGTGATGTGATACAAATATTTTTCCAATTCAGAATTGATTTACAAAACACAGCTATATTTAATAAATTACTACCATTGACTATGGAATAATAATCTCTTAAGATCTATGTCCAAAGAAATTTTGTACTTCATACTCTTTGATAAACTGATCTGAAGAGCACAAATATATAGGAGCGTAATGAAGATCCATCATCAACAATTATTAAAAAAAAATCAAATTGCAACCTGCAAGGAAAGGTTGGTCCTGAACTTACACTGGGGCCATATGTACATAGGATCTATAATGTCTCTCAAAATCTAGTAGAGAATTTATTATAGAAGATGAGCAGTTTCCCCCTGGCAGTACATGCCTTTACATTCAGTGCTAATCACATGCTATATTCATCACTACATGCAGGAACCATCATGTGCTTATATTGCTGGGGAGAGTAATTAAACGCAATGACATTTCGCTTGTGATTTGCTGGAGAGTTTTTTGCACATTTTCTTTGCTGGCTTCTTCTATTAGTTACTACTGTCTTGCAGTGAACATGTAATTTCCCCATAAGGGCAATATTAGACAAGTGAAATTATTTATAAGGACTGTTTGAACCTTTGTGTACAACCACAAACACAAATCAAGATAAATGCGGTGTGAGAGAGCAAGAAAATGTATAATGCTTAGTGAAATTTAGTGTTCAGACATTTCATGATAAACACAGCAGAACCACAGGAGGAAATTTTGCCCAACAATAATCTGCTGCTTATTTATGTCTTTTTTTTAATTGGTATTTCCTTCAGGCAAAAATGAGTCAAATGATGATGAAAACATTTGCCTTGGAATCTCCTCTTAAAGCCCACAACCTAAATGTCAGAGCAGTTATAAAAACAAATCAAAGATTCATATCTCTAGAGATGCCTAGCATCTGTTGTTTTGTTACAACTCTTGCACTTATGAAATGCAATTAGAAGAAAATAATGTTCTGCCCTGGATTTTCCCAGTATGATTACAGTATTAAAAATATCATTATTTATTGCATACTGTTGATTAAAATCGTTTTTCTGGTGCTGTTACTTGATATATACATGTATATACACATACATAAAGTACAAACCATTATTGACTATGTTTATGTTTTCATTATTATTATTATTATAGCTAGTACAATAGGCTAAGTGATATTTCAATCAGTCTTGTGTCTGTACTACACTAGATGAAATATAAGAATGTTCAAAAGCAGCATATTTGTATGTCTATGGTATTTGTGGTGCCTATGGTATTCTAAATACAACTAAGAATAAATGTGTTTGCAGAATCTATGCCTTCAAAGCAACTAGTGTGGTAGAAAAAGAGGATATGCACTCAAATGTGCACATTTGGGGCATGCATATATAAAAATTTTCTTAAATAATTTCATTTAAATACACTATCAAAAACAGTTTATATGTTTCTCAGGCTGTGACTGATCATATACATCTTACTATTAGCAGTATGATAAAGTTTTCTCCAAGTCCGTTAATAAATACAAAATTATTTGGGGATTTTACATTTTAATGATAATCCTATGACCTCCACTTCTGTTAATTTAAAGGGTTGTTGAGTGACTGGTGTTTAAAATGACAGTTGACTAGTTCACTAGATGGCAGAACTCACAGGTCTGTGGAGAAAAATACTATATTTGAAAATGTAATTGATGCAAAAACTCCAATAATGGTTTTATAAGAAATGTTAAGAGTAACATTCTGCTCTCATTTCCCCAGGTGTCAGACAAGAGATATCATGCTGGCTTCAGTAAATGTGATTCACATTTACATCAGTAGTAATCAAGATAGAATTGTCCCTTCATCTACTCAATTATCTATCTCCCTGTCTCTCAGTCGTCCCCCTCTGTCTCTTGCTGCATAGGTAGACAGATACAAGTGCACCACACAAACATTTAAAGAAACATTTGAAATTAATTTGAAAATATTTTAATACTATAAAATATAAAATGAAGGGCTGTACTTTTTTAGGAAGGATTTTATCTGACATTTTTAATTTTAAAAATAAGATAAATATTTTAGAAACATCATGGTTAACATGAGTATCTGTATATCCTTCAGGCCTTGGTATTCATATGTAAAGTGAAAAAAAATACTTTTATAGCAGATCTCTCTTATACAAGTGTGATGGTTTAGGAATAATATTGATGCTCAGACAGAACA
The DNA here is from genome assembly GCF_009819885.2 of Catharus ustulatus. Classification (NCBI taxonomy): domain Eukaryota; kingdom Metazoa; phylum Chordata; class Aves; order Passeriformes; family Turdidae; genus Catharus; species Catharus ustulatus. The sequence goes on from NC_046225.1 coordinate 50,304,760, forward strand.
GAAAAACCAGGAGCTGCTCCCTCTTCTGCTCACCTCTGGTGAGAGGGAAAAAAAGCAAAGATACCAAGTTGAGATATGAACAATTTACTGGAAACAGCAATGATGTAAGAAAAAGAACAGCAGCAACAATAACAGCAACAATACAGAAAGCAAAAATATACCAAGAGAGGGTGATTCACATGCAAAGAAATACTCCATGTCTCACCAGCTGGATCCAGTGCCACTTGGTCCCTGAGATAAAGAAAAAAATGGACCCCCGTGTGGCCACTGTCAACTTTTCTTCCCGAGCACAAAAAATTTCCTTCATGGAAGTAGGAATCCCTTACTTCTGCTTCCCAGCAGTGATGTGCATGTTATAGATCAACAACCTATGCGTGCCCACAGGGCTCCAGGCTCTGCACCCTCGTGGCTACTGAGAGAAAATTAATGCTCTCTGTTAACAACAAGATACAGGGAAGATACAGAATTGCTGAATATCATGAAGGAAAATAGTGGATTGAATTAGAATACTGTTTCATTTTATTAGAGGGATCTTTAATCAAATTTCAGCCTCCACAGTTGCCACATTTTGAATTTTGAATCATGGTATGGAGCAGTTTGCAAGAGCACAAGCTGCATACCATTTGGATCCGAGAAAAACCAAAAGCAGCACTTAGTTCCCTCAGGTCTACTATCCACAGAAGCCTGGTGGAGCTACCTTATGGTAAGACAGAACTGCTGAAACCCCTGTGGAGGGAAAGAATATCAAGTCCTGAGTACCAACCTTCCCACATTTCTTGCCCTATGACACCATGCTTTTTGTGAACATTGATTTAGCCAATGAATATGAATATCCTGCTGAGCATGAAAGTATGGATGGATAACTTACCAAAGCCTAGGGCTTGATGGATTTCCGTAGAAGATATGTGAGCTGTAGTGTTTTACCAGGTTCCTTGGGTCTGAGCAAACCAGGACTACATGTCATCCATCATCATCCAATTCTTCCATATTATTTAATAAAATATTCAGTGTTTTTGACATATTCTCTTCCATGCACAGACCTGCAGAATAAATATTGTAATGAGGTCTTCAAGGATACACCCTATTTTATGGATCACACAGGGTTGATAGGTACTCTGTGGCAGAAAGAACACCTGTTTATTTGTTTGTCCACATGGCTGTAGGTTTACTCAAGGCACTGTGGGGTTCTTTTTAGGAGAGGGGCCTATATTCAAGGATGTTTATCTGTCTGTTTTTTCTAGTTTCTGTGCTTCTGGTCAGGTGACATCTTCCATGGAGAGAGGGACTACGCCCATTATATCTCTGTAGTGGGATACTTGTGATGATAGTGAAGAAACAAGTTGGTGAGAGCCAGAGATGTGAGTCAGAAGTGGGGTTGTGTCCCATCACAGCAGCAAAAAAGAATTTCCAATAATGCAGATCAGAAGCAAATATTGAGTTTTTGGGCAGAGGTTAGCCTTGCATTGCTGCCAAAGTCAGAAAACACAAGAGAGTGAGATAAAAATATGGAGACTGATTTGAGTGGTCTATCCTTCATGCCCTGTGCAGTATCTAGAATGACAGAATGGATTAGCACACACTTGCTTTGGATCTGTTTCAAAGAAAAAAAATAATTGCAAGTTATTGACTCAGTTTCTGATAATTTCAAAGAAAACCATGCCCAAAAATACACTGTACCCAAGTTGAGTGGTTAGATTTACTGGGAAGCTATGGTACTTAGCTGATAGTTTGAAAACACTGTATTTGAAATGTGTAATGAAAAACACAGCACATGAAATGCCTGGAGGAGATTGTGCTTGTACACCCATCTATTTGGTAGTACATTTTCTATGCCCAAAAACTGATGTAGTCATATTAAATGGCATTACTATGTGTCTCTGTGTACATATATGATGCACTTAAATATCTTCTTTGCCCATCTCTATTTGCCACTTGCTCTCAAGATTAAAAATGTTTGTAACGATGATTTTAAAAATTCCATGCCTTGACAAGATGGAAAGAACTGAAAACAGCTTTAAAATCTTGCATCTGCAGATGATCCCTGGAGCAATATATTGTTAGCATGTATTGCAGATAACATTTTCACTAGGGGCAGCATGGGGAAATTAAGATGTTGCAAGTGTATTAGGTGGATTAAAGGTTGAATTCCGGTGGTAGAATGAAATTACTTCTACTGTTTTACAGCATCTTCAAACAATAAACTACTCAGAGTCCAAGTGACACTCTATAGTGAGTGGCATATATTGTATGTCGTATTTTTGGACTAATTTATAAGCTGGAACAATTTACTGATATGTTAATAGTAAATAATTGAAAATACTTACTAAATAGTGTTTACAAAAGTTTTTTTCCACCCGAGCGCTTAGATATGTAAGAGAATAGAGAGGAGCAGAGTCTAATTCTTTATATTAATCTTTCAAAATCCGTAATAATGAGAAACGCATAATTTTTATAGTGTTAGTTGGGGATTTTTTATACAAAATATGCCAGTTTCTTTCTGCTTTTTGATGAGAAAAAAAACAAAGAGGTTCGTGCCAGTTTGCCATTAAACTGACATTAGATGTTTGCTCTAGGCAGTGCTTAACAACAAACCAAACAAAATGCAAACTGGCCAGTTCTGGCCTGCCCTAGCAGTTTTTAAATGAACTTACTTTCTGCAAAGGGATAGTGCAACCAACCTGATAATGTCACTAAGAAATAAAGCTTCCAGAGAAACAAGATGGAGCTGTTCAGAGGACTAGGCTTTTTTTTTTCCAGAGTTGTGTAGATCTGTTTTGGAAAGGGCCCATCTCATAGAATCACAAAATACCCTGAGTTGAAAGGGACCCAAAAGGATCATCAGAGTCCAACTCCTGAGGAAAGGTACTGCTATTTCAAGTGTCTCATGAAATAAAAATTAAAGATATACATCTGAGGAGGCATTAGTTGGACTTGGACACCAAAGGCTCACATAGATCAAATGAAAAGCACCCAGATGCATTCTGCTTATTCCCAACACATCTACTCTGCTTCTCTTGTACTTGTTCCTTCCACCTGGGCCAGTGTTAGGCATTACTTAAATGCATAGTTGCCTAACTCTTTCTATTCACAGTAGTGTATGCCTGCCTTACACACTGATTGTAGCTGTTCATTCACAGAATCCCAAAGGTGGCTGCTGAATCCATGGTATCATTGATATAAGTATTTGTCTCTACAGTATAACAAATCCCTACCATCAGCGTCAGTGCTGTGATCTTTGCAGATTGGACAGCAACAATTTACTTATGGAGGGAATCTTAAGACTTTTTTATTATAGCAATTAGCAATCACTTTGCATCAATCACTGGATACTAATGTTGCTATAACCCCAAAGTATAGCAAATGTTAGTAGCCATCAAATTGTATATCTCATACTATTTAAGTTCTTTTTGGGCACTATCCAAAATACAGTGTGACTCTTTTAGCAACCAAAATGTGAAAACAGATCCAAACAGCAATTAATAAATGACCCAATTCAGCTCACCCTTCCTCAAATGTACAATACACTCAAGACTACACTCAAAATATATAATGGGGCCCATTTTCTTCAGGAAACAATTCAAGAAATAAAGAGAACATCAACATGAGCTAGAAAGTGGTTTTTTTTGCTTTTTTTTTTTTTCCTGGAAAACTGGCCATAACATTGCCAGCAACATACTTGAATGAACTGACTTTGGAATTGATAAAGGAATTTGATATAACACACATTTTTGCCATGGCCTATAGAATTATGCAACTAAATTACATTAATTAAAGCAGTTACAACACATAACGGCGTATATTGGAATAAGAGAGCTAGCACTCTGGATAATCAGATCAGATCTGTTCAAATCCTTGCATTGTTTCTTCAGTATGTATTTGCTTAGTTCCTGTTCATGGGGAAAAGTTCAGACAGTAGTAAATAATTTAAGATTTGCACCTTGTTCCTCTTGGAGAAACCTTAGGGGAAAAAAAACCATCCAGGCCTCTGCCTGATCTCCTAGTTTGAACTGCAAGCAACAACATGGTTGGACTTTATATTTACAGCAGTGTGACATTATGTGGCTCATATTTGTGTTTATTCTGATGAATTTTCATGAAATACATCTACAGAGAATTTCCCTGATAAACATAAGATGTATAATTTATTTTTGAAAGGGAGATTTTTTTGCTGAATATGTTTGGGTATTATTTATTTATCTATTTAGTGACATTTTCATGAGGAATTTTTCCTGGTATATTGAAATTTTCCAATATAATGAAAAAATATAACCAGAAAAATATGAAGCCAATTTCTTTGTAGATAGAATGGATGTTTTGCCTTCTGTCCCTGGGATCTTCCAGAAAGGTTTACGCAAAAGTAGATACTCCCTTTCAGACTTACAGCAAACTATGTTCAGAGGTGAAGGAAACAGAATGCTTCAAATTAATTTCAAGTTTTCTCAAGAGAAGAATTTTAAGAAAGGATGTGTGTCAAGAGCAAAACCAAGGATATTTCAGGAATTTGCTTGTAGTTCTGTTCATGCTTATTTTTCCATAGCTATACTAGCAAATGCAAATTAAACACATAAATAAATATATAGATGAAAAGACATTGAGATTTTAATGTTTACTCTTCCTTGTATGACAGAATGTTTTTTTCAAAATTTGTGGAATGTTTATCCCACTTGAACAGAGTGGGTTTTTTTCTTTAAAATAATATGTGGAAGGAGGATACTCCAGAGGTGCTTTGCTCACTACAAACAAGACAAAGTAGAAAAATCAATTCCAATTCAGAACTGGAACAGGGGTCTTACCATACAAGATGTTGTTTTTTTACTTGCCAGAAAGTGGAACTGCTCAAATGAACTAAATATATAAAAATTATATTGGAAAAATCTACGCATAGTCGTAATGGTGGTAAATTGTATCTTCACCCAAGATACAGGAATAAGAAATAGAAGTTTTGTTTTTTTATAAGGATGAAAAAGAATGCTCATTGAGGATCTGCACTTTCTGTAGCATTGGTAATCCATCCTGTAAGATAAAAATGCAGGTACAGAAATACTGGTGTGCAGAATTCTGGGGCTTGCTATTGGCAAAATTGCTCTCTGTATGTCAATCTTGAGTTTGGTTTAAACACTGACAGTCAGAGAGGCAGAGAGGCAACTGAAGAGCTAAAGGCGTAATAAATTGTTCCTGGTTTGTATTAGATAAAATTAAATCGCTTTCACAAGGAAAGCTTCACTTGAGACTTTTTGAGGATTGCTGCTTAGGAAGGTACAAGCTGTAGCCTTTGGAAAGAAAATCTGCACAAAGATCAAGTGTTTTTGATGCAAGGCAAAGAATTTTTAATGTGCTGAATTTCAATGCAGGAAACAGCCAAAGGCAAAAATGGCAGCCTGAAGCCCTGCATCCAGTTCTGACTTTGACAGATGTCCCACTAAGTATCTTTATCCCAGTGTGAGATGTTTATTGTGATTTTACCAAATTAACATAAAGCCCATAAATTAGGCTTTCCGAGTTCCAGCAAGGCGCTTAAACATTGCCATTCAGATGCAATTTTAGTTATGCTATGGTTGAACTGTATGAACATGGGACTATAAAGGTGTGAAAATAAAAAACTTCTTGAAGGGCTGCCTGTGGCAGATACCTTCCCTGTCTGCTCTGTACTTCCTGTACAGGTCAGCTCAGCTGACATAAGCAGGAGAGGCTGTAACTCATTGCAGATGAAAGCTAGCAGCATATTCTGTATGAATTAGCACTAAACAAAAGCAGTAAGAGCTCGTGGTACCTTAGTCAGCGTCACTGAAGCACCACAGAGATGTGTGAGTTCACATCACCAGTGCAAGTTTTTGTCTTGCCATTCTCAGGCTGCCATTCCCCTTTGCTCTTCGATCACTGTGGTAAGAACACATCTTATTACTGCAGAAAAAGAAAAAGATCTGCCTATGGCTTCAATATTCACTTGGGTTGTAAAAGTTTGGACTGGGCAGAGCACCAGAAGCTGGCAGGGCTCTGTACCCTGACAGAGGCTGTCCCCCTGCTTGGTCTGTGGTCCCCATGGGAAGAACAAGGCTCTAAGGCTGTTCATGCACCCTGTGGGCAGCACAGAGCTGGGAAACACATCAGGTACCTTTCTCTTCTTGGCCAACCATGGGATTTGCTGCTTGAGGTCTCAAATGTCAAAATCTAACTTGGATGAGAAATCCTTCCCAGAACAATACCACAAAGGATTGCAAAACTACTCAGGCAGTGGAGAAGTGCCTACAGTTATTCTCTGGTCTTTTACTTATAAATGTTGCTAGAAGAAACATGGAATAGAGGATCCTTTCAACCTAGCAGATAAAATGAAGAAATTATATGGAAAAGTTAGTTGGGGGCAACAGAAAAGTTTTGTATTTATCCAGTTTTTAAGATTTTGTTTTTCAAAACAGGGAAGGAGAGAAAGGGGAAACCATCTTCCTGAATCCTGTCCCTATTGTAAAACTTTTCTTTAAACATATCTATAAGTGGAAAAATGTAGTAAATGAAAGTATTTTATTAATAAAGATGTTAGAAAAAAATAATTCTAAAATTTTGCACTTTTTTTTTGACTGTTGGTATTGACTAGATTCAGTTTGAACTTAGAATAATATTGCTCTTCTGGATACTTCTTTTTCCAGATTTGCAAAATGATTTAATGGTGAATATTTTTTACTGAAGTATTGAGCACAACATGTTTAAATAATTGTTAGTGTAAATTTGAATTTAATAAAAACTGATTTTATTCACATTTTATTTATAGATCCTTATTTAAGTGGATTTTATTTGTAAGATGCTTATTTATTTCCAAAGATTTCTACAATTCTTGTTTGCTCCATTATTTTCCATTTCTGGTACATCTACTTCCTACTTTTATTGACTGAATTTGAAAAAGTTTTTAATTGAAATGTCAGAATTTCAGAATTTTAGTGAGTCAACTGAATTTCAGGCCTGTATTTTTGCCTCCTTATTTTCTGCCTGAATTCTTTCCCTTAGAATTATTTTTTTAATTTCATGTAGTGCATAATCAGGTGATTAAGAAGCCCAGTGTCAATCATTGTCCATATACATTTTCTACTCGAAAAAGAAATTAATGAAAGGGGTGATGCCTATGGGATTGAAGTTAAAGGTTGTAACTGTCCATAATGCAGATTCTGAATTTCACATTTTCATTGTTTTACAAAATATTGGTCCTGCACAGGACATGGCATGAAGTCAAAGAAAACCTGTTAGGAGAAACTGAAAAGATCAGATTTTTTCAAGGGGGATACCCCTTTATCAGCCAGGCAAACCCTAAACTTGCCATGCTTTGCTGGCAGTGATGTTACCCAAACTCTGTGTTTCAGCTCAACTGCAGAGACTTAGGCAGTACCAGCTTTCCACCTTTTCTTTCTTTTTTTTTTTTTAAATTGTATTTTTAAAACACAAAAGAAATTAAGCTTTTAACTGTTGTGTAACATGAGATTGCACCAAGATGTCCCTTCTGAGAATTAACAAAGAAGACAGGGCTAGCTGAAAAAAGATTCATTTTCTTTTAAGATGCTTTTCCTTGAACTATTTTCTCATTAATTGTGACATGAGGAAGATTCACAAATTTGTCTTAATGGATAACTGTTGAGATCCAGTTGTTGAGTATTAGCATTTATCTGAATGACAAAATATCAGAGTGGACAACTGCTTTGTGCAGTTGTCCCAAAAAATATTGTATCTATCAGAACCTTTCTGGAGGCTGGGATTTTGTGTGAAAAATAAATGTACAGTAATTTCACTACTATAAGGCGCACCGGATTATAAGACGCACTTCTGGGTGTCGGCAAATTTCCAAACTTTTGCCCATATATAAGGCACATCGGATTATAAGGCGCATGTTTTTTGTAGCGAGGATCCACCGCTGGCTCCCCCCGCGCAGTTGCTGGCTGCAGCCCTGCCTCCACTCAGCTTCTGTGGCCCCACGGGCCCACCTCCACCCGGCTGCTGTGGCACTTCGGACCTGCCTCCACCCGACATATGCAGCCCTGCCTCCACCCAGCATATGCAGCCCTGCGGGCCCGCCTCCACCTGGCTACCGTGGCACTGCAGCCCCGCGGGCTCACCCCCACCCGGCTGCTATGGCCCCGCGGCCCCGCCTCCACCCAGCTGCTGCAACTCTGCTGGCTCTTCCCGCGGCTCACAGCTCACACTTCCGGGTTGGCAAATTTCCAAACTTTGTCCATTTATGAGGCGCACAGGACTGTGAGGCGCACAGGACTGTAAGGCGCACTTTCGGGTTCGGGCCAAAATTTTAGTCAAAAGGGTGTGCCTTATAGTCGTGAAATTACTGTACATGTTTTGTATATGAAGCTAGGTAGCATATAAAGTCTGAAATCTTAGATAATATATAAGTAAACTTTTTCATTTGTCAGTCATTTCTGAGGGGGAAAAGAAAATTGTCTTTACATTCATTATAAAAGTATAAATTTGTATTAATTATAAAATTGCCTAAACATTCTCAGTCACTCTCTAAAAGTCTGGAAGACTTTTTAAATTTTTGTGGGATTCTGCTGACATCAAGATGAATGGTATTTCTGTATGGAGATATGCAGTTGTGGTCAAGGAATTGTCAAAATTATTCTTGGAGAAGTAAATAGCCAATAACTGCAATAAAAATATCTTCTCTAAGTCCAGGAGACTTATTCTTTTGTATCATAGTACATGAAAGGAAAGCTTCACTGAAGACTTAAGCATTTCTTCTGCTTATACGGTCTTACTGCTAATTTTCTTGCTTTAATCTTGAACATAATATTGCCTTAACAAATATGATGGCAAGTATGGTCCCTCTAGTTTCTCTGTATTTAATTACTCCTCAGTTCCATACCCAAACCCAGTCTCCATTCTCATCTTCCAGACTAATCTCCTTGCAATCACTCTGGGAAAACCAACATGACATTCTTTAAAATCTCTTCTTTATGAGTGTTTTGCACTGCATAGTTGACATGAGAGTCTATATATACCTCCAGCATTACCTGACTGACACAGAGATTAGATTTAGCTGGCAGTAAACTGACATACAGCTGGTGTTGTCACCACTTTACCTTCTCAGCTTCCTATCCTTGGTGCAAATCAGTACTTTAAGCACTAAAAACAATACAAATGATGAATGTAAGTCATTTATACAACCTCAATTTTCACCTTTTGTAATCCAACTTATTAAAATTATTTGAAAGAGCTTTGAGGTATCATCCACTTTTCTACCAGACTTTTACACTATTATTTACATTCTATCTGTCTGCCTGTCTGTATCTCAGGGCAGTAAAAGTGAAAAGCAAAAAGCCTCCTGTTTGTGTTATGTAACTGTCTTCTTCTGGCAGCTGGCTCCAATGTGCACCTCTGTAAATGTTGCCATGGAGACTCCAATTTAGGAGCAACTGGATTTGAGAATTTCCAGCCCAACAATATGTGACAAAACAAATACAGAAATTAAAGTGATGCCTGCCTTTCAGAAGGGAGTCAGGCTGGTCTGCTAGACCAGACTGGAAGTGGGGCTGGAGGGGCAAGGATGTTGCTTGCAAAAGTGATTAATTAATGCATTACAGTCCTTGTTATCCTTCTCTATAATTTTGCTTTTCTCCCCAGTTGTTTTATGAAACAGAATTAATGTTAAATGATAGCTCTTTCTGGCTAAATTACTGCAGTAGCATTCAATGTACACAGCTTCTACCTTTCCCCTGAAAGTAAGCCCAGTATGTGCTCTGCCCTCCGGATGATGACTCACTAATGCACTAGCTTGTACATCTGACTTTATAGGTATTTGTCTCCTGGTGATGCCCAAAAATATTTGTTTATTTTTAGTTCTGTGATTCCATGTTTTTTCTAACCCTTCTCTCACAGAAGACTTTGAGAAAGGGTATTGACTACAAAGACACAATTTTAAAAAGCAGTGAGAACTAACTTACCAGCATATTAACACGGGGAACCAGCACTTACAATGTTTTCTTTCTAGATTAGGGGTAAGACAGTGCTTTAAGAGTAAATAACTTATACCAGAAATCAGAATAACCTTTGTCTCAGCATTTCACAAGACCTATTTTATAGGCAAGTCTTGTTTGACAATATTCTTCATGGGATTTTTGAACATTTATTTGAAGAGGTGCATCTGTAAATTTTCCATGTTTTGGTTTTGAAACTCAATATCCTGTGAGTTTTGTTCCATTTGGCAGAAGGATTGAGAGAGTTTTGGATTAACAACTGCTGTTTTCTTGAACACTGTAATGAAAAAAAAATAAGACTGGAATTTAGTTTAAAAAAATGTAAGTAACAGAAAAGTTGGGATTTTTCTACTGATATTATTTTGCTGACTGTATATTGACCAACTATTTGCTGACCTTAGTCCACATTTTTATGTGGCTTTATTTGCTGACAAAAAATAATGATGGTGCTACTTCATTGCATGTTTGAAAAAACGTGTTCAGGTGGAAAATGCATGTTGTGGTCAATCAGATCTGTATTGTACCTTCAGGGAAAAAATACCAAGAAACCCGGGAATCTGGGAGCTCCTTGGTATGGTGGCATGGTTACATCTATCACCTTAGAGATTATTTAGGCTTCTCAATGCTGAAATTGTGTCCCAAAGAGCCTCTCCTCCCTTTATGGCTTCCTCCTTGTATCATACTGAGTACTGTGCACTTTCTCTGCCTTGATGCCTTGTGGTCTTCCCACAACACTGCCCTGAAGTAGCAGTGGCCTCCAGAGCACACAAGTGACATAAAACCAAACAGGTGCATGCAAAGCACTGCTGTGTAAGTGCGTCTGAGGATGCATATGTTCCCACGAGAAAAATGTTCAAAGTAAGAGCAGAGAGCAAATGTCTCAGCAAACTACCTCACCAAGATTCATCTTCCATCTGTCCTCTGCTCTCAATCAGCAAATGCTCTTTAATTCCAGCAAAATTGTTTAGATGAGATGGTTCACATTCCCTAGGTAAATGGTAAATAGGTTTGCTTTGACAGGAATGAAAGGCTCAAGACATTCAGTATTCTGTGCACAGTCAGGCAGGACCTAGAAAGGAGAAATATAAAGGAAAGCAAAGAAGCACTCCTGTGCTACTTGGAACTTCCTGGATTTCCTTTATCAGCAATACTGTAAAAATTTTTCTTTCATCACCTACCAGTGCAACTGCATAGTTAAAGGCTTAAAAAACATGAAGAAATAACTCAGCAGTTCATTGACTACTAACTGTGGGTAAATTCTAGAGATTTACTGGCAAACTGTATATGACCCCATTGCCATAATTTACTATGAAAGAAATTTATAGGCACAATAAGGTTGGTCCAGAAATTTTAAGATAAAATAGGTGATAATGTACTGGTATAATTTATGTTTTGCTAGCTGAAATATTCTGTGGCTTCCTGAAGACTTTGTTACCTAAATAGAATTAAGAAAAATCTAAGTTTGTGTTACAGCAGAGTCTAACATATATTTGTTTTTCTAATAACATGTTTTTCACCTTTTCAACTGCTTAAAATTGTGCTATTTAAGTACTCAACATATATATTTGATTGGGTGATGATATCCATTCAAAACTTCAACTAGGATTCTATATTTCTTTTTTTTTTTTTTAATCTACCTGTTCTTCTACCAGTTGGGGGTATACTAAGGTTTTGTTCTCATTGAGACTTAGAGAAGCTTAACATCAGTTATTTGTACCCTGCCATCGGACTTTGTTCCATGAGAAGAAAATCTTTCCTGCTATCTCAACAGAGCTGGCTCCCTGCATCTGTGCCACCAGACCATGGGAGAAGAGAAACAAATGAGGGAAGGCATATGCCAGACCTCATGGATCTTGGTTTCTTGTCATCCCTCCTCAAACAGTGTAATATCAAGCTAATCTTTAACTTCCATACCCTTCAGTGGCCTCAGCCTTGCATAAAATCTAGGAGACTGAAAAGCTCTTTTTATAAAATTTCATGTATATTTCTGATACTGTGTATGATTTTGAGAGAAAACAGTGATTAAGCATAGTGCTATTTGCGATAATGGCCACAAAAGAGTTCACAGTAAACATGAGATCATATATGCTTCACAACACAGGAAAGCACAAATTCCTTCTGCATATTCTAGGAATATATGAGGCTGACAAATCATTGTAATGGAAGCACACAGCTCTTGAATGAAATCATTACATATATTTAAAACCAAAAACAACAACTATATTCCCAGACCTTCCTTCAAACCACTCATCTATTTAGTTCAGTCTGTCCTACTAAGCATTCATATTTAATTCACTGTTTTTTCCAAGAATATTTTCAAGTCTTCCACAACTAAATTAAAAAGTCTAAATGATCCTTGTCATCAAAAGAAGTAGAAATCAGATGAGAGGGGAAAATATAGGAGACAACTATATAACCTAAGACAACAGTGGTTTTGAATACGAATAAACCTTTTTTTTTCTGAAAATTATATCAGAAATATCATTGATATTGATATTTGATATAATATCAAATGAATACTTTCATAATGACATGAGAAAACAGACATGTAAAAAAATGTTATCAATGATTCAGAGCAACTGACTTTAAAAGAGATTACAGGAATATGTGAATGAGTACATGCACTGGGCAATATCAATGTTTACTTACTCATGTACAGAGCACTTAAAAGATAATAATTCTCGTTGTTTATAGATAATCATAGAAAATCCTAAGTAAAATCAATTTCATAGCAAAAAGTATGTGTAATGCTTTAGAAATATTCACTGAAATAATATGCAGTTAAATGTTACAAATTGCATTTCAGATGGTACAAGAACCATTCAAAGAGATAGCTGCAAATTTAAATATACACAACATATGCAACACATTTTTTTGATAATTCACTATTCTCATTAATGGATATAATCAATATAATATTTTTATAGTGCATCTTAATGTTTAGCTATAGACACCATATTTCTTTTTTGTGTCTATTACAAGGCCAGGATCTGTCAAAACCGTGCAGGTCCTGATTGATTAATGCAATTTGTAGGAAAAAACCCCATTTTTTCTCCTTAGATTTTAATGTCCAAATAAAGAGGCTTTCAGTGGTTTGGGAAAGTAAGCACAGAATGATGAAAGGTAATAACAGTATATGCAGATTAAGATTAGATTGTATTGCAATTGTGATAAGATGCTGTTTCTCTATTTTAGTTTTTGTTTTCCTGTTCTTTTTCTTTAATCTACTATATCTGTCTCAACCCACAATTTTTTAAAAGTGTACAACAACTTGTATGTACATTTCTTGTTCAAGTCAAACGTAAAGTTAAAAAAAAAAGTATAGAAAAAAAACTTGCTTTGCTAGGTTTTTTCATGAATACAAAAGATATTCTACTATAATTAAGGAGAAAAATATTTTTTAAATTGCAGAACATAGTTTGGAATAAGTGTATTTAACATGAACTTGGAGTAAAAAAGGAAAAAGTAATAACAGCAAAATAAGTACAGGGAAAGTGAAGTGTTGGGAGGAAGCAAAAGACTGTATACATGAGAACAAAATGGTTTGGAGAAATTAAAAAGGAAAAAAAGGCATCAGGACTATGTTTTCTGACAGGATCCATGAGTTCAAACATACTAGAGATGTAATAAAACCTGCAATTATATTGTCCCAATTATAAGATAGATGGGATAAAATTTGTAATGATGATGAAAAGGAAATTAATTCAATGAATACTTCAGTATGTTGAAAGAGCGAAAATTTGGTTTCATCTGGTAAAGATGGGGAGTTTAATAACTTGGTGTGATTCATCAAAACCAAGATGTTTTCTGGGATGCATGAATATGTTTGAAGTTCTTACATGCTGTCTTTGTTTCATGTGGTAAATTGAGATTTTTGAAAACTAACAATTGTTGTGGTTTAGGACCATCACTCCCATTCCCCTCTGTTGAGAAAGATAAAAAGCAGAAATTATGGACTGAGGTGGGAAAAATTACAGTAATTTCACAAATACAAGCCGCACCGCTTTGACCAAAATTTTGCTCCCACACCGGAAATGCGGCTAATACTCAGGAGCGGCCAATATGTGAATAATTTTCTGACATTTTCAACCCCAGGAGTGCAAATTGAGTCAGTGCAAACTGCAAAGTCGAGCACCTGCCAGTAAAACCCTGCATTTACGCGGTTGTTACAAATTGGTTACTCTCTTGCGCGGCAGGTGGACCTGCTCCGTGCAGGCAGCACAGGGGGTGGGGAAGGCGGGACAGCTCCCTCCTGTTGGCCCCACAGCTTGGGGGAAGGTGGGGGGCTCCGTGCTGCTGGCTCCGCAGCTCGAGGGGAGGCAGGGGGCTCCCGTCCCCGCGTGCTGCCGCCGCAGGGGTGGGGTGGTTCCATCCCCACCTCCCACCACCGCCGCGGGTGCCGGTGGGCTCTGTGCCCCCCTGCTACCAAGTGGCAGCACTGAACTGGGTCACCTGGCCCTGTCGGTAGCCCTGAGCCCGCACGGCTGAGCTGAGACAGTAAACCCTGCCCTGCCGCAGTTCTGTTACTATTTGGCAACTTTGTTGCACGCGGGTCCTCGCTGCGAACGACAGAGCGGCTTATACTCAGGTGTGGCTTATTTATGGATAAAGAACGAAATGTTTGCCAACACCCGGCGATGAGGCTTATACTCAGTGCGGCTTGTATTCTTGAAATTACTGTAACTGGAAATAGCCATGAAATATGAAAATGAACAGTAACAATATTATTAACAAAAGTTTACAGAAACTGTGTGATTTACATGCGGAAATTTCTCACCACTAGACCCAACCTGGTGTGACCCAAGACAGTGAATAATGGCGCCTGGACTCTCCATGCCCAGGCTTTTTTCCTGGTTGCTCACCACACTTGCTCCATGGGAAAGGAAGCAAGAGAGATTCCCTTTTCCCCTGCCCTGGTCATTTTGGAGGATATTACGGAATAACACAATATCTTGGCCACGCCCACACAGCTCCAGGCTCTGCCCCCTTATACCTACTGTGAAAAATTAGCTCTCTCCTTGGCTGAAATCAGGACAATTATGAAATATTTACCTCAATAACTCTTAATATTTTGTTTGGAATTGCAGAGGGCGGAAAGAGAGAAAGAAGAAAGGAAGAATAAGAAGTGCCCACCACAATTCCTATTAGACTGAAAATTTTCTTTCCATTATCAACACTGGCTTACAAAGTTAGTTTTAAATGGGTTATTATGGTAGAAATACCAGGTGGATTAACTGAGATGCTGATAACAAATAACAATAATAAAGGACATGAAAGGACAGAAATACTTATTACATCAACACCATTCTGTTTAGTGCATTTAGCTTACTGCTCCATGATGTCTTAATTTAAAAAAAAACCCCACATACAAGACCAACAAAATTCAAGCAAATAAATTAATAAGTAGTCAACTGATTTTTCAAAGTGGGGAAACTCACTGAACTGAACTAGGAGTGGCTAGCAGTGAGAGAAGAACATAAATTTACCAATGCTGTTTTAAAAATAAATGTGATAAAAGATACACCTCTGAATTCAGTATTGTTCAAAGAGATATTAAAGTACGAAGACCACTTCCTGTATACATGTACTTGTAAAAGCTGGAATTGAAAATAATGAAATGGAAAGAGGAAATGTGCATGAAAAATCCATAAGAACACTTTAAGGGCTAAAGAAACATAGGTTTATGTGTTCTATCTGATTAGAATACTAAAATTAAGACTATGAGTTGACTTGATCATACTACATAACTTAGCTTTGCTGTATAAGGCATTAATCATTCAATGTCTAAAGACAACAACAAAGATGGTTGGAATTTAATGAAACATACTGAAAATGGAATAGCATTATTTTCCTTATGACTGAATATGAATAGACATCAGAACATGTAAGATGGATTTTCCATCTTTGTCTTCAGCTCAGACTCTTAGACCTTCAAAACACATCAGTTGTTGCTCTCAGTGAAGGAAACAACTCTGAAATTTGATGGTCCATGTTATGAAATGCATTAGACAAGTTCTGATAAACATTTTTTGCCTTAGAATATGAATTTCAGAACATAGTCAACAAAGGAAAATACAGAAATGATATCCCCATTGTTAATCAAAGCAGCATAACAGGGAACGTGAGACTACAGTTCAGACCCAATGAGCCCTGCATCAAGTCCAAAGACTTGCAGTTAAAATACATCATGGAGTGTAATCTTCCCATTCCTGGGAAAGTCAGAAGTTTAATGGTAACCTTTTTGTCTACATTAACTTGGGGAACTGAAACAGTCCCAGCTTCAAGATTTCAGTACATGCCATTGCTTTCCATGCCACAGGGTGATCCTATTCCCTGAATTGCCTCAGGTCTCCTCAGCTCCCACCTTTGACAGGAGCAGGCAGAAAGCTGCAGCATCAGCAGAAATCTGGATAATCATGGATCAAGGTAGCAGTGGGTGCCACAAAGTATGCCTGAACTCAGCGCTAGGTGGGAGGTTCTGGTTCCAAATCAATTTCCTTACCACAGTGCCACCAAACTCCACTACACCTGTCAGTATCTTCCACTGTAACTTGGTCACCTGCTATTGGTGTTAGTCTTCACAAGAAAAATATCGAAGCTGATGTGTCTCAGTACATGAGGCAGCATTGAAATCTGTTGCAGTACTCCACAAACCCCCACAGAAATACATCCCTGGAGCCTGCATTGCAGAACACCTGGTATACATTCTGCACAGTATATATTTTAACAGTTTTAATTTGAAAGATTATTTTCAGTCCCACTTTACATATTTCACTTATGATCATAAACTTTCATCAGCATTTAGTAACAAGATGTCAAGGCAATATGGCGTATGCTTTCTAATTGAGATCACAGTCTTGCATTGAAGGGGAATCTACTTTAGAGACATCTGCCTACTTAGTGTGTTATAAACAGAATATATCCTTTTTCCTTCTGCTTGAAGGATTGCATAAGTACTTTTTGCTGGTATATTTAAAGGGCTTAAAATCAGTTCTGTTGCTGGATGTTTTAAGAATATCCACACAGGAATAACTTCCCCGGCTTAAAGCAGACATTATTAAATCTTATTTATTTTTCCTCAGGTTGTATACATGATTGGTATGCACAAAAAGTAGAAAATGTTATCCAAGTGTTATTGTCTACTTCTAAGTCTAGACTTTTTGTTTTGCCTACTGTAGTAACATAAGACAATGGCCATTAAAGGTGATTTTTTAAATCAGGTTTACTTCTAAGAATCTGACACATATTTCTAACCCTTGCTAGTCTGAGCTACCAAATCACAATTAAAATCAGAAATTAAAATGAAAAGGGACATTCCACATGTAGGACCTTAAATTAACTACCAGGTTATGTCAGTACAGTCATAAATTGCTTGAATCAAGGGGTGTACTGAAGTCTAGTGAAGCAGTGCCTCTCCATTCATCCATAGTGACAGCAATATGTCGGGTTGGACAGGGTGTTGCTTTGCATAACTCTCTCTTGTTTTATGCGACCTAAGATGTTTTAGGAAGGACCCTGCTTGGTGACTCATCTGGACCAGATGATATTACCATAAGACAAACAAGGTTTGGGTTTATTTTTTGCTGGGAGGGACGTGTGTCTAGGACAGGACAGTAGTTGTTCCCATCCATATCATGACCTGATGGTGCTATCAGCTCAGATGTTCAACTGTATGATCCAAATCTGAACATAATTACAGCCTGGCACTGAGTATTCTGATCATGAGTCTCTGTGCTCCAGCTTAGTCACAAGCTTCAGATATCAAATAAATACCCTTATATCTTGTATGCACTCTTGAGAAACCTGTGCACTCCTGGCATTTAAATAGAGGGCTTGATTTCCAGAGATGCCAATCATTAAGTGATTTCAGTGATTCCCACTGAGGAGCAGGTACTCAGAATTTTTAAAAATAAAGGCATTTCAATTCATGTGGCTAAATATGAATTTAATAGTTTAACTACAGACAGAAAATATTTGACGGTTTCTTCTTTCATTCTCCCTAATATTAAGGAAAGTAATTTTTTCTCATTAAAAAAATGACTTTAGTAACATCCCATTAAGATTCAGTCAAGCAATTTGTACTCCCGTTGCCAGGCATTTAAGTTATGCTTAGAGTGCAGTACCATATAGAGAAAAGTGATAATCTCTAGAGAAACTGTGCTGAGACCTGAAAATATTATGTACTTTCATATTCAGCATTTTTTTGTGAATTTTTTATCCTTCCTCTGATATGTGGCCTGCCTGTATCCATTATTACACAAAGGCTTCCACAGGTCACTGCAGGTGTAAGGATTTTCACAGGTCATTCATCAAAAAGATCAGATGTTTCATCATTAAGTTTTAACATCGTTATAGTTCTCTGTGTTTATACTTGCAAACTCTCTTCTCCTACCATGCCAATTCTTTCATGTATTTTAACATCTTGTCTCAATCAAGGTAAGCTCCTTGTTAAAAATGTGGATGTACAGTTGCAAGTTTATAGTAAGTTTGCTATTAATGTTGCAAAAAAGCCTTTAGATTTTTCATCAAAGAACTTTTATACAAGCCCAAATCCTGATCTTCCCAGGAATGTAGGGAAGCAAATTCCTCTTGCTCTACATTGAACTGATCCTATGTGTAAAGCATAAAGCTGTTTCAAGATCATCCAGGGGACAGAAAGCTTTCTCTAAACATTTTAAACCTTCAATAGTTTTCCTATATTGCAATTACTTTGTTTCTATTTCATTTTTAAAACATTTGACTAACACTGTGGGTAGCATGAAATCATTATTAGAGTTCTACATGAGTGCTTTTTTCAAAGATCATTGCAAACAGCTACAATTAGCACTGTCTGGAAAGAGACCTTCATATCACAAACAGGAATTTATCTCTTTGAGAACATTCAGTTTGCACTTACCTTGTTTCCAACACATAGAACACCGAATAAAAATAAAAGAAAAATCACTGGCACCTGATGCTGAAGAAACAATGACATTTGAAAAACAAAAATACCCTTTCAATTTTACTTAAGAAGTCATCATTGCTAGGGATAACCTCACTGCCAAGATAAATTTAGAACCAACCCTTAATATTTTTGGTTCCTGAATAAAAGTATGAACACTGAACACTTAGAGCTTACTGTGCTGTCAAGCAACCCAAGCAAACCATGCAGTACATTGCTGTTTCCTAAATGCTGGCCTGTAGAAGACAGAACTATTTCAAATCTTCTTTGAAACTATCAATCCCTCTGACAAATGGAATTTTGAAGAAGAGTCTTAAAGACTGATTTAACTTTTTCTCTCAGTAAGTCAAATTTCATTCAACCAGAAAGAGAAAGGATAGAGAGTTTAATATAGCTTCTGTATACAGTCAATAACAGTATACTTGTGATAACTGCACAGTTATGCAGATAGAGATTAAGAAACTAGAAATCCTTTTTTTCAGATCTCTCATATTTGAATGGATGAAAAGTCTCTACCTAGGCCAGCAATCTAGAAAGGAAAAATTACATTAGGAAACTGGAAAGGATCCAATATGATTTTGTGTGATGATAAGGAAGAGGCATATTGCAAACTGTTGGCTTTTAAATCTAGAGAATGATGGGGAGAGGTAAAAGAGGTGGAAATTCAGGCCTTTTCTTTAAAAACTATAAACTTTCTTATATTACTTTAAAAGGCAGAAGGGATCTGAGAGGTTTGCCAAAGATTCTTACTTGGGTTTTGGCATAGAGCATTTCCATCTTTCTTAATCTACAGAAGTACATGATTACAGATTTTTATTCCAGACGCATATGACAGACTGACCTGCATAAATCTCTCATCTTAGTCTGAGTATTTAAAAATGGATATGATTGGAAAGGTCTACTGTGTCAATGGGAATTAGACTATTAATGGTATAAGGGGATGCATTTTATACAGCTCATTATGAATTTGAATATTTAAAAAATTTAAATGTTTTAAAATGCTTTTTAGTCATAATGATAATGAATATCAAGTATGAATAGAAAAATGTTCATGCATAATACTTGCTCTTTATTAACCTCAGTCCCTGAGCATTCCAGTTTTAAAATTAAATTATTGTGCCTTTTTTTCTAAAACTAATGTCATAGCACGAAGCCATTCTGATATAGGCATTACTGAAATTTTAATTTTTAAAATTATGTTATTCAGACATTGTGACAGATAAAACACACTTTTAGATTGCAGATTTTCAGAATATGGATTCCAAAAGTGAAGCATATGGTAGGTTTTCATGTGGCTTTAATGACCATTTTGGCAAATAGTAAGACAGCCAACGTCTTTAAACAGTGTCGGTGCTTTTCTGTCTGAGAAATCTGCACAGTCTAAATTTAATTTTAATTTTTTCTTCCTAAATGTAGAAGAAAATACAGGATAACTTTGTCTGGCTTGATACCCAGATTGCTTTCAGGAACATAAAAGACTTAATGTGTTCTGCCAGCTGTGAGTCACACCCTAAATTTTAGCAAGAGTGACCCAGGAATTGTGCCAAAAAATTCCTCTATTTTAGGACAGTTTAGTTCTCTGGAATATTCTTTCTATAAGTACTCTCTGTCAATTGACCTATAATAAGTCTGGCTTGTTCTGGAAATACATTGGCTGCACAAAATAGTATACAAATCAAAAATGTTCTAATACTACATAAATGGGAGTTAAAACACAGCAAGGGATGGCTTCAACTTACCTCTTTCCTATTCTGTTGGAAAATGCTGAGATTAACTGGATTAGTTGGATCTTAAAACATAAATGAGTATTAAATCAGATCAAAATCTAACTGGTAAATGAGATAGTCAGATTAGAAGAAGAATCCTGGATTAAGGCAAAGAGATAGCTGTGAAATAAAAAGAGTTGAAACTGATGGAGAAGACTGTGGAAAAGGAAATCGGAGGTAGCTTAGGGCTACAGACAGGAATGGTGTATGCAGATCTTGGAAATGATGTTTGGAAGCAGTTGCTCAGCTTGGTGCCCAGGGAGTGAAGGTGTGAAAAGAGAGCCATGGCAGGGCCTGCATGCATGGCAGATCAGTCTGAGGTGCTGAACATCCTCCAGAGGACAAACAGGCTCACAGTCTTCAGGAAGAACAATTGGTTTTGTTTTCCAGAGCAAAATAAGGACTTTAAAACATCTTTGGTGATTTGGTCACAATCTCAACATGGAAAATAAAGAGAAGAAAAGGATGATGAATACATTCTCTCTTAGATAAACTCTTCATTTATATTACACTTATCAAAACTGAAATTTTATGTGGTTGGTTTAAAATTCCTAGTAATATGACAACAGAAACCAACAATATTGTTCAAATATTGCAATATTTTTCAGAATTGAAATGTGACAAATTCAGTTACCACTGCAAAGAGGAAGATTAATAAAAAGAAAGAATAAAACAGTATCAGCAAGAGCGTTTGGTAGCTTGTCAAGGCTTGCTTCTAGCACTCTAGTATAAAAAGGGGAGATGGGATGAACAGTGGAATGCCATTAAATTCCAGTGTTCATTTTCTCTTCAGCTTTTCTTTTCTCTTATTTGCTTACTAGCAACCTGTACAGGATGCATATGATGTAATGCACACTGTATTTGAGCCTGAGTGCAAATTTGTAAATCAAGCGATTTCTATTTGCTTTACTCTGTGAAAAGTGCTAAAGTATGTGTATGCCGTATGAAGTGCTAACTGAGGGATTTATATTCTACTTGACAGCTAAATTAGAGCTAAACATTTGATTGGTTTTTACAAGATCCTTTTCAGACCAAAAATAAAACTGAACTAGAAATTATATTCAATCATATACCAAACCAGCCAAAATAAACTCTTCAGAGCTTGACCCTTGGATGTGCTTATAAACAGGTACAATATTTATCAATATTTATTCTGTCTACAGCCCTGGGAAATGAAATGCGTTATTGCGTAGTGTGTTTCTAAAAATTGTTTGTCCCTACTCTCCCATATCTATCTTATCTCCCCGCTTTTTCTTTGAGAAGTGTGAATTTACAGCAATAGGTTTGTTCCTTTTCCCCACCCCAATGCTACAGCATCTGAAAGTTTTCTCATTTGTCTTTATCCCAGTTATGATGTGTTCACCCTGGCTCAGACCAAGAAACTATTATTGGACCTGTAGCCTCTAAAATCCATCTCTGCGCTTGTCATTGGTCCCCAGAGTGGAAGACTCATAAAATTAGGTCTCTTTCTGAGCCTCTCTCACCTGACAACACTGAGTGTTTGGGAGACATGGAATGACTTTAGTCCAGGAAACAAAACGGAAGATCTGGACAGAGCAAGGTCTCCCTTGCCCAGACAAACAGATCTCTCAATTATTTAAATAAACCTAGATGAAACCTTCTGTCATAATTGAGTTTGGCTTCCAGAAGGAGCAAGATATCATCACATTTTACTTCACAAGTTCTTTGATAGTTTGAAAGTCACTTGGGGATGATAGGATCATCTTAACAGAACTGGTATAGTCAACTCAGCAGTTCCCAGAAGGTATGCTGAAAAACTGTGGAGCTGAGAATGGTAGCTACCTACTCCCTTGGTATGCTTTCTAGCTTGGTGGCAGTTTGGAACCTGAAAGACTCAAATTTCTGGGAACTTCAGGACCTACATATTAGAAATCAGGAAATCAAAGGTGCTTCTTCAGTACCTTCTCCATGAAGACACACTTAAGCCTGCATAAAATGTTTCTGAAAGAGAAATAAATTGTGATCTTCGGGCACCAGCCACCTGCTGGGTGAAGGAAGCAGAAAGCAAAAGCAGCTCCTGTGCAGGATATCTCTTCAGCTTGCAGTAAGTGAAACTCCAGAAGCCACTTTAACCTGATCTAATTTCACTTAGGCTGCTGGGAAGACATCAGGGAGTCTAACAACCTGAAAACTAAAACTTTATCTAAAACTTTATAGACTATGAAGTTACTACAACACAGAAAAGCATTTACTTTACTTACCTGTTTTATCATTTTCTGTATATTGGTATGCCTTTATTGCATTCTAAAGTTTTTCTGTACTGGTTTTTCATTATAATTAACCTCAGGAAGTCTGAACTCATTTCAGCTCATTGGTCATTTTTTTATCTCATAGATGGATTGAATAATGGTCAGCGAACTTTTCACAAAACAAACTTTTTCATTTAGAAGAAAAATTTTCTTAGAAAACATATCCGAAACTATATATTATATGCTGTCCATATGGAAATGAGAAGCACTAAGGGACTTAATTACTTTTTCTATTCAACTGTCCACACATTCTATCCCTGACTTCATCCTCAAACATTTCTTTAGGGTTAAAAAACCAATTAGAGAAGCATGTACTATTTCCCCCACTAATAAGTCTGGTATTTAGAAAGACCATTTCTTCAGAACATTTTTGGAAATTTCTGAGGATGTGAAATGCTGTAGGAAAATCATATCAATCAACTCACTTGGTTACCTTCACTAAATACAGAAAAATAAGGACTTCCACATGTTATCTTCAGAGTAGAAGCTTAATTTATTAGCTATACTGCCATTTCTTTTTGCCATATGCCTCTAATGCCTAAATATTACTTATCTCTTTTCCCATTTCAAGTACTCAGAAGAGTACAGTAATTTCACGAATACAAGCCGCACCAATTTGACCAAAATTTTGGTGGAAACCCGGAAGTGCGGCCAATATTCCGGGGCGGCTAATACATTAACAAAATTCTAAAAGCTGCCAACACGGAAGTGAGAGCCTGCGGCAGCCCCAAGCCAAGCTGGAGCCCGGTCGGCCCCGGCAGAGGTGGGAAAGCCTGGCAGAGGCGGGGCCAGCAGTGTGGGGGGCGGGCGGCAGAGCCTGAGCCAGCAGGGCAGGGCAGGGGGGCGGCAGAGCCCGGGCCAGCAGGGCGGGGGAGCCCGGGAGAACTGGGGCTAGCAGTGCAGGGGAGCATGGCAGAAGCAGGAAGGCCGGCGGGTGGGGCTGCCTGGCAGCGGGGGAAGCCCAGCAGAATCGGGGCCAGCAGGGTGGGGGAGCCCGGCGGTGCGGGGGCCTACAGTGCCGGCCAGGGCGAGGAAACGCGGCGGCGGTGCAGACGGGAGGGGCGGCCGGCGAGCCCGGCGGTGGCGGCGGCAGCCCTGCCGGCAGGGCTAGCTAACGCGGCGCGGCGCAGCCAGTGAGCCCGCCGGCAGGGCTAGCGAACACGGCGCGGCGCGGCCGGCGAGCCCGGTGGCGGCAGCCCGCCGGCAGGGCTAGCGAACGCGGCGCGGCGCGGCCGGCGAGCCCGCCGGCAGGGCTAGCGAACGCGGTGCGGCGCGGCCGGCGAGCCTGCCGGCAGGGCTAGCGAACGCGGCAGCGGGGCGGTGCTGACGGGAGAGGGGGGCCAGTGAGCCCGGCGGCGGCAGCAGCACCACCCGGCCAGCCCCGCCGAGCCGTGGCGCTGAGCTGGGCCACCCGGCCCCGTCGGCAACCATGAGCGGGCTGAGCCTTCCTGGCCCCGCCCCGAGCCAGTAAAGCCCGCTATGCTGCGATCCTGTTACTAATTAGCCAATTTGTGAAAGCTGCGCACGGATTCTCGCGACGAACGAAAGTGCGGCTAACATTCGGGGTGCGGCTTATCTATTGACAAAGACAGCAACATTGTCGAGGCACCGGAAGTGCGGCTTATAATCCGTGCGGCTTGTATTCGTGAAACTACTGTACTTGAAGCTCTCTAACTTTAAATTATTGGGAAGTGGATTGGAGGAAATTTTATTCTGTTTATCTGGTTTTGACAATGCAACTATTGCATGAGTGTGATCTTGTTGTAAAATTTCCATAAATTGGTTTCAAACTATTTTTTTTTTTTTAATGAACAGGACATAAGAAAAATTTCCATCATTACCCAGTGTAGCACACTGAGGTTCAGCATTTATCCTTGTTTTGTTCTTTTTGGCAGAGGAGAATAAAAAGATTGATAATTCCTATGCCAATATAACGAAAAATGGTGGGCAGACTGAATTCATCTTACCTCTCTTCTATACCTAATTCACCTGAAATATTTTGTCCCAGATCACCATATCAGATACTTTCACAGGTAGACTACAGATATATTAGCTTCAGTAAATTTGTAATCATTAGACTTGTTCTGACAAAATCTACTTGCAATAGACCTCTGTTGCATTTTATCCCATTCTCCTCTTCTGACCTCATCCTTCACTGAGCTTCCCTTCACTGAGCTTTCCTTCAGAATTTGTTCTAAAATCTTGAGTAATAATAAGGTCAATTAATTGTGACTTTCACCTTTTTTTGCTTCATCTTTTCTACAGGCAGAAAAATGTTGACAGGTTCTTTGAAAAATCCTTGTTATTAAACATTCTGCATCATACACCATTACTATTATAGCCTAATACTTCACAGGATTATGTTATCTTAAAAATTTGCAAGTATTTTTGGACAAATGGCAATAAAAAATTCCCTTGATTCTTATTTCTTGTCATTTCAATGATATATTGTTGCTCACCCATGGACACAGCTACCAAAATTTGGTCTGCAACAATATATTTCAGTGCAACCAAAAAATGTTGATTGGAAGGACCACACAAAGTTTATTTAGTCAATATTCTTTCCCCAGTATGGCATCAGTGCATGTGTACAAAGGAAAATAGAATACTGGTTTTTATTTATTTTCAGTTTATGATATAACTGTCATTCCTAAGACTTCCATAAAGACAGACTTCATGGCCCTGTCCAGCAACTTGTTTAGATGTGTCACCATCTGTGGTATTGGACATTTCTCTTAGTGTTTAGTTGGATCATTATTTGCTTAGTTGGAATCTTCTGCCCATTCTATCATCTTTCATGTGGTCAGGAATTTTTTTTCTGTCTCTTCACAGTTTTATTTTGCAATTTAAATGTGGTTTCTGTATCACCTCTGGAGTTTTTATTCTACAGCTAAACAATGTCCGTTCTTTCTCCTCATATATCATCTCTTTCAAAACAGTCTTATGGTTTGTCCCATGGTTTTATCACCAGGCCATACCTTCTGCTGTACAGTATCAGAACCTCAACAAAACGTCCGCTGAAATTTCATCAACGCTAACTAGAATGTATTTCCAGCATATATTCTATTAGTTATTCTACTAATCAGAGGCAAAAGAAAGAACCTTTCACCTTTATCAGAAAATTGATGTAATTTAATATTTATGATGGGAATCAGTGACACTCAGATTTTCTTCTTAGGAATAATGATTTATCTAGTTCTGTTGTGTCTGTTTGCATAGTTGATTACTCCATTTAAGTGTTCAATTTTCATTGGTCTTATTGTAGATTTAATCCACAGCTATTACAAACTGAAGAAACTCTACTGAGACTTCCAGTTTGTTTGAGTACAAGGATCTAAAAGTGAATCTGTAATAAATTAATGGGATTTTTATTTTATCTTTTTATAATCTTGAGTGTGTTAGATTTCCAGGAAGCCTTTTTGCTGATACATCGTAGAAACTGGAAGTGATTCTTTCTTTCAGAAAAAAATGGAATGTGGGTTAATCTCTTTCATGTACATATACAGTAGAAAATTGTTATGATTGCAACAAAATATATATCTAGGTGAAGTATTATTTACTATGCATCTAGGCAAAGTACTTATTTATTAATTTAAATATGGAAAACTACACATTTAAAATCTGGGGAACATTTAGAGGTATAATATATTGGCTCAAAATGTGCATATTAAGAAATCTATTGCACTATTTTATATATTTCTGAGAGAGTAAACTCATTAAATGTATTCCTTTTGTTGCAAAATTCTGAAGCATGCTTGCAGTTGTCATCATTATTCTGATAACATAAAAATATTCAATGTATAAACGTAGTCTCAAGAAACAGCACATTGTACTCAGTGAAAAATCCATTCTGTCAGTCAATGCAGATTTGTTAAACTCTACTGAAAGAAGAAGGGAGAGAAAAGTCTTTATTTTATCTTATGATTACTTTGCCTTAACTCTCTGCCCTAAAGAAAAAAATAAAATTCGGAAAAAAGCAAGGAAAAATAACAGTGAGAATGAATCACCAAATGAGTTACAGCATAATCACTGATGGAAGAACAGAGACTGATAAAGGTAATAACATTTCACTGTCTTCTTAAAAGAACCTGAAATTAACTGGTAAATACTAAACTAAACCCAAAAGATAAATCTATGATTAGAATTATAGTTACTGTTCCATAGAGAAATTTTAATTTCTGCAGACAGACATTATATATGGTTAAAGAAATATTACAGAATGTTATACACAAGGATGCAGAAATAGCCAAATACCACTCAAAATGAATATGACTGCCTTTGTTCAGGGAGCACCATGGTGTACAAGTTTGGCATCACTGAAGTCAAATTACAGTAATTTCACGAATACAAGCCGCACCAATTTGACCAAAATTTTGGTGGAAACCCGGAAGTGCGGCCAATATTCCGGGGCGGCTAATACATTAACAAAATTCTAAAAGCTGCCAACACGGAAGTGAGAGCCCGCGGCAGCCCCAAGCCAAGCTGGAGCCCGGCCGGCCCCGGCAGAGGTGGGAAAGCCTGGCAGAGGCGGGGCCAGCAGTGTGGGGGGCGGGCGGCAGAGCCTGAGCCAGCAGGGCAGGGCAGGGGGGCGGCAGAGCCGGGTCAGTAGGGCGGGGGAGCCTGGGGAGAACTGGGGCTAGCAGTGCAGGGGAGCATGGCAGAAGCAGGAAGCCCAGCGGGTGGGGCTGCCTGGAAGCGGGGGAAGCCCAGCAGAATTGGGGCCAGCAGCGTGGGGGAGCCCGGCGGTGCGGGGGCCTGCAGTGCCGGCCGGGGCGAGCAAACGCGGCGGCGGTGCAGATGGGAGGGGGCAGCCGGCGAGCGCGGTGGCGGCGGCGGCAGCCCTGCCGGCAGGGCTAGGGAACGCAGCGCGGCGCGGCCGGCGAGCCGGGCGGCGGCGGCGGCAGGCCGCCGGCAGGGCTAGGGAACGCGGCGCGGCCGGCGAGCCGGGCGGCGGCGGGGGCAGGCCGCCGGCAGGGCTAGGGAACGCGGCGCGGCCGGCGAGCCGGGCGGCGGCAGCCCGCCGGCAGGGCTAGGGAACGCGGCGTGGCGCGGCCGGCGATCCGGGTGGCGGCAGCCCGCCGGCAGGGCTAGGGAACGCGGTGCGGAGCGGCCGGCGAGCCGGGTGGCGGCGGCGGCAGGCCGCCGGCAGGGCTAGGGAACGCGGTGCGGCGCAGCCGGCGAGCCGGGCGGCGGCAGCCCACCGGCAGGGCTAGGGAACGCGGCGCGGCGCGGCCGGCGAGCCGGGCGGCAGCGGCGGCAGGCCGCCGGCAGGGCTAGGGAACGCGGCGCGGCGCGGCCGGCGAGCCGGGCGGCGGCAGGTCGCCGGCAGGGCTAGGGAACGCGGCGCGGCCGGCGAGCTGGGCGGCGGCAGCCCGCCGGCAGGGCTAGGAAACGCGGCGCGGCGCGGTCGGCAAGCCGGGCGGCGGCAGCCTGCCGGCAGGGCTAGGGAACGCGGCAGCGGGGCGGTGCTGACGGGAGAGGGGGGCCAGCGAGCCCGGCGGCGGCGGCAGCACCACCCGGCCAGCCCCGCCGAGCCGTGGCGCTGAGCTGGGCTACCCGGCCCCGTCGGCAACCATGAGCGGGCCGAGCCTTCCTGGCCCCGCCCCGAGCCAGTAAAGCCCGCTATGCCGCGATCCTGTTAATAAATGGCCAATTTGTGAAAGCTGCGCACGGATTCTCGCGACGAACGAAAGTGCGGCTAATATTCGGGGTGCGGCTTATCTGTTGACAAAGACAGCAACATTGTCGAGGCACCGGAAGTGCGGCTTATAATCCGTGCGGCTTGTATTCGTGAAACTACTGTAATAACTCTATTCTTAGTGTCTACTCAAAATCCTTAAGGGATTTTGACAAGCTTTGACACCATGACTCAAATTATGGTTAAACAGTCACTCACTCATCCTTTGAAGGCTTGTCATTCCTGTAAACTGGGGATTCCTGATCTCCCTAAACACAAACTCAGATTAAAAACCAAATTCATTAATTAACTTTTCTACCTGTCCTGAGGGAGTTTAGCAGGTAGCAAGGTGGAGTAAAGAGACATTGATCCATAAACAGTAAACACTGCTTGTCTAATTTCTGGGATCCAAAGACTGCTACAGCTTCCTGGACACAGAATATTGCTGTGTTACAAACATCTCTACATGATTGCTAATTGTCTACAGACCAAATATCAGCTATTTGCCACCTATCAAAATCATGTATTTTGCTTCATGGGTTCTTGGCTTGCTTACAACTGTCATAGGGGAGGATTGACCATTCATTTTTTGGTCTGTGACATCCTAAATTCCAGCATAGTTCAATTGAATATTGGGTTGTAGTCTTCATTATCTTCTCAACTTTATTTCCTAGAATAAGAACACTGAAGTAGCTGAGAACTTCCCTGTAAATTATCATGTACACATTTCATGATCAATTATGCGTGCTTACACTAGTCAGTTGATGATGTACACAAGTATCTGTCCATACCTGAAAACAGCTACTTGAGTTTGTTCTACTTTCCAATACAGATATGGATTTCAATTTTTTCTCTGCAAATAATGTACCAAATGTATATGGACCTGCAGGCTTAATATTTCCAGCATTTTGTGGAGGCAAATTGCTCGTCCAGCATGTACCATATTCTAGCAGTGTAAGTACCATGGAGTAGCGTTGTGCTCTATTTGTTGGGAATGCGATCAGCAAATCTCACACAAAAATAATCAATAAGTGAAAATGCTGCATAATTACCTTTTTTTTTTTTTATTATCTATGTGCAGTTAATATGAAAGAGCTAAATAAATGTCAATTCAGTTTGCGTAAGCCATGAAAATCACAGTTAATTTTACTCCCAAAGTTTCTGAGGCTTGGCAATTTTGCTTTTCTCATTAAAAAAATCCCTTTTTTTTTTTTTTGTGAAGACAGACTCTGCAGTGAGGCCTCCTGGATGTAATGCTTCCTCGTCTAGATTAAAACATTATTTGATGGAAAAGACTATTTTCATTCTTTTTGGGATACATCAAAAACTCCAAAATGTCTAAAACTCATGATTTTTCTTCTGATCTGTCTTTATTTGTTCATAACTAATCACTTTTTGATTCATTTACCACCAAAATCAACAACTTTTAGATTCTCAACATATGTCTATGTGTGCAAACTTAAAGTAATACTGTAAGTAGACCTAAAAAATGATCTGCTCTATGACCCAATACAGTGAGGAAATTATGCATCTTGTATTGTAACAGTCCTTTTGCAGGATTATAGTGTATTGTGGAGGGATTCCAAAATGATGGAAGTATAGAATTCTTTTCATCCAGAAAGCACTTTGTCTCAAATATAATGATTCTCATTGTTTTATTTATAATGTGTTAATCCAGTTTAGCACAGGTCCTGAGAATTTTCAGAGTTTGAACACTAATTTACCTAAACCATTTCCTATTTTTTCAAACATTTTTTCTATCCTTTCCAGTCAGTTCCATGCACTCTGTATAAAAAAATATTTTTTTGAAATCTGATCAACTCTTGGGTTTCAATTTGAATTTGTCTCTTCCATAGTATTTCATCAAATGAATGGTTTTGTATTTGGTATTCAAATACTATTTGAAGTTTAGCTTTTAGAAGCAAAACACTATTTCACCTAACATACAAACAAAATAATCCTGGGCATACCATGATCTCATATGGGCAGAAGTGCCTGCAAATGGCAAAAATCTCTTTTTGGAGCATTTCAGATGCACATCACCCTTGCTCCAACTTGCTTGGCCTAAATGACTCATTTAGCTTCAGTGAGTCTCCCTTAGAGTCACACCCACTTACTGACACATGGTTATATTTCATTTCACAATACCTCTGATATGACTCCTGGAGTCCAGCTGTGTCAGAAGGTCAAACTCACTGGTCAATTGTAAGAAATAATCATGTTGGAAAATAGGTAAATGTATGTAAATTATATCTGAAGAAGTTGCTTAGAGTCCTCTTTTCTGGATCTCCTATGATTCAGCTGAGTGACAAACACTCACAGCTGATCCTACACAAATTTGTGGCCTGAAAAATTCAACAGGTTATTTATTTGCCTCCTTACACATATTTTCTCTTCTCCTTCCTCTTCATTGTCTTTTGCATTCCAAATTATAACATGTGGCAAGATACAGAATAAATACCATTTCAAGTGAAATAAATCAAACATTTTTGAGATTTAAGCATCATGAAGCAGGTGTGTGAATCACGGAGCAGGTGTGCCAAGGTGCGGTTACATGGATGAGGGAAATATGAAGCTCACTAGTGCAACAGGATAATATTAATTACATGTCACTGTTGGGCAAAGGCAGACTTGTGATGGCAAGTACAGCCATTATTTAATGCAATGTATGGATCAATACAACATATGCTTTGTTTAAACTTGATCTTAAGTCACAATAATTCCTTTTTTTGTTCATATGAATATTTTATGTTCATTAAATTAAAAGTTAAGTTTCATTGTTGTGTTAGTGTGTTACATTATAACAGTATCACTGACATAAGAACCCAAAAAACATGAACAATTTCGATATTTCAGATAACCCAAGTGAATATCCTTTCCCCACTAGGGTGTTTGTGCTGCCAATTCTCTATTCCTTACAAAGAAGCACAAAAAAATTTGGATGAAACTCAGATATCAGAGATGTGATCCAAATTTTTCAAAGCAATCTTGACAGTTTCAGATTCATGATAAAAGTGGTTTTGGTGTTTTATTTTTTTGTTGGTTTTTTAAAATTGTTTTTTATTTTTCCCTCTACTGAGCTAGTAGCATTATTCGGAATCCAGCTACAGGATCAGCCTCCAGCTTCCTGGTGAGAAGTCTCGGTAGGTTTGAGGCAGGCAGGAGCTCGGAGACTTGCAGGCTGACAGGAAAGAAAACTGTGCTGAGGCATGGTCTAGAGATTAAGGAATAACTTTATCATGACTTTTCGCCCTTAGGACAATCAGCTTTGATATGCATATCCAACTTTAATTTGATAAGGTTTGGAAATACTACTTATTGCAAGTTGTATGTAGTGCAATAGATTCCAATACTTCCCCGCTTATTCCAAGAGAAGAATAGGAAAATAATGAAGTCATTGAACAGGTAGCTATGATAGAAGATACAAGCAAATATTGATCTCTGGGACTCTGATAGAAGAAAATATCATGTAAACTCAACAAATTCCTTATTTCATATATAATGGGAGAAATTCTATTTGTGACTTCTAAAACCATCACTGGTTTCTTGTTGGATGCCCAGAGATGTAGATTGTGTAC
This sequence comes from Catharus ustulatus, assembly GCF_009819885.2. NCBI lineage: Eukaryota > Metazoa > Chordata > Aves > Passeriformes > Turdidae > Catharus > Catharus ustulatus. The sequence goes on from NC_046225.1 coordinate 50,336,957, forward strand.
CACTAAAGAATTTCACACATCAGCTTCTGACATTCAGTATGCTTTTACTTTCTTAAAAGATAGAAGTTTGGTAATTGTAAAATTAATTCCTTATTTTGCTAGTATCCCATAAAATCCAGGGCACATTTAAATGTGCAGCTGTTACTTTACTGAAAGAAGTTATAAAGCATTTGATACTCTTTAAATCATAAGGCTTCACCATACAGGGCAAGCCCTATCTGACCAAGCTAATGGCCTTCTATGATGGAGCGATTACATCAATAGGTGAACTTCATGAGGTTCAGCGAGGCTAAGTGTTAACACCAGGGAAACACTAGGGAAAAACAATGGCCGGGAGATGAACAGATCCAGAACAGCCTTGCCAGGAATGACTTGGTGATGCTGCTGGGTGAGAGGCTGGACATGACCCAGCCATGGCACTCCCAGCCCAGAAAGCCAAACGTGTCCTGGGCTGCATCCAGAGCACCGTGGGCAGCAGGGCAGGGAGGGGATTCTGTGCCTCTGCTCTGCTCTGCTCTGGTGAGACCCCACTGCAGTGCTGCATCCAGCTCTGGGCTCCCAGCACAGCAAGGACATGGAGCTGCTGGACCCAGCTCAGAGGAGGGCCACAAAGCTGATCAGAGGGCTGGGGCATCTCTCCTGTGAGCAAAGGCTGAGAGTTGGGGTTGTGTTGTGGTTTAACCCCAGCCAAGCAGCCCCATGGAGCTGCTCGCCCCTGATGGAGTGATTGGGGAGACAATCAGAAGGGTAAAAGCTAGAGAACTTGTGGGATGTGATACAGACAGTTTAACAGAGAAAGCAAAAGCTGTGCACACAAGCAAAGAATTAATTCACCCCTTCCTATGGGCAGCGTGAAAAGCAGAAAAGTTCTTGGCTCTGTGTAAGCCCTGCCCAGCAATAGCAAAACCATCTCTATGTTGTGAATCCTGTGTTCAGCACAAATCCAAAGTACAGTTCATTTTCAGCCCCTGTGAAGAAAGTAAACTCCACTCCAGATTAACCCAGGGCCAAATGTACCAAAAGGTTGGAGAAGATAAGGCTCTGAGGAGAGCTCATTGCAGCCTTTCAGTGCTTAAATGGGACTTACAAGAAAGATGGGGAGTAAAAATTTTTGCAGGGCTTATTGCAATAAGAGAAGACATAATAATTTTAAATTAAAAGAAGGATGGTTTAGACTAAATGTAAGGAAGAATTTTTTTACAATGAGGGGGTAAAACACTGGAAGAAGTTTCCCAGATAGGTGGGTGCCCCATTCCTGGAAGCATTCAAAGTCAGGCTGGATGAGGCTCTGAGCAACCAACTCTAGTTGAGAAAATCCCTGATCATTGCAGGGGTATTGGATTATACGGCCTTTAAAATGTCTTTCAACCCAAATTTTTCTCAGATTCTATGTACATGATTAAGACTTTTTTCCTTTTTACATGCACTTTCTATATTTTTCAGAATAAGAAGGAGAATGACATAGTGAAATTAATTTGGTTCTCAGCAAATAGTCTCTTAGGCAGCTGCATTTACCATCATCCAAAAGGCTGTGTTAAACAGAATGGAAAATGCTTTGACTCTGTGTTTATTTAGTTGTTTTTTCAATTACTAAGTGTATATGGCTTAAGCAGAGGAAAATAGAAAGCAAGGTTCATTCTAATTTGTAATGAAAGATTTCTCTGGTTTCTCTCTTTTTCTCTGTATATCTTCTCTGTTTCATTTGTGACCTACAGTCATATGCACGTGTCTTCTTCATTTGTCAAATTGCATTCAAAACATCATATTTAATTAAGCAGAGTCATGAAGTGTTACTCTTTGCACACAATAACAATTCTGTGGTCATATCACATGACTGACAGAAGCACTGTTGCATTTTTTTAATGAATTTGAAAAATCAGAACCTTCCTTATTACTACTAAAATTTCATAGAAATAAAAAGGAACCTATTTCAGTACAACATTATATATACAGAGGGAAAAAACCAAAATAAGGACTTCTGTGTCCTTAACACTGGAAATTAAGAATCCATCCAAAGAAATGACATAGGGAAATGATGATTAGAAACGTTCTGTGAAAAACAAATTAGAGCAAGTTATTATAGAAGAATCAACTTTCACAATGATCCCATCTTGGACTATGCATCAAATCAGTCATTATTTGGCTAAATAAAAAAGTCCTCACCAGTGCATTTCAGGATTCTCTTGTAAAAAAACCCCAAAACACTTAAATGAAGATATAAAAATAGTTCAGATAAATACAATTCTGGTGCCATAGTGAGTAGAGCAGTATACTATGATTGCAACTAGAAATATAAAATTAAAGACTGTTGTAAGGGTGACTCAAGGCTTTGCAAATATCTTGTGAGTACAAAAATTTCATTTCTGAAGGGTAGGGAAGTATGTGCAGCTGATCAATATAACAGCTAAATGGGGCTTTATTACATGTCCAGATGGCTGTAGTAGGTTGATTCCCTTCTTGTCTACACACTTATGAAAAAGAACATTTGAAGAAGGGATGATTTTTGCCCAGATATCACTCTGAGATAAAGTGAGGTGGGGCTAAAACACTCAGCTACCCTTGGGACAAGAGAAGTACTCACAGGTCCCCTGGTTCGGTTTAGTATTTATAGAAAGAGAGGAACAAGAATAATTTAATTTGGGGAATATGATTAAAGACTATAAATGGATGTAATGAGGAGAGATATAAAGAAGTCATAATTTCCAAAAATATCTTTTTTACTGGCTTGCAAGACAATTTCCAAACATCAATGGAGACAATGTTAAATTACCTAATAGCTATAATCTGTACCTTGTGCCTTACAAGAATGAGGCAAAATTATTTTTCTTCCAAAAAATGATATTCATTCATTTAGTGTTACATGATACTAGGAATTCATGCAAGAGTTAGTCTCTATATTTCAAAACAATTCTGAAAGTAATTGGTTTTGTTCCTACATCTACACAAAATATAATCTTTAAAGTAAAATTAATTCTTCTTGATTGCCAAAGTTTCATGCTCTTGTGTGTATAAAGTCTGATGCAATACCATGATATGCTTTTTTTTTCTAAATCAGATCTATTTTTCAAACATTTGATTTATATGATACACTAGGTGTATAGTCTTTGGGACATTAAGAAAAAAAATGGGCAGTCTTTATGTTCATTTTAGGTTTGTTTTGAATATGTGTGCATTTCCTCAAAAAGATTGATAAAAATAATAAGAGCTTAGAACCATGGTTAAACTACATTCTTTATTTTCAGATCTGTAAAGAATATCTGAAAGTATTGATTAATTCTTTCAGAAGCATATGAAAGTGTATTTTTCCACTTTGATTTAAAAAGAAACTTTGCATTTTTCAGAGAGGAAAAAATAATAAGAAATAAAATTTAAACCTAAGACATAAGTAAAGTCAAAATCCATTTCTGGTGAAAAAAAATTAGAAATAATTTCAAGATAAAAATTGTTTAAAAAACTCACCAAATAAAAACTAATTAGAAGTGTTTCACCAGTGTTTCTGGGAAAGAAAAAGCAACCCCTAGCACAATACTTTCATTTAGGTGGAAAATACATCAGAGTTTGTGTTGAAAAGAAAAAAAATAGCTAGTTGAAAGAGAACAGTAAAAAAAAAAGTGGTGTTCAGTAAAAACCAAGATTTTTCACAGATTTTTCCCAAAATTCACTTCTAACTGCTGTACATGACTTTCCATCTATATTTACATTGTAGGTCATACACCTCAAAGTGATAGCACTTTCAGAGCCGTATCCTGAAACCAGAGCAGTGGTTTACTTTTATCTCTATACAGACATATTCCAACCTGACTGGAACCACAGTATGTAGTCCTGAGAACTGATATGCAGTTGTGAGTTCAGTAAGGCAGACAAAGATGAAGAAAATGAAAAAAAAATATTTCAAAATGAAGCAGAATGACTAAGAGAATAATTGACATAAAGAAAATTAAATAAATGAAACCCCAAAAAGTAACAACAGCAGAGAAATAGATCAACCTACAGAGATCAACAGATTAATATGCAACTGAAAAAAGAGAAAGAAAATCTTTAACAAGTCCTAGCAGTAGGTAGAATAATTGTCATATTTGGTAAGGTTTTTCAGTAATCTAGCTAGTATAGAGTAGATATGTAGTAGTTGGGATATGCCAAGTACAAGGTTCTTATTCAGTTTAGTTACCTTATCAATTTTGCTAAAAGAACAAATTCTTTTTTTATAGATATCTGCATAATTATTTAGAGTTTTTTAATTATTTTTATTTTTTTTGTACTAACAGTGTTTCTCTGTGTAATGGGAAGAAAGAAAAAGGAGAAAAAAGAAAGAAGGTGAGAAATATGACTCAATAAGAAAGGTAAAGGTAGCTTTACTGGTTAAGAAAAGGTAAAACAACTACTTTCAGTGGCAAAATATTTCAATCATAGTCAAGGAATATTTGTGTCTAGAGTCAGAAAATAATTTCAGCTGGAAGAGAGAACTGGAGAAACCTCTGCTCAAAATAGGATCAGCTCTACAGTACCTTTCCTTAGAAGATAGATAATAGGCTGGGTGATTCAAGAGAGAGAACGTCATTTGATCTAAAGCAAATTAAAGTAATGACAAAAAGCTAAGGTGTTGGTGTGGAGACAAAATTAATAATTCCTGTTCATGGGGATGAGCTGATGCTACAGGCTCAGCAGAACAGCTTCAAAAAAAGGAGGATCCCATTTTAATTTTTGGGTAAAAAAAGTGAAAGACACACTTTGTCTTGCAACTTCAAATTCCCAGTCAGATCAGGTTTTCTAAAATTAAATTCAACTGCAGAAATTCCACATTAATTTATTTAAATTACTATATGCAAAACCAAAATGAGTTTCCAGTAGTATTATATCAAAGTTTATTGTCAGGGAATTTTGAGATAAGTACTTGTAAAAGCATAGGTAACCACTAATTCATTTTAAGATTTTTCTTTGCTTCTTTCACATCTTTCCCTCTGCAGAAGATAATTAAACACTTTTTATATTAGACACCTTTGTTTTTCTATATTCAGACGTTATTTTCAATTTTGTTTTCTGAACTCTTTTTGCAAGTGCACAAGGAACTGGGGAAACATTTTTGCCATTGTATAAAATTTGACATAAATAAACCATGGCATAACCAAGGGACTGTTCTGAGTGTGAACGTGACAGTCACCCAGGGACCGCATGATGACTCACAATCACTGAAGCTGCAGAGATGCACAGCGCAGTAGCTTATTTAAAGTTAATATAGTTTCCCTGTCATTTTCATCAGGCCTGGCTGACAACTCCAAAAATAGTCCTTGGGAAAGCATACACAAACCCAGAAGAGAAAAGGGAAAACACTGAACACAGCCAACATTACAGGTTTGTGATGGAGTAACCGGGACATGATAAACTAAAACTGTCATGCAGAAGTGCCATTTGGAGTGAGTGCTATCTGTGAGTCAGATATTCCATTGTAACTGGCAAAGCCTAAAGCTTTCCTTAACTCAGTTGCACAAACGTGGTAGCAGTATATAATGGCTTTCCACAAGGAATACCTAGGATTCCTTAGATTTATGTATAAGTCTCCAAAGCCTTTGTGGGCCTTACACTTTTCCTCTAAGACTGAAATCCAAGAAAACCTGAAAAATAACAATTGTGATGTAGAAAGCACAGCTATACACAAGCAGGCTGCCAGTCATGTTCTAGTATTGGGCTCCACCTTTTTTCTTATTTTTTTGGGGGGGGGGTTTTTTTCTAAATACCTTTGGAAAAAATCCATGAACACTGGAATTTTTGTCTTTATTCATTACAAACATGAAAATTTTCAATACTTTTCAATACTTTTGCATGGTTCTTCTGAAATGCAAAAGTTATGTATAATGCCATTAGCTTTAATTTTCAGCTAGGATATTTTGGTGTTCTTAGGAAAGTGTAGAGAATGTTGAAACAGTTTAAAAAGAAAAAAAGTAGTATTGGAGTATTGGCCAATTTTTGGTTATTAAATTACCTTGAAAATTGTGATAAAGAAATATCATCTTAACATGGGCTATTTACTATGTGTTTAATGGCAATTAAAAGAAAAATATAAGGAGTAGTCGAGTAGTCTGTGAATTTTAAAATTTAAAAGTGAAGATTACTAAGAATTTAATGTACAGTAATTTCATGACCATAGGGTGCACCGGATTGTAAGGCGCACTTCTGGGTGTCGGTAAATTTCTGAACTTTTGCCAATATATAAGGCGCACCGTACTATAAGGTGCACTTTTTTTTTGCAGCGAGGATCCGCCCCCAGCTCCCCCAACGTGGTTGCTGGCTGAGGCCCCGCCTCAACCTGGCAACCATGGGCCCCCGGGCCCGCCTGTACCTGGCAGCCGTGGCTCCGCGGCCCCGCCTCCACCTGGCAGCCGTGGCCCTGCCGGCTTCTCTCGCAGCTCACACTTCTGGGTTGGCAAATTTCCCAACTTTGTCCATATATAAGGCGCACCAGACTATAAGATGCCCTTCCAGGTTCAGGCCAAAATTTTAGTCAAAAGGGTGCACTTTATAGTCGTGAAATTACTGTAATCTAAATAGTTGTATTTCACATTTGCCTGTTTTCACTAGAAATTTTACACCTGAATAAATGTGTTAGCACATGTTATACTCCCAAAGTTATGTACAATATTTTGTGAAGTAATTCCTAAACCACAAATGCACAAGAATTCTAAGAATTCATGCTCAGGACAAGGTACTATTTTCAACATGCAAGACCACTGGTTATTCAAAACGATCTCAAAAACTAATCCAGAAGCAATTGAAAAAGAGGTCTCTAAGGGACTGTTCAATATTTCTTATCATAGTTGACATGTGAACTTGTTTTCCTTCAAAAATTATTTCTTTCACACAATACATATTAAATCAGCCTTATTTCTTTGCTGGAG